>NC_028450.1:28003608-28182734 GCF_000263155.2 Setaria italica | reverse complement strand
AAAGATATATATAGATAAGGTATATAGATTATAAAAATATTCGGAGCTACGAGCGAATATTCGGATGAGGTGCGGGTTCGCCTTGTGTTTCTCCGAAACCCAACGGACCACGCCGACGCAGTAGATTCCGCGCGTCACGCGAATCGCGCATGCTCCCAGCTATCTCCGCCCGAACCCTATCGTCACCCCTCTCACCCCCGTCACTCCGCCCCCGCCGCCAGTCGCATCCGCCGCCGCCTCCCCTGCCATCCATCGCCTCTCCTACCGTCCGCCGCCTCCCCTCACCCGGTCACCCATCTCTCCCAGCTGGATCTCGCCCGACGCCGGTCGCCGGCCCTCCCGTCGCCTCCCCTACTCTCCGCCGCCTCCACTGCCATCCGCCACCTCCCCTCACATTCATCCATCTCTCCCGGCTGGACCTCGCCCGACGCCCTTCGCCGGTCCCTCCCGTTCGCCTCCCCTGCTCTCCGCCGCCTCCACTCCCATCCGCCTGCCTCCCCTCACCCGGTCACCCATCTCTCCCGGCTGGATCTCGCCCGACGCCCGTCCGCTGCCTCCCCTTCTCTTCAAGGTAAGGAAAGCCTACCATGTATCTCTTTGAATTTGAAGGTGGCTGTGCCATTGGGTTGATTCAACCACCATTCAGATGGACAAATAGTTGGCTCAATGGATGATGTTTAATTCAATTGTTGCAATGACTATGTAGATTGACTGATGAGATTGAGTTGTCTCTGTTTCCTCTGAGCTGGTTTCGGCTTCGTAATTGACTGCTGCAGGTTTAACTCAGCAATGTGATCTGATCTGGTTTCAGCAATGCGTTGAATGGTTGATGTTTAGTTCAATTGGTTAATTTATACTGTACGCGTTTAACTCACCAATGTGATGCAATGCAAATGCAGTCCATATATCACAGCAACTTTGTTTATTTTCTTTACAAACTTCCTCGAAACTTGAGTTACGGATCAAGCCAGCAAATGTGTGTGGTAATCTCACCAAGTAGGTGAGCATATTCACTGTCCATCCCTAACCTCCAACAAACAAGAGATGGAACCACTCCAACCCACTTTATCCCTCCAATTACAATCAAACAAAAAACTGGATCCAACCCATCCCTGCAATCAAACAAGAGATGGGTCGATCCAACCCAGAAAAGTGGGTCGGCTCCGACCTAACCTGCATCGTTTCAAAACCAAACACATGCTAACATAGCCGCCGGCTGTGAAATATGGATACTCCACCTAGGGACCGTATCCCGTATCGGATACGTATCCGATACGGATATGCCCCGGATACATATCCGTGGCGTATCCACGTATCCCCGATTAAATGGGCCGAAAACTTCGGATCGGAAACGTTTCCGCGCCTGGATTCGGCCCAGCCGGCCCAACATCACAGCACATCCCACCTCCTGCCCTACTCCCGTGACCCGTCGGGCGTCGGCTCTCCCACGCGCAGCCGCCTCACGCAGCGCATCGCCGCATCCTCCCGCTCGACCTGACGGCTGACGCAGCGCCTCCGCCTCTCGTCGGCCGCCGTCCTCTAGCCGCCGTCCGTGAGGCCGCCTCCTGCCAGCCGCCGTCCGCCTCCCGCGGCCACGGGCCGCGAGGCCGCCTCCCGCCGGCCGCAGGCTGCCTCCCGTCGGCCTCCGTCCGCCCGTGATTACTCCCGTCGGCCTCCGGCGTAAGGAGCCCCAGCCCCTGTTCAGGTGCGTGACTTCCTCTGATAGTGGTAGTGCAGGCCTCCCGTGAACCGTGAGTTCCTCCCAGTAATGGTAGCATAGCATCCGTATAGTGCATAGAGATTTACATTTTCTGTGTAGTAACCAGGCAATTTGGAAGTATAATCCATAGTCTACAGAATAAGGGCCCATGCAAGCATGGATGGTGGATTAAGTTCAGGGGCAGTGTGATCTTTATAATGTTGGCTATTGCACAGTTGTTGATTATCCTTTCTTTTCAATACTTAACTGGTTCAAATACAATTGCTTGGAGAATAGTAGCATATAGATTGCAAGTAGGAGGTAACGCGATGATAATTGGCCAATCTCCAGAATCTGGATATGAGTTTATATTGATTGATTGCAGTCCCAGGCTCCCATCCTCTCCTAAATTAGAACCTGCTATCATGTTATTCTCAGTGTAATAGACCTTAAATGTCTCTATGTTGAATTTGAACATCTGTTTTGCAATTTAATATGCATTGTTATTTATTTATTAAAAAAATAGTTAAAACGTATCCGCGTATCGGGTTGTTTAAGAAATTGCCGTATCCGCGTATCCGTATCCTTCCGATACCGATACGCGTATCCGTATCCGTGCTGCATAGGCCGCCGGGTCCTCCTAAGCACAATCCCCCACCGCCGTCCTCAAGCGTCAAGCCCGGTTGAACACCGCCGCCCGCCGCCGGCGACCTCCACCTGTTTGCTTCCAACTGATAGAGGACAACAATCCCCCAACCTTGCAGGCAGGATCTCCGTTCACCTTCCTCCGTGCCGGCCGTCGGTTCAGATGAACACGGATCCAGGTATCCTTGGGCCTGCGAGTATTGGTTTAGGGTTTTTGCAGAAAATTTTTGGGGGCATGTCTGCGGCTGGCATTGGCTTCTTTTGGGTGATCGCGTCCCACTTGGTTTCTTATTTCTGCTTGCTTGTTGTGGCTGCTGTTTTCCTCTCTGCAGGTGAGAAGAGGCCATTTGGCGATCTGGACGACGATGACGATGACGTCTTTGCTTCCAAGAAGGTTAGGTGATTGGTATTGCTATTGTTTCGGTAAATTGACTCTCATTTGGCCGCTGGAAGAATTTGTAGTGAAATTTATCAGACGGAGTATCTGCTATATTATAGGATTTGGAATGTGAGTGTGGAGGTGGCAGTTTGTGGATGGATTGTGTGTGGAAAATTGCTTCTTGTACCCTGGGAGGAGGGGCGGGGGGGAGTGGGTTGTGGGGGTGGATTATTTGGGATTTGTTTGTATAAGCCATGATTAACATTCTCTTCTCTTCTATGTGTCAGACCCATCCCACCCAACTTAACCCATTAGCCCACATCAACTGACCTGATAATAGACTTCAGATCTATCCCAAATAGTATCTCCTGCCAAATAGGCTTGTGCTTTGCAACATTATAAGTGAAAAATGGTTACCTATTCAGGGCATGCTAGGATTGTTAACCTTGACTTGCCAAGCTAGGGATAAGGAAGTGAATTATTATGGAAGCCAATCTGACTCGCCCTCAAAAGTAGTTAAACCAGAAAAGACCAGGTAAGAAAACCATGCATCCTGGCGTTGTAACCACAATTCCAGGCACCGAAAATTAGGTGTACTTTATCATATGGCTGTTTTCTTAATACATATGCAGTTGGAAGCCAAATAGTTTGTGGTATAATGGAAAGATGATATATCCTTCCTAGGATTGGGTATAGTTGATTATATACACTGGTAAGTGATGCAGTAAGCAATAAAATAGCACTTCTCAGCCCTTAAGATTTGTTACATTACTACTGCGGGCGACTTGAAATTCTGCTGTTTTGACTGATAACTGTGGCTGGAAAGAAACACATTTCGTATGCTGGAAAGCTCACTTTAAGTAGTGCTCTGATTGTGCTTGTTTTCCCAATACTAAAATTAGTCAATATAGAACATATGTGAACCACACTTTGGTTATCATCAGCTTGGAAATAAAGTGGCTTCTAAACTACAGTTAGATGATACTTGATCAAAATATTTTAATTTTGAACATATCTTGCTAGCTCGATACTAGGCATGCATTAAACCTGTATTTTGTGGTGCAGGCAAAGACAAAGGTTGAGGAAAGTGCTCCAGGAGCTGCGACGGGAATGATTCTGTCTCTTCGTGAAAGGTATATCACATTTCATGTTTGACCTTTTGAACCAATGTTTTTCTGTTAGCATATAAAAGCATTTATATTGTAGATGAGACTAACACTCGTTCCCTTTGAAGTTTGCAGGACTGTAAACATAGCCTTGCATCCTGCCAGGTTTGTTGTCATCCCTCCACCTTTTATTCTACTCTCATTTACTAGTGCATTAAGAAACTGTTATCTAGTTGTACAATATGTTATATGTTCTACTATTTTATTATTCTATACTTTTGTACAAGTTTGGTCAGTGAAAAAGCAGCTTCAGTTAGTAATCAGTTTTCCTGCGAGTTGAAAGAAAATACATGTCACTAACGATAAGGAGAATATGCAAAAATTGTTACTGCTAGTTTCTTGCTTAATATGGTGTAGAACTCATGTTTTTACATCTACCAAGAAATACAACTTATCGACACGGCTTATTGTAGCACATTTCTAATGTTGCGTATAGCATCGGCCAATAAGTTGGCTACTTGGCTAGTCTATCCTTAATTTGTTGGTTTGAAGCTGAGTTGAATTATTTACTGATAAGATCTACTAATTGAGTCTTAATGATAATATTTGCATTGCACGGCATCTATTTCAGTTAAGAAAGATAGGTATCAGCTTTTCCTAAAAATTGACCATGATCAGAATTCAGAAACCCCTGCCAACAGGGAAAAGCCTGGTTTGGTGATGAGGGCAATCTATGCTGTTATACTGGCATCGCTGGCAATAACTGGATCTGCATTGCTGCTGATATGTTAGCATTATAAAATATCTCAACTAAAAGCCCAGCGAAGTCAAACTTGACTGTAGAAAGCCAACAGCCTATAAGTATTATTGCACTAGCGCTACTGAAATGATGAACCCTTTTTTGAAGGTTAAGGCAGAACAAAATTAAAGATTTGGTGGATCAAGTAATATAGACTTGTGCAGTTAGTCACTTGACTGTTGCTTCCACTTTATTACAGTGACACTTTGATTGCTCTACCCAGTTAAAAATTCATGACCCTTTTGTTGCTGGAAATGATTGAACTATATTATATCACAGGTGGAACTGGAAGCTGCTAAATCAGAAATCGAGAAGTGGCATTCAGCATTTCAGAAAATTCCAGCTGTACCTTCTGGAGCTAATCCAGGTTCATGAATTAAATACAAATCCATCCAAATATTTTGTATGGTCAACCAAATCACCAAGTATAATAGTTATTTTAAATATAGATCCTGTTTCAGTGGTTTCATACCTCAGTAACCTGAAGTCATCGGAGGAGTCATTGAGGGAGCAGGTTTGTCTTTTTGCCATTTTTTTAGTAGAAGGGACTGGCAAAATGGTTCTTCTTTGGTTCAATTTTATTTTGTTGTTACATACTCAGCTGGAGAAAGCAAAGAAAAGGGAGGCAGCTTTTATCGTAACATTTGCTAAACGAGAGCAGGAGATTGCAGAACTGAAGGTACCCTCTCGAAGCTTCATTTTGCTATGAGGCTTATCCCTTTGATCTTTTGAACATTTTTTAATTTATTTATGTTTTTAATCTATACTACACAGTTCACAATGGCAACCAGTTGGAAACTTATTATCAAGATTTAGCTTATTTTGATGGGATTATTGGCAATTCCTGCTGTTGTTTTGTTCACCTTGTGGTTTCTCATTCTCGTGCTGATTGTTGGTGTTTTGTGTATGAATTCACAGTCCGCGGTTAGAGATTTAAAAACTCAATTAAGGCCACCATCAATGCAGGTAAACATATTGCTCCTTATGTTATTATTTATGTCAAATTTTCATGCATTTAAATGTATTTTGTTTTTACATGCTGGGGTTAATGACCAATTCAGCACCGCACACCCAAATAAAAGTTTTACCAGAAGTCCCGCATAAGCATCCAAATGCAGCTGCTCTGTTATGCTTACTCATCTTGGGAGAAAAAAACCTTATCATAGAAAGGGCTCAGTTGGTGGCTGACAATCTCCCTCCCTCCCTCCCTCCCTCTCATCAAACTTTTGCATGGAAACTGTGCCTTAGTGAGCCCCTCATTCATTGTTGCCTACTCCACAACTTTGGTTGAAGTAAAACTAGGTTTATTTTTGTCTTAATAATTCTATTATTTTCATCAACACATCACCTTTTAGAGATCTAGAGTGTTTTTCCCTTCTATATTGAGTTTGGTATAATATAAAAATGGAAGAGCAATGAACACCAATACCAATGCAGTAGGGTTACTGTTTCCTCCGCCCTGGGGAGGGTGAAACCGCTGTAACCAATGAAACCGCTGAGATACTCTGCTTTGAGTTTAAGGCAAAATCAGAGGGACGTGGTGTGCTCACCTTTTTACTACTAAGGGAATTGTATTGAATTTTGTATAGTATTTTATTTCTTATTTAATGCAATGACATGCAATGCTCCTGCATGTTTGGGAAAAAAGAGGTATGTTGATAAACTAATGCGTGGCACACTCTTTGTACAATCCTTAGTTCAATATGGCATTAGCAGAGGAAAGTACAGTGGCAGGGACAGAATGCCACATCTTGAAAAGATGAGATTCTAGAATAGGGAGAAATAAACCGTAAGTTTCGTTTAAGGCATTTGACAGCGAAGGCAAATTATATTATTATTTTTTAATTTCTCAATGCATTACCTTTTATATGGTTGCCTTGACTTGCATAGTAAGATTGATACAGTTTCTCACAGTCGAATCTTAAAAACTACTTGAGTTCTACTATAGACAATGTCCTCAATAGTTGTCTTAATTTTTCTTTTGTTTTAACCAATGTTGATTAATTTTAGTTCATTCTTTTGTATGACTAAAAGACAAGGAGATTATTGCTTGATCCAGCAATTCATGAAGAATTTACACGCTTAAAGGTCAGTCACATTCCCTGAATCAGATAGTTCTTATATTATATCATCTTGTACCTGTATGTTTAGAACACACAACACACTTTGATGTGTTTGATGCTTAGAAAACACTTTGCTGTGTGTTTCCTAAAAGAAACACAACAGGATATTGATGATTTCCTTGTGCACTACCATTTATACTCTTGTGAAATGTTGGTATCATAATATGCAAGTGCATAATCTCGTTGATTACATGTATACAATATCACAAGAAATTTCTGTATAGGTTTCCTTGTAAAAAGATACATTAAGGAATGAATGGTCAAAAGCAACGAATATGTTATTTTGGGAAAAGGAAAACAATAATTTCGTCATATAATCTTATTTGTTTTTGTAGGCCATTGAAGTAATGTATTACACCTTAGGTTGAGGACCATGAATTATGATGATGCATCAGAATTTGAAACTTATGTAAATTTAGTGGCCTAGGAAAGCTAAAACTGCCATATCTTGAGACTCACTGGTTATTTCTAAAGTCTAAACAATTGTCCATGCATACCAAATCTTATAGGCTACTTTTCTGCAGAATCTTGTGGAGGAGAAAGAGAAAAAAATCAAGGAGCTTCAGGACAATGTTGCTGCTGTCAATTTTACTCCATCAAGCAAACTTGGAAAAATGCTAATGGCTAAATGTAGAACTTTGCAAGAAGAAAATGAAGAGATTGGGGCCATGGCATCAGAAGGAAAAGTAAGCCCTTCTACACAAACTCCTGGTTACCTTGTTACCATATAAAATTCTGAAATGCTTTTTTATTGTTTTTAAGATCATTGTAAGAGGATAAAGAGTCTGGTCACTTTGATTGAACAACCAGAAATTTATCATAATAAAAAAATTCTGCTCAGGTTATGCAAATAATGCATCTGGTGCGAATGCCTATAATAGCTTCTTACCCAACTACTCCCTTCAGTTCTTTTTGTAGGGTGTATTAGGGTTTGGAGAAGTCTTTAGGCCAGTCTCAGTGCACATTCTCACAGTTACCTGCGAGGTGTCATGGAGATGAAACTACCTGCGAGGTGTCATGGAGATGAAACTCCTCTCTCATCTCTTGAACCTCCCCCTTCTCTCTCATCTCTTGAAACTCCCCCTTCTCTCTCATCTCTTGAACCTCCCCCTTCTCTCTCATCTCTTGAACCTCCCCCTTCTCTCTCATCTCTTGAACCTCCCCCTTCTCTCCTCATAATGACCATGCCAAGTGAGCAAAATTGTTGATGTGGCATATATTTTAATGCTCATGAAACTCCTATGAAACCTTCCATTGAGACTGGACTTAGAAGCATACGTTGACCACCAGTTTGTTTTGACAGTATACTCCCTCTGATTTATAACACATGTTTTAGCCTTTGGCACAAGGATTAAGGAAGTAAATAAAATGGCCATCCTATACCTAGTTTATATTCTCAACAGTGTGCATTTATGATGCCAAAACTACTTACTATTTAATGGAATTAATGAGAGGTAAGATTGAAAAAGAGAGTCAAAATCACCTCGAAGTTGTAGAACAAGTATTTTGAAGATAGTGAAGAGGCTAAATAACAAGTATTGTGGATTGGAGTGGGTTTTAAATTGCTACAAATTAATATTGTATTAAAAGATCTGAGAAATACAAATCTATTGCTTACAATGTTCCTACACTAAGCAAGCATATAGCTGAACTAAGTGTTAAAAATCTGTGAAATTTTGTCTTTCTCAAATCCTAATATGCCCTGTGAAAATAAACAGACTTGTAACAATGCTTTTTAATGATGTATCTTTGGTGCAGATCCATGAGCTTGGAATGAAAATTGCGGTTCTGAAGTCTCAGAACAATGAGCTCAGGAATCAATTTGATGGTTAGTCATTTTATCTCTCATCTGTATGAACTGCATTCTTTATAATTATTCTTTTTTTGCTTCTCAGTGATTGGTGTTGGAGTATTAGTGCACTACCAAGAGTATCCTTCGCAACACTTCCCATCTAGATTTTTTTGGTTATTTGACATTTATTGAACTATGCTACCACGATTAGATTTCAGCGCTAGTTTGCATGTTTCTTTTAGTGAGTTACAACAGAATCTCACAAGTTTCTATTAAGTAAATTGCTTATTCTGTTATGAAACTATAGCTATTTTGACCTTTTTCTTTTGTTGTGTTGTCAGTTTTGTATAAACACATGGATGGTGTAACAAATGACGTAGAGAGATCAAATGAAATGGTAAGCTTCATCATTGTTACTACAGGGTACTATTGGTTAGTTGCCTTTTTAGGCCACTAAAGATCTTTGGCTCGCACCTTTTACAGGTGTCCATTCTGCAAGAGGAGTTGGAAGCCAAGGATCTAGAGCTTGCAAGATTGAAGGAGATGCTTTCCCAGAAAGAAGCTAGTCACGATGAAGCGGTTGAGGAGAGAGACGAAGCTGCAAATGATATGAATACAGCTTCAGATCCAATGCATGTGAAAGTGGAAAGTTGAGGCAGTTTCCGGTTGGGCTGGCAACTAGGTGCAGTGGGTTGTCCTGAGAAATCTATATGTATACTATGCAGACTTCAAGTGACTGTATTTCCTGGGATGCTGATGTACCAAAAGTACTGGTATATCACGCTGTGTATGCAACAGACCCTGCTTATTTCTGAGCCTTGGTGGCTAGTGCTTGTTTAATTTTGATGGGCACTGTTGCTGAAGCTTAACTAGAACTGTCGCATAACTTGTGATTCTTGTGGTCCTGCAAAATGCTGTGCTCTCATGGGTCAGTTGTTGCACCATTTGAGTGTCTCAGTAGCGCCTACTGTTAGGGTTGATGCTCAACAAATGTGATTGGTTTGTGCCATCTTGATACCTACCAGACCCTCCAAAGATGCAATGCCTCTGCATTGCATAGCGCCTAGACTCCCTTTGGATTCATACTGACATCTGAGACGTGCATCTGAATTCCGGACTGCTAGCTGAGGTGATCCAATGCGCATGTGGCGCTAACGTGTTGGCAGAGCGCCGCCCCAGAGTCTGGCAACCAATAGAAATTTAAAACCCCGACCTGCTATATGGTCGTTATTGAAACAGGAGGCAGCAGCATGGTGCAGGAACAACAGGAAGCAGAAGCGGCTAGCTATCTGCAGGAAATACAACAGGAATAAACTTGGGACAGCCATGGCCGTGGAAGACGGCTCGTCATCCCCTCTACGTTCTTCGCGTCATGCGTGGGTAGTGCACATGGGCGCGGGCTCGCCTCTGTACATGTCCTTGCAAACGTAGCGTGGAGGGTCCGAGCCCCTCACCTTGCTGCACTCCTTGCAGGCCAACGAGCACCGCTCGAGCCTGTCGTGGCACCAGCAGGACGGCAGCACTACCGACAGGGTGCACACCTGCATGTCGCAGCACTTCCACGGCCTCTCCGCATAATCGCCCGGCATGGCGCGCGCCGTCGCTTCGCCGGCCCGGGCATCGCCTGAGGCGGCGGCGTCGCTGGGGAGGCGAATGACGACGCCCGTGTCGCCGGACGCCGCGGCTGCGGAGAGCCCGGCGACAAGGAGCATGATCAGAGCCACGAGCGAAAGCATCGGCAGGGTGGGAGCAACCCGCTTCCCCTTCCCCATGGCTCTGGCTGCCTCGTCGTGTGGTTTGGGCTCTTGGGGACAACGTGACTGCGTGAGACGAGACGATGGAGGCCGTATAAATAGACTGAGAGAGGCCTCGCATGCCTGCGGCATGAACTAGTAGAAGATCATCGAGACGATCCGTTCACCATCAGCATGCAGTGCCACACGACCCGCGCGGCATGCATGCATCGGGTAATTGAAATCCTGGCGACGGCGTCGTACACGTATCAGCATATGGAGTTCGTGGCAACCGGCTTGCTGCCTACCACCGGCCGGCCACCGTCCACCGGCGAGAGACAGAACGAAGCGGGCAAGGAATAATGGGATTCGATGATATCATGATACGCACGAAGAGATACACAAAAAGAACGCGGGACAGGGTTTGCATCGACAAGATTGTGAAATACCCAATCTAATTCTCCGCTGACGAAGGAGTCACTGATTTGTTACTTCCGCTGAAGTTTGATATTGGGTTTAGCACACGCTATTCAAATTTTTTAACATGTTTGAAACAGCTTAAAAATCCTACTTATCGTCACAACTAAACGGCGTGCTTATTTGCAATTTCTTCTAGTTGCATTTCTCCCAACCGCTCCCAATTGTACTAAAACGCAGAACCTAGACTAAGCCTGCTCTATCAGAGAAGCGTTTTCCCCCTTATTTATGCAGCTTAATTGAAAAGCACTTCTCCTCATTGCTGTACCAAAATGAGAGTGAGTAGAGGAGGTGAAAACCGAAATATCCTACAACGCAGATAGATCACCGTGACGATACAAGGACAAAAGAAAACCCACCATATTGGTGACTTTAAGGTAGACTTGATACAACAGCATGCCACCATAAGATCAAAAACATATAGCCACATCTCAAGCTAATTAAATACGGAGATCATAAAATAAAATATAATATTTAGGAGGCGACCGGGAGGAGAGGGCTTTCCCATTAGCGATCAGTCAAGAGGAGGCCCCACCCATACTTACCCCGTCACGCGAAATAAAAATACACATCCTCTCATCTTTCTCCGCCCCAGCGCTCGTCGTATTCCTCCGACCCTTCCCGCAGCCCCGCCTATCCCGCCTCACCCACCAGCCTCCGCCTCCGCCTCCTCCCCCTCCCCTTCTCCCCCCTAGCTCCCCCACTTCCTCCGCGGCCCCTCCCGGCACAGGCGCCGCCGGATCCGCCACCCACGCGACCACCGTTAACCATTGCGGTCCTAACACCCTCGCCACCGACCTAGCCCAACTAGCCTCCTCCACCACCACAGCGGGCGGCATCGCTTCCACCCCCACCCTACCACTGCTGCCGGTCCGATAGCCGCCCTGTTGCTAATTTGTTTTTCTCCTCATGGAGGCACTGAAAATCACTATCTCGTGGGACACAATATTAGTGATTTGTAATGTCCTCTTGGGTATGTGGGAGTGGAGAGGATTTGATGCGGATGAAGCCTATATGCGACATGCATAGGCGTATTAGTAAGTTTTTTAATCGTTGTAACCTAATCCTTGTTAACTTTAGGCATCAACTTGAAATAAACATATATAATAAAGGTGATGCTAACATTCTGGTCACTGAAAATGTTTCCCAGCGTATAATTCTTTCGAGGTACGTGATGGAAAAAAAAACTATATAAAGGATCAAAGGGACTGCTAGCTAAGCCGAAACATTGGAATCGACTGAAAATAACATGCCAGATCGCCAGTGCCAGCACGGGGAGGCAGTGGGGAACGGCGGGAAAAATTAACCAATTGGTGTGGTTAAACGATATGGGCATGTGGCAAAAGGAGCCAACAAAATTAAGCTGGCAGTCCTGCCGTGATCTACGAATACATCAGGCCATTCAGTCACGCTTAAGCTTAACCACAGCGAAAAGGGGCATACTCAAAAGGAGCCAAAAAAAAAAAATGCGTGGTCGGCAGGATTCGAACCTGCGCGGGCAAAGCCCACATGATTTCTAGTCATGCCCGATAACCACTCCGGCACGACCACCTCTGATGCATATTTTATCTTGTAAAATATATATAACCATATTAAATGTAGAGGACCAGATTCTTCTTGGCGCACAGAGCCCAGATACCCAATTGTTTTACTTGTTGAGCTGGGCCTATTATAGGCCTCCCCACCGCTTCCCTGTCCGCCGCGGCCCACCCTTCAGCTCCCAGCAGCAACGCCCCTCGACTCCAGCCCACACATTCCCCTGATCCCTCTTCCCTTCCTTCCTTCCCTGCTTTTCCCTCTTCTGGGCAATCAGGCCCACACATTCCCCTCTTCCCTTCCTTTCCTGCTTCTTCATTCCTTCAGCTCCAGCCTCCACACTTCGACTTCGAGATCCTGCAATCACGGCGGCCATGGCGAGCACCGCCCGTCTCTCCACCTCCTGCAGCCTGGCGACCGGCAGCATCACCATCAGAAGCAGGAGGACAACCATGGCCGCCATTGGATGCGCTCCCAGCGGCAGCAGGACCCACCGGAGGAGTGCTGGACTTTCCCTGTGCCGCTCCTCCACGGCCGGAGCTGAAGGGGGCAGGAAGATGGAGGATTACAATAGCGCCATGAAGCGGATGATGCGCAACCCCTACGAGTACCACCACGATCTCGGTATGGGCCCATTATCACTCCTGTTGCGATGCCCCCCATTGCAATTGATGCTAGAAAGGAAATCTGGGCTGCTGATTTCTTATCCACAACGATTTGGTCTATGTGCTCACAGTTTGGATGGATAGTAATGGTACTAGTGTGAAAGTATGATCTTAGTTGTGCTACGCAATTGATGCAGTACTGGGTGAAACTACTGACGTGTTTGCTTAAAGATTGAATTTTAATACATATCCTAGACTTTTCTCGGTCAAATTTATTGAATATAATATTTTTCTTCGAGATTACAGTTGGAGATAATCTCAAAAGGGTATATTGTGAGAATGTTGTACTGCTTTGCTCACAGGGGGTTGAGCAATTGCTGCTTGGTATCCTGACTTCCTTAGCTGTTGGTACCTTGACAGTTAGTGTGCTAGTCCTTGAAAATGGAATTGGATTTCTTCATTTCTTGACATGAAGACTATGTGATCTGGATTTGCCCTTTCCTGACAAGAGGATGCATAAAGAAGCCAGCATAATGACATTTAAGAAGCATCTTAATAGTGAATTATTACACCTGTGACTTGAAGGAAGTAATAACAGAGCAATACTGTTAGTGTGACTCTCTAATGGGAAATTGTAGTATTTTTGTTTGACAAAATGTCATAGCCTCGTGTATCAGTTTTCATGACGAATGTCTTAAAATTGCTGACTCATTATTTTGTGGTACTTCAGAATAGCTCAGACCTGTGTCAGGACATTATACGAATCCCTTCTTTTTAACAATTACTTTACTTGTTATTTTGCCAAAATATTTTGTGACATGCAATAGTTGAGTTCTTCTGAAACTACTGAAAAAGGTAGCAAGATAACAACTTTATGTAATCATCTGTCCTCTTTTGTCATTAAGTCAATAGGCTTCCTTCTGTAAATTTAGTCTGTTTTTAGTAAGTTGCAGTTCTAGATGCAATAATAATTTACTATAGCACACGACGTGTGATTCCATCTTTAAAAAAAAGAAGACATGTGCTTTATCATGGAAAACTAATTCCTACACTTGGAACTTAGGTATGAATTATGCTGTCATCAGTGATAGCCTGATTGTTGGCTCACAACCTCAAACTCCTGAAGATATCGATCATTTGAAAAATGAAGAGAATGTGGCCTACATTCTTTGTTTACAGCAGGACAAGGACATTGAGTACTGGGGCATTGATTTCCTGGCTATTCTCAGCAGGTGCAAAGAACTTGGCATTAAGCACATCAGAAGACCGGTGAGCTTCTTATTTACTCATTGATCCCATATCATTTTATCTATTTATAATTCTCTCCGAATTCCTGATATTGTAAATAAAAACTAAATCGGTGTCTTTTATTGTTCTTTTTACATATCAAATGTGACATACATTCGTATCATTTGCCCTCTTGTGCATGCTTACAATTGTTTGGTTGCAGGCAGTTGACTTCGACCCAGATTCCTTGAGGTCACAATTGCCTAAGGCAGTTTCTGCATTAGAATGGGCTATATCACAACGCAAAGGGCGGATTTATGTCCATTGCACTGCTGGACTTGGGAGAGCACCTGCGGTTGCTATTGCTTACATGTTTTGGTTTGAGAATGTGGATGTAAGTCTGTTCCATCTCATGATGTACAGACAGTGCTACGAGATTAAGTGTTCTTACTATGTATCCATTACATGCAGCTCAACACAGCTTACAAGAAACTAACCTCCATAAGGCCCTGCGGACCCAATAAGAGGGCGATCCGTGCCGCAACCTATGATCTAGCTAAGAATGATCCATTGAAAGAGCCTTTTGAGACTCTTCCTGAACATGCTTTTGAGGGTATTGCAGACTGGGAGAGGAAGTTAATTCATAACCGGGTGCGTGCTCTTCGCGAAGCATGAGCAGAAGAAGAAAAGCTTAACAATAGCCTCCTCAATGTGAGTGCCCATTGCCGATACACTATATATTACAATATATGTGGCATTCCTATGATAATGCCCTTCTTACAGGACTGGAAATGGAGCATGCTCATGATAGTGCCAATTACTCTTACCAGCATAGCTTTTCAAGTGCAACAACTTCCTTTCATGCATTAAACTTACCTTCCCAAGTGCAGTCTTCATTGCCAGATTATTAGACGTTGAAATGAAGAGGTTTGCTCAAAATGCTCTCAGTAAAGGTTAATAGCTTATACAGGTCTTATTTGTTGCTAGGTAGTTGGTAATGAGAAGGAAATAAAGAGGGCGTTCATAGGTTACATGGGTTTTATGTAGAAGGCGACTGCACCTTTTGTGGTGAGTGAGCTTGCATATGGGAAACCCATCCATGAACAGAGCATTATAGGTTCATTGTGTAAATAAAGAAGCAACGCGTGTTATGATATATTTGTTTTTTTTACAGTAATGCCATTTAATTCATTGCTGTTAAAAAAGTTGAAGATGTGGTCAAAGTGCAAACTTGTAATGTCAATGTTAAATTTGATCGTGCATGTCCAGTACAATTTTTCTTTTTCTTGAGATGTATTTGCACTTGGGCGTGGCGGTGTCGGCCATGATACCACGAGAGGAGTCCCGGATCAGCGGCCGATGCCACCATGATCATCAGCACGGCAATCATGATGAGGATGCTACAGAGGGAGGACATGATTGAATTGAATGGAATGATGATGACTGGACCTGGACTGGAAACAAACGAGCGAGCATTCAGTTTTATTTATAAAGATTCACTCATTATTATGCAAAAGGAAAGGAAAGGGAAAAAACTCAGTACCAGCAAGGCGAGAAAGTGATTGTGCCGCGTCCTCCTGCCCTTTTCAGCTTTAGTAGTAAATAAATGACCGTTGGGAAGTCATGGAGCAACTTACTATTCAAGCAATCATGTTACATTATCAGTTGGTATCTATTGCACATCAATTTTGTTAGTTGCGATGCCAACATTCTTATCTGTCATCGTGGTTTGCTTTTGGAATTATTATACACAGATAATAATTGATAGAGAAAACATCAATTCAATTCCTGTAACAAACACGCAAGTTACGCTAGCATGTCATGTCATGTTCTTCTTAATTTCAAAACAATAGTTGTGATGCATGAACAATAGATCTGTACGGGTTGTTTCAATCTTCATATTTTACAAGGCATCCAGTGCCGTGAAGAAATGTAATGCATATCCATTTCCTATTCGTCGACACCATACATTATATATGTGTAGCTTTACTGGTTATTACTGAAAATGGTGATTATATAGCTCAAAGAGTAAGTAGTACTGTTATCATCATTTGTTGTTGTCAACCAACAGATCTTTTCTGTTGCCTTCGAAGTATGACTGAAGTTGGCAATTTCAAAATGTACAATACCTACCTATTGAAATTTGCAATGTCAAGGTTTCACGCAACATAAAGAAGTGGTGCTGGTATTTCTTGATTTTGTTTATTTTTCATCATAGTTTGGAGTACTTTTATTCCGTTTTCCTTGATTCAGCTCAATCTGTAGGCATTTAGCTATTTACATGCAGGAACACTGTATATTATACTTCCTGTAATCTAGCATGGCAATTTATATCGAGGTAATTTATGAGCCTGTAGTAATGACCTTCAGATACAGTAGTTGTTTCTTATGGCATATGCAGTTCCCCTTCAATAGAGAATCAATGATATTAATATTTCCTAATCGATGATGGCTGCCACCAGTCCTTCGTCGACTTGGATTGATCTTGAAGATGATAAACGATGCAAGTAAGCTTCCAACAGATCTGAGTTATGTGGGTGCTGAAACCATCTTCCTTCCATTGATTGATTGAATGTCCATGTGCTATGTGTACCAACTTGCCCTTACTAAAGAGCAGAATGTATGTTTTTCGCAATTGCATGTCTAAATAAACCTAACAGAACCAAGAAAGCATATGAAATGGCATAAAAGGAATTTGATTTATGTGCATATCTTCTGAGTTTGTGAAGGTAGCACAGCAGTACAGCACTGTATTTGGCTGCTCATTTCTTAACAAGGTAAAATCTTGTGTGCCACAAGATACTTCTTTTTCGTGGTTGAATGTCAAGAGACAGAAATTCAACCATCTCAATCCAGTTCAACAATCAGCTCTTTACAATTCTGAAGTCCAGATTATTGTGGATTTTTTTGTGCTGTGTGTCTGACTGTGACACGCAGAATAAGCTTCCATACTAGCACTCTTCTGTCTACGGCATCATCTTTATTTGTGGAACTGCACTGTACTCTTATGTTGCATGGTTTTAACATGTTTCCATCATCTCCTTGTCTTTTAGCCTTGTGGGTAGCTAGGAATGAGCTTTACTCAAAATGGCATGACATGTATTGGTACAAGATACATGTTGAAACCTTGAGCTTAATTTCTAACCCATTCATCAAGTCTTCAGCTTCTCAAGACCCGGCCTTCAGAACACTATCCTTGAAAAATGGGGAAAAGAAAGCTATTGCTTTAATATAGAAACAAGAGAAATGTAACTTAGTAAACACGTTTCTTGTAACAATTGGGCTGAACAAAAAGTAAATGCTAAGAAACGTCCAAAAACTGATAGTATCCTTCTCTGCATGAGTTATCGATTTCATAATATGAATGCTGAAAGGTTTCTAGCGCACAGTGATGTGTCGTGAAAACATGTGGTACAATTGTTTGTGGTCGTTTTTTTTGCTCTGTTTACATTAAAGTGTTTCTTCTTAAATTTGAATTCAATGCAGAAGTGTCCTAAATGATGCTACAGGCCAATAGAACTTCAATACTTTATTGTTTGCTATGTTTATCTTAAATATCAACAGATCCATCAAATAAAAAGTGCTTATCTTTTAAAAATAAAGGTGATATTCCAGCGATTGTTGTTGAATATATTGATACTTCCATCCATAACCAAAGGAGCTTTCGATTATGAAGCCATAGATCATAGGTTTTGTTTCAAAAAATAATGAGAATAAGGTAATTAATATGCCTTAAGATTTTTTGACGCCATAGATCATAGGTTTTGTTTCTTTCATGGTGAATTATATTGAAGTCACCAAGGAGGAGAACCAAATAATTTGTCTTGTCATCCTTTCTGTTGAGTTTAAGTGTGCTCCTTAACCAAACTATCTTGTTTCTTTTACCTGTTATCTTGGTGATGAGAATGAAACAATGGACCTTAATTCACCAACTTTTCTGTCCTATTAACTTCAGACCTGTAGGTTGTCAAGAGACAATTGGTCCTTTTAATTTATAACCTAGACCTTGCCAATCAACCGTTTGGTGTATTAGATGGGCAAAGTATATAGTCAAACAATATTGTAAACATACAACTTGTTCTTATTGTCAAAGAAAGCTGTTGCTGAAATTTTACTGAAAGCAATGTATATGTTTGTCTGGGCATGCAGTCTGCCAGAGGAAGTCTTGCTCAGTTTTTCCTTTTGCTGGTACAGCGGAGAGAGACTGTCCTTAACTCTTAACATCCAAATAGGAATATGAGTTTTTGATGATTGGATCACATCTGAGCATATGTGCTGAATGATTGATGTAGTAATAGTCAAAGCTGCTGCAACATACATAATCTGAACTGCAGGATCTTGGGTTGACCCAGGTCACTACCGTATAATGATAAATTCAGTTTTATAGTAATCCTCATGCATTCATGCATGTCATTGAAATCGATGAGGTTTATCACTTATATTCAATGAACAAACTTAGTGCCATATTTACTGGAGATCTAACTTCTATGTTTGAAAGTTCTATCTTCGATAAGAGATGAAATACACTTGTGGGGTATGGCTGGGGCTCGACGAATTTCGCATCTCCTCGCCCTCATACCACAGCTCGATTTTTTGTAGGTGTTTTTTCTGGTTCAGTTTTGGGTCAGGACCGGCTAGAAAAAGGAAGTGTAATAGTTTTTGGTTAGTGTGGTGGTGTTCAGGTTGTTTCTAAAAAACCTGTGTAAGTTTGCTTGGGTTCTATACCCTTTCTCCTTCTTAATATATTGATACGCAGCTCTCCTGCGTGTTCGAGATTCTATGTTTGAAAGTATGCTTGCTAGTCCAGATTTATTTAACGTGCACATGTTCTGTATCAATTTTGATTGGATCCATACCATGGAGTCCCAGTCATTTATCTAACCAGAACTGCTTTAGAATTAATGGTGACATGTGAAACTAACAGAAATTATAACTTGCTACACTGTGGAAGAGTTTCTTGTTCATTCGCTAGGCTCCAGTTTCACATCATTCCTCATGGGCAACTTTATTTGTGAAGTATCTAAAGTCCATTAGCATTGCTTACAGATTATTGCAGTTTAGATTTTGGTGATCAAGCATTAGCATATCTATCACATTCATCTCAATCCCATTGCTGTCATGTGATTAATTCATAGACATACCTCCCTTGGGTTTTTTTATTATAAGTTATTGCACTACTTTTTTATTCTAATATATTTTTGGATAGCAATCTTCTTATAGTTAAGGACAAGATAACATTTAAGCAAAAGACTCTGCATCATTGTTTGTACAGTTTAGATTGGAAGCCTAGACGACAAAGCATATTTGACTTTCAATTATGCCTTTTCTTTCAAAGGAAAAGTAGCCAAAGAATTCTTCCCCTTTTTGGCTCTACTTTCCATTTCTTTTAAGAAACATTTAACCGCTGATATGTTTCTTTGCAGCTAATTAGAAACGCCTCTTGGCTCTTGCCCACATCACTAGGGAAAAGAACACAGGTTTTCTGGTAGCCTAATGTAGTAAAATGGTTAAAAAAACAACTCCTGTATCTGTAAAAGATGCAAATAGTAATAAGAAAACTTGAGAGCTCATGTTGGCTGCATCATTGTTTGTACAGTTTAGATTGGAAGCCTAGACGACAAAGCATATTTGACTTTCAATTATGCCTTTTCTTTCAAAGGAAAAGTAGCCAAGTAATTCTTCCCCTTTTTGGCTCTAATTTCCATTTCTTTTAAGAAACATTTAACCGCTGACATGTTTCTTTGCAGCTAATTAGAAACGCCTCTTGGCTCTTGCCCACATCACTAGGGAAAAGAACACAGGTTTTCTGGTAGCTTAATGTAGTAAAATGGTTAAAAAAACAACTCCTGTATCTGTAAGAGATGCAAATAGTAATAAGAAAACTTGAGAGCTCATGTTGGTGCATTTACTGTTCTGTTATTTTAAGAGCCATATGGAAAATCATTTGCATGCTCAATTAAGTAGCGCCATTGAGAATATGTGGAACGCATATAGAAAGTACACTTGGGAAATCCTCTTTGTAAATGTTTAGCCTTGTACATTATTCCTTAGAAGAATTAAACAAATGCAAAGGTTAATGGTATATAAAACTTTAGACCCAACAATGATTAGCCAGTCTCCTCCCTATGAAGCATTTTAGTAATCCAATCTATTATCTTATTCTTAACGTACTTGGTACTGTGAAAGTATAATATCTTCCAGTCAACCCTATGATTAGCCTAAAAGCACTATATATATAGTGCTTGCTATTTGCTTACTAGCTCATTTATTCATGCCCTTCCGTATTCATTACATGGAGCTTGAGCTTAGTCTAGGGGATTCTCCAGCTCCAGCAAAGGGCGCTTCCACGCCTGTGCTGACACCTACACATGCAGGCAAAAGAGAAGACCACGAGCTTGTGCTAGAGCTAGGCGTAGGAACTGTCAAAAGAACTGAACAAGACAATCAGAAGACACAGCAGCAACCAGAAGAAGATGCACATAATCAGGAAGAAGATGGTGAAGCATGTTTTCACAGCGAATCACCTGTCGAGCTGAGCCTCGGCTGCCCGCTGCTGCCTGCCTCAGCAGGAATAGGTACACGACAAATTGTATATGCAAACTAGACATTAGTTTGTTTGGTTCTACCTTCCAAGTAGGTAGCTAGGCACCTATATAAGATAAGTTGTGGTCAAGTACATAAGAGCTTCAGAGCATGCAGATTCTTTGGATAGTGATGAGTCCTTCTCTGTATAGGGAGTTTGAATTCAGAGGAGTGCAGACGAGAATTTGATGTGAGCACTTTTGTGGTGGATGGAGACACAGTACAAGGAAGATCTTTGTCGACTTCGTCCTTGCCTATGGAGGTTCCTGTTCGGCAGGCAGCTGATCAGGAAGCTGCAGAGGATGAAGAGAATAGTGGGGTTGGTGGGGGAGCGAGGAAGAAGCTGAGGTTATCCAAGGAGCAGTCTGCGTTCCTGGAGGATAGCTTCAAGGAGCACAGCACACTGACCCCAGTATGTGTCCTATCCTGTTGTGTTTACTATATTTCGAGTATCTGTTGAATAGAACTTGCATGTCCCTATCCTACATAAGGACATGGTACCTCACAGTTTTGAAGATATTCTTGATATGTTAAGATTTCTAAAAGGGTACCGTGTGTGTTCCTTTTTCTCTAAAATGTTGCAGGTGGTGATGCCTAATCCAAATTTATAAGCTAAAAATAATTTGAGGTGATGAAACATAACCAGAAAGTAATTGTAAAGTACAACCCAAAGATTGTTTGCATTTTATTTTTATTCTTTTTTATACTGGAAGTATTAATAGCTGTGCATGTTACAGCTGCAGATTATTTTGTAATCGCTGGATGAATGTCTTATGGTCACCAAGAAACCATAATCTCTTTCCTTTTCTTTTTTTCCCCCTTTTTTTCATTTTTTTTCCAAAGCTCAACTTGCAGAGTAGAGATATTGCCCTTGGAAAACTCAGTTCATGTATTGTCCTTGATGGCAAGTTCTGTAAGAGTTAAGGGCATGCACTGGTGGTGCATGAGCATATTATATGCATGCAGGCACAGAATAGTGCTTGAAATTGTTCGAGTGGGTTTGTTTATTGAGAAAAAAGTTTCTTATTCTAAAAAACACTATTGGAAATCAACTTCTGAAAAAGTAGAGGTCGGTAGCTATTGAAGACATGAAATTTTTCTTCTTTCACGATACGTGTTTTGATCAAATGTGTGTTTACTATTATTTGTCACAGAAGCAGAAGAGTGATCTAGCAAAGCGGCTCAATCTTCGAGCACGCCAAGTGGAGGTCTGGTTTCAGAACAGAAGAGCTAGGTAATAAATATAACGGCACACCTTTTTCCATTGGTGGTCACTTCAATTTAAGCTAGTGTGACAGTTCCAAATGCCCTAGAATCATCAACTTTTTTTGACATCGCAGGACAAAGCTGAAGCAAACTGAGGTGGACTGCGAGTATCTGAAGCGATGCTGCGAGACGCTCGCGCAGGAGAACCGAAGGCTTCAGAGGGAGGTGGCAGAGCTGCGTGCCCTGCGGACCGCCCCGTACCCGTTCTACGGCCATCTACCTGCATCAGGGTTCAGCACTGCCCGCGTCTGCCCCTGCGATAACAAGGTCATCACAGCTCACCACCCCGGTATCACCACATCATCAACGGTAGTGGCACCGCCATCACCGGTGTCCACCTTGTTCGCCAGGCCTCAATTCGGACCCTTCACCGTCCACCCGGTGCTCCGCCGCCAGCCATCCGCGACCTCGTGAGGCACAGGCCGAAAGCTCATGTGCGTAATTGTAGATTGTATACTGTAAATATGGAGTTACTTCGCTGTTCAACCAAAGATCAAAATTACCATTAGGGATCGATGCATCAGTTATACTATTGTACATAGAAAGAAAGGTAAAGTTTTGTACTCCTATGATTTAGTTGAAAAGTAGAGCCGACAAATTGATGTTACGATGGTGCATAGGATCTATTATTGTGTGTCCCAATCTAGACCAGCAGATTTGGATCTTCCGCGGTTGCGTAATTGACTCTACCCGCGGACGGATCCTGTCGTTGTACAATAGAGTATGATATATGGCTTGTGTGTACATAAGAAAATATGTGTCATCCTGGCATGGTAAAGCTGGCTTTGCCATTTGTGTGCCAGTGGCGTATGCTAGTTCTTTTGAAACATGGATGGATCATGAGCTGTGACACTGACCACGAGAGTATTCTTGCTGGGGGAAGAAACGTAAATGGGCGACGCTGACCCGGCTCTGCGAATGGGAAATCATTGAGCTGAGGGGATGTGTGTTACTACGTGTGGTACACTGAAGCATTTCTTTTGTTGCCTTGCGCGTGAGTGTACCCCCGGGTGAAGCTGCTGTAAAGTGTTAATTACTGGAGTTGTTGAACTAATCAAAACTAGTGTCATCATTATTGCCAGTGTCGATCGTCTCGAAAGATCATCTTTGCAACGATCCAGTCGACGAAGAGATGAACGAAAGAGAGAAATATCGTTGCAGTGTCGACATAAAGAGCACGCCACGTTTGTAACGTGAAGTTTTCTGGCATTGGTGTAGATTAAGAAGAACTTGTCTCCGTTATGGAAGCTGAAAATGGGTAATGATGCGACCAAAATACGTGGCGTCGACTTTAATAATTGATGCTGACCACTAATATACGCATTAAACTATTGGCACCTGTCACCTAAGAATGGTACTGATCACTATATATATGAAGAGTACTTGTACAAAGTTATACAGCATATGCTAACTTTTTGATGCACATATTTTGACAAACTACAAGCAATGGTCAAAACTATGCTCAGGAGACTTTCTGTGCATGCTAAGAGTATAGTACTCTTTATGTGAGGCCCGCTGTGTATTCATTTACTTACTGATGGAGACAAATGTACGTGATGATCAGTTTCTTGCCAAACCTGCACACCTCTGAACAAAGCATATATGCATGTATATATGCATGAATCAGCAGCTCACAGCAATCGTCGTCGCAGATACGTGCATCCTGGGAGTTCTTGTTTAAGTTTCAGCGATTACGTACAAGGCCACAAGGGGACAGGGGTTAGGGCCAGCGAGCCGGACAAGGAGGCTTGACAACGGCCGGTCTCCACGTGTTGACAGGTGACCCGCTAGAGTAGCATATATTCGCACTCACCGCTTGATTGGGCTAGCTCGCACACGTGGACGAGGACGCAGCCGCAAGGGTCGTCGTCACCGATCCATCGAGGTGTAGTACATGCGAGCCCAGCCAATCGACGAGCGATGCAGCCTCGACCCAATCACGAATTCCACGATTGGTCTGATTATTATTGATCACGACCGGCCGGGTTATTACGTTGTTCTAGTAAGAGCTGATAGATGGAAATGGATGGATGGATTATTGGGTTGACGTGTGCGACGTGCACGGCTTGCGATGTACTTCGTGTATCTCTCTCTATATATACATATATATGATGAGACTAATTAAAATGCACCTACGTGCATTCTGTAAAGCAAATACATAGACCCCCTACGTCCCACGCGCTAGTTAATTCACGCACTAAGGAAAACCTAAGCTTCTGCACGCAAAACTAAATGGAGACAACTAACCACGTGATGTCACCTCAGAGTTCAACCAACCCACTAGGAAGCATGCATGCAGGGAATTTTTTCTTGATTCGAAATAAAAAAATGCAATATCTTCTAAACCGCATATCCGATTTTAGATCCATTTGAAGCAGGTTGTTGGAAAAAATATGCTTAACACAACGGGATCCCTGAAGGCTATATTTGATGAAGTTCTTTTAAGTATGTAATTGCAGTTAAGTTGTACTTTGAGTTGCAAGAACGGCTGCAGCCCAATTACAACTTGATTGTCGGATATTTAGCACTTGTTACTTATGGTTGCAATTCCATGCAACTCGCTTAAACAATAAAAAATATATCTATATTTTAGTTTTGTTAAGCATATTTTTTTGAGTTAGATGCAACAAATGGTTTGTTAATTGGGACTATAGTTTAGGAGAAAATTTATTTCAAATATTCGAATCAACAAAAAATTCCATGCATGCATGCAGCCTGGTGGGATTTGTATGCTAGGTGACTTTACGTGATATATGAAAAATACAAATTAACTTAGGAAACACGCCCCGCATGTTCGGTTAGGTGCGCTGGTTGCTCCAACCTAGTGCGCCCGCCGGTCTGGGTGCATTCTACGTACAGGATGCACCCACGTGTATTATAGCAAAACAGTGTGTATATATGTGTGTGTATATATATAAAATTAATGGATCTGGATAATGCATGCGTATATGCACACACATGACACATCATATATTGATTGATTATTGATCGTCCTCGGGCCCATGCAAGCATTATCTTTCACTCTACATCCAGGTGTGAGGTGTGTATACTGCACAAGTCCATATCATGCGAATGCGATCGAGAGACAATCGAATCAAACGTCAAAGAGCTAGGGACAACGATCGAGAGAAAACACTAGGATGTGTCTTTGATTGCATGCACCACATAATACGTATGGATAATTTTAGATGGTGAGGTTCAGCTAATTTATTTATACCATATGATTCACTCTTAGTAGTAGAACAATATATTAAGTGGGATGGCTTCATTCTGAATGCGTTGGTACAATTTATCCAACTAAAAGATTAATATTATTTTGAATTATTTCATACAGGAATCTACAAGCAATCAAACGCACTCTCAACGCTGTCTTCAAAGGATCCACGTAATGACGTAATATAGATCATAGATGGTCTGACACGGAGGACTCGGTAGGATCATTAGCGTGATACTTAACCCTGTAGAAACAATCACTCTTTTCTACATTCAAGTTGTCGAGGGCTTTTATGGGAGAAAATTGTATTATATTAGAGTTAGACGACAATTCAAGCTTTGACGCAACAATAAGCCACTCAATCGATCAGATCATGATAAATAAAAAAAAATATTATGCACACATGCGGCATGCGTGTGGTCGATCTCATGTACATTGACGGACCCCCTCTATGTATTGCTATTAGCGTAGCACGTATGACTAACACTAGCTAGATGTGCCTTTCGGACTTTCGGTGATGACCGCGCACCTCCGGAGAATATAAAATTCCAGTTCACGCATTGAATCAATTCCAGCTCAATCTTGAATATAAAATTAAACCGTGGCAAAATTTGGATGGGATATATTTCTCAATCATGCATGCATCATCAATGCATCGTGGATCTTCTCGCGGTAAAAAATAATATCATGGACCAAGCCCGTGTGAGCCTGGTATCGAGCGGGCCGGAAAGTAGTCCACGCGTATGTGGAGCAAAGTCCGGCCCAGCAACAAGCAGCAGAGGTGGGGCTAGCAACATTGTCCTTTTTTCTAAAGGCCCGAGAACGAAGAGCCCATGTACGACCATCACCCCGTTCCGCCGGCCCGTTCCACGCACCAAGGCACTGCAGCGCACGAAATGCCGTTAGCGGGGCGCGGGGTCGCCACCTGGCTGCTGAGGTGGTGGGCTGGGTCGCGCCACAGACTGAGTCGCGCCAAGCGTCGTGGCGCGACACAGTGCATAACTCCTAAGCTCACCAGCTCTTTTTTTTCTTCCTCCCCACTTCCTCCTTTCTCCT
Source organism: Setaria italica (assembly GCF_000263155.2). Lineage (NCBI taxonomy): Eukaryota > Viridiplantae > Streptophyta > Magnoliopsida > Poales > Poaceae > Setaria > Setaria italica. Next base: position 28,156,495 of record NC_028450.1, on the reverse strand, counting down.
TCCAGCTCTAGCTCGAGCTCTCTCTCGTGGCGTCACCCCAACTCCTCCACCTCTAGATGCACTTCATCCCTCACCCGATTTGAAGGGGAAACGAAAGAAAATTGCTCTGGGAAGGTAACTCCTCTACTCTAACCAATTAATTTTTCTCGATTCCGTTGTTTTAGTTGGATATTAGGTGATTAGGTTTTGTGTATGATATGAGTTGGAATTTTGGATTGAGTACGAATCGGATAGAATTAGGTGTGTTCTATCGTGCAATTGGTCGATGGTAACCCCTTCCTATCGTTTAGTTCCTTTTGCATGGTAGGATTTCGATGTGTTAATTGTGGGTAATGTGAATATTGAATAATGCTTTAAAGAGAATTCTTCATTATTATTTGGTAATGTAGAAGTCGTAAGGAAATAGGTGAAGGTCCATGTAATCAATTTAATTTGGCGATTGTGTGTAGATGGATCATTTAATTCGTTTGTTCTCGGGTGGAACGGTTAATGATAATGGAGAGTTTGCAAGAACGAGGCAACAAGTAGCAAGATTTGATACTCCTCCATCATTTGATGATATAATGGGCCGAATAAATTCTTTGTTCAAAGTTGGAAATGAGGAAGAGGATTTAAGGATCCGTGGAAGGTTTGATGCCGGTGACAAAAGATCCCACTATGTGTTGATGCCACGTGCAAGTGATGATGATTGGCTATTTTACGAAGAGTTGGTGAGAGGTTCTCAAGTTGCTTGTGCTGAGTTAGTTGTGGATGTTTGTCCCGGGTGTATGCCTCCACATAGTGATGAGCCCAAACACTTAACTCAGGAACCGGGCAATGAGGTTGATGAGGAAGAGGATGATGAAGAGGGTAGTGATGATGATAGTTCTCAAAGTTTAGATGGTAGTGGTGATGAAGGTGACTTTGATACACGTAGAATAAATAATTATTTTGATGTTGCCGACTTGGAGGATGATAAAGATACGAATGATATCCCCGTGGGCTCTGAAGAAGAATAAAGAGGTGGTGAAGATGATATTGGAAATGGTGGTGAAGAACAAATCTCATTTGTTGATGAAGCGAGACCATCAGTTAATGAAAGGGTGCCGGAATCAACACCTGTGGTGCAATCCATTGCAACTCTAATGACACAACCAACACATGTGTTGCAAAGTAGTCCTGTACTTGAAACAAGTCCGCTGGGCCAAGCAACTCCATTGATGAGGCATTAAGAAGATCGGTACACACTCTTTCTGGAATTCAGTTACCACAATTCACTCCGACTGAGCTGAGCCAGTTGGAAGCTGTACATGTACATGTACCTGAAATTTCCATATTCCATTCAGTTCCAAGGAAGGCTTATTGTGATTTTGGGTTACGCCTTAGTAAAGTTGAATCCGACAGTGGTAAGCTGTTTATAGAGAAGTGAATAAGATTCGATAGCCTAGAGGAGTTGAAGTTTTCCTTAAGGGATTACTCAGTGCGGCACCATAGGCCATGTGATGTGTTGGGGGGAAATATCAACGACCCCCTAACACACTGCTTAAAGAAGCAAACATGAAGGCCCAGGCCCACCAAAGCATGATCAAATCTCCGCCTCGCCCGACCCAGGCGCCAAGATCGGGAGCGCCTGACCCCCCTCCGCAAGGTTTCCGCCTCGCCTGACCGCGATCCCAGGGTCGGGACGCCCGACCTCTCGCTACGGAGTTTTCTTCCGCCTCGCTCGACCCCAAGTGGGGGGGTCGGGCGCGCTGGGGCCCACGGGGCCGGGAATCCCCTCGGATGCGGTCCACGTAGACAAGACAAAACCTGTGGGACCCCCCGTCGGCCTCGCCATAAATACGCCGCAGGCCTGGCAGAGGGCAGGGCGACCGCGCCCCTCACGCAACCCGGCGCTAGTACCCGTGCACGACCGCCCTGTGTAGGCTACAGTACCAGCGGCCGGCCCCCATTCGCCGCAGGGTACTCATGACCTGCGCCGACCGGAGCAAAGGAGGGAGCGGCCCGCCCTCGAGTCCCGTACGCCCTCGGGTCCCGCACAAACAGCAGTACATATGTGAAGCTCCCCCTCTCAACAGCCATCGCCGAAGCAGCAGTATCCACCGTCCTCCCAAACGGACGCTGGGGTAACGACAAAACCGCCTCATCATGATCTGACCTGGTACCTACGAACATCGAAGTAGCTACCTACGGGAAGCAGCAACACTTGGCGTCCGGCGACCTCCCCCTCCGGCATGCACGACGGCACGCATTTAGGGTCGGCAGGACATCGGGCGCCTAGGATCTCTTCCCTCCTTCCTGCCATACTTTTTACCATCTTACTCTTTACTCTTTACAGACCTTTTTTTACCTGATCCCAATTGTAACTCCGGCCGTCCCCTTGCGATATAAAAGGAGGAACCTAGAGCCGGAGAGGGGGGATCGAATCAATCAGCTTCTTCTCCCGTACACCATAGCACACTACCACCCTTCCTAAGAGCACGAAAACCGAAGAGACTTGGGACCAGACCCTCTCTCGCCAATCTGTAACCCCCTACTACAGAACCCCCGCGCGGGCAACACGAGCATCCTCGATACTGGACGTAGGGCTTCTTTTGCCCGAACCAGTCTAATCCGTGTCTCCCGCGCCACCATCTGAGGCTCACGTGCATAAAAGAAATTTACTAGTCTAAGTCTTGATCCGCTGATCTTGACAACGACAGTTGGCGCACCAGGTAGGGGACCTTTGTGCGTGCATCTCCAGCCTCAGATGGCCAATCGCGATAGCGGTTTCGCTCCGGGCTCCCTGATCCGTTTCGGGAACCTGGACTTCCTGGCCACCGGGGAAGGAATCGAGCTGATCCCTGTCCTTGTCCTGCCCGCTCGTCCCGCTGCCCTCGGCCCCGCCGCCAGGACGGCGGCGAGCGGCCGGTCGCCCACCAGAAGGACCTCACCAGAAGGATGGCTCTTCGGGCTACGCAACGCCACGGGGGCTCACGGTCGCTCACCACATCGCCCGCGAGCAACGAGCTCGTGGGCGTGGCAAGGACAATCTCCGACACTGGCTCCAGTAACGAGAATCCCCGCCCCTCGCACGAGTGCTTCATGGCTGACGCGCACTCCGAGGGGTCCAATGACGATGGTGCCGAGGGGAGACAATGGGCTCCCCCCTCGCACGCCGCAGCTACAACTGGGGCCCTACCCAGGGCCCCAGAGTGCTCTGAGCAACCGGAAGCGCACGTGGGCGCTCGCCAAGAAGTAGAGCACCCCCACCACAAGGGGGGAGCACGACAACGGGCGCGCGACGTCCAGGAACGCATCTGTGCGGATGGAGAACGTCCGCCGCTCTTTGCCCGCGCTAGCCAGAACGTCGCCGCCGCGGCGGTGTTACTCCGACAGCTCCCCGAGCCAGCAACGCCCGAGGAGCGACGGGCACGCCAAGAGATGCGTAACCTGCTCGAGTGCGCCGCCGTCCAGCAGGCGGAAAGTTCAGCGTCTCGACGACGCGGCCAGAACACCAGTCGGGCGACGCAGGGCGCGCCCCCGGAACGGCGGGGGGAATCTGTCCATCAACCCCCTCCGGGGGCGAATCCGGCTGCAACCGCCCGGCGAACACCGCCACCCGCGGTAGGCGAGGCCCGATCCGTCCACCAGCGCGTCGGTCTCGTCCGCGACGCCCGCGACACGCTGAACGCGCGGAGACGCTCCCGCGCGGACAGGGGGGACGGGGCAGATCGAGGCTACCACGTCCACCGTGGCAGGCGCTACGACAGCGGGGAAGACCGCAGACCGAGCCCCGGAGCGGCCGGACCTCGGGCCTTCTCCACGCGCATCCTAAATGCGCCCTTCCCACCGCGCTTCAGGCAACCCACGAGCGTGGCCAAATACTCGGGGGAGACCAACCCTGGAGTATGGCTCAGCGATTACCGGCTTGCATGTCAAGCCGGCGGGGCGGACGATGACCTGTTCATCATCCGCAACTTACCCCTGTTTCTGGCAGACTCCACGAGAGCCTGGCTAGAACATATCCCCTCAGGGCGCATTCGCAACTGGAACGACCTGAAGGAGGTTTTCGTAGGAAACTTCCAAGGGATGTACACACGCCCTGGCAACTCCTGGGATCTCCGGAGCTGCCGCCAGGGGGCGGACGAGTCCCTCCGGGATTACATTCGGCGCTTCTCCAGAAAGCGCACCGAGCTCTCCAACGTCACCGACGCCGACGTCATAGGAGCCTTCCTAGCAGGGACCTCTTGCCGGCCCCTCGTCCACGAGCTAGGGCGCCGAGGCCCACGAACCACGGAAGAGCTCCTCAACATCGCCACTAGCTACGCTTCTGGTGAAGAGGCTGTCGGAGCGATCTTCGATCGTTCCAAAGGCAAGGCGAAGCGGGAGGAGGACGCCGACGAAGGCACCTCCAACCGCCAGCAGCAGAAGAAGAAGCGCAAGCAGCGACGCGAGGCTCCACTCGTAGGCGCAGTCGAGCGCAAGCGGGGGCAACCGCCCCCCGACGGCGCTCCTGGCTTCTTCGACAAGCTGCTCGAGGGGCCGTGCCCGAACCACGAGTTCCCCGTCAAGCACGCTTACAAAGATTGTAACCTCATGAAGAGGTTCTTTGTGGGCAATCCGGTGAAAGGTGACCGGAAGCGGAAACCCGACGAGGAAAAGAAGGGTGACGAGGAGAAGGAAGACGGCTTTCCTAAAGTTGACGGTTGCTTCATGATCTTCGGGGGCCCTGCAGCGTACGACACCAGGCGCCAGCAAAAGCTAGAGCGTCGGGAGGTCTACGCGGCCGAGCCTGCGACCCCGGCTTTCCTCGATTGGTCCGGACCGGCCATCACCTTCGATAGGTCCGACCACCCGGGACGCGTCCGGCATCCAGGGCGTTACCCCCTCGTCGTCGACCCCATCGTTGGCACGACACGCCTCACCAAGGTACTCATGGATGGGGGCAGCGGCCTCAACCTCCTCTACGCCGAGACCCTCGACGCCATGGGGATCGATCGCTCCCGTCTCCGTCCTAGCAAGGCTCCCTTCCATGGCGTCGTGCTAGGGAAGCAGGCAACGCCTCTCGGGCAGATCGACCTGCCCGTCATGTTCGGGACCCCTTGTAACTATAGGAAGGAGGTCCTCACCTTTGAGGTGGTAGGGTTTCGCGGAACCTACCACGCCATTTTGGGACGACCATGCTACACGAAGTTCATGGCAATCCCCAACTACACCTACCTCAAGCTCAAGCTGCCAGGGCCTAACGGGGTCATCACCGTCGGCACAACCTTCCAGAAGGCATACGAGTGCGACGTCGAGTGCTGCGAGTACGCCGCGGCTATCACCGTCTCGGGCGACATGGCGGCCCAGCTTGAGGAGACGATCGAGGACCAGCCCGACGCCAAGAAGTCAGGTACCTCCTTTGAGCCCACCGAAGGCATCAAGGAAGTCCCTCTCAACCCCGGCAGTTCCGGTGGTGGGGTCGTGCGGATCAGCGCAGCCCTATCCCCCAAATAGGAAAGCGCACTCATCGACTTCCTCCGCGCGAACAGCGACGTCTTTGCGTGGAAGCCCTCGGATATGCCAGGCATCCCGAGAGAAGTCGCCGAGCATTCCTTGAACATCAGAGCCGGCTCTAAACCAGTGAAGCAAGGCTTGCGCCGTTTCGACGAAGAAAGGCGCAGGGCCATTGGTGAAGAGCTCCAGAAGCTCCTGGCGGCCGGGTTCATCGAGGAAGTACACCACCCTGAGTGGTTGGCTAATCCTGTTCTTGTACCGAAGAAGAACGGGAAATGGAGGATGTGTGTCGATTATACCGGTCTCAACAAAGCGTGTCCAAAGGATCCGTTCCCTTTGCCACGCATAGATCAAATAGTCGACTCAACCGCCGGGTGCGAAACACTCAGCTTCCTTGATGCGTACTCTGGCTATCACCAAATCGCGATGAAAGAGGCCGACCAGCTCGCTACCTCCTTCATCACCCCCTTTGGCCCCTACTGCTATGTTAAGATGCCGTTCGGCCTCAAAAACGCGGGGGCTACCTTCCAGCGATGTATGCTTAAGTGCTTCGGAGATCTCATCGGGCGGACCGTTGAGGCCTACGTCGACGACATCGTTGTCAAATCCAGGAAGGGCAATCAGCTCGTTCCCGACCTGGAGCTAGCCTTCGAAAGGCTAAGGGATAAGCGCATCAAGCTTAACCCCGAGAAATGCGTGTTCGGTGTCCCAAGGGGCATGCTGCTAGGTTTCATCGTCTCCGTGCGCGGCATCGAGGCGAACCCGGAGAAGATAGCAGCCATCAACGACATAGGGCCGATCCAGAACATAAAGGGAGTACAGCGCGTCATGGGGTGCTTAGCATCCCTAAGCCGCTTCATCTCACGCCTCGGCGAGCGAGGACTTCTCCTCTATCGGCTCCTGAAAAAATCCGACCGCTTTGAGTGGACCAGCGAGGCACAGGAGGCACTTAACCGGCTCAAGGACCTCCTGACGAAGGCCCCAATTCTAGTTCCGCCGGCCGACGGCGAGACCCTTCTACTCTACGTCGCGGCGACCACCCAGGTGGTTAGCGCGGCCCTAGTAGTAGAGCGGGAGGAGGAGGGGCACGCTCTTAAAGTGCAACGACCAGTGTACTTCATCAGCGAAGTATTGTCCGAATCCAAGTCACGATATCCGCAGATCCAAAAGCTCGTCTACGCCGTCCTCATCACGAAGAGGAAGCTGCGTCACTACTTCACCTCCCATCCGGTAACGGTCGTTTCTTCATTCCCGCTTGGTGAAGTAATCCGGAACCCGAATGCAACAGGAAGGATCGCGAAGTGGGCGCTTGAGCTTATGGATCAGGGTATCACCTACGTCCCCCGCACCGCCATCAAGTCCCAGGTACTTGCTGATTTTGTGGCCGAGTGGACAGAGGTACAAGCACCGACGGCAACAGAGGAGCAGGAGTACTGGACGATGTACTTCGACGGGTCGCTGATGAGGGCCCGCGCCGAAGCAGGCCTCGTCTTCGTCTCTCCGTTGGGCGTACGCATCAGGTACATGATCCACCTCCATTTTCCTGCATCCAATAATGTCACTGAGTATGAAGCCCTTCTCAACGGGCTTCGCATCGCCATCGAGCTTGGCATTCGTCGGCTAGACGTCCGAGGCGATTCCCAGTTGGTCGTCGAACAAGTCATGAAAGAATGGAGCTGCCATGACCCTAAAATGGCCGCCTACTGCAACGAGGTCCGTAAGCTCGAGGACAAGTTCGACGGGTTGGAGCTCAACCACGTCGCAAGGCGCTTCAACGAAGCCGCTGACGAGCTCGCAAAGGCGGCGTCCGGCCGGATGCCCGTCCCCGACGGCGTCTTCGTTAGCGACCAGCTTAAGCCTTCAATCCGTTACCCGGAGCTAGCAGGGGTCGGGGGGGGGGGGCATGCCCAGCCTTGGGGTCGGGATCCGAGCCAGGGGAGGTCGGCAGCACGCCACCTGACCTGAACCCAAGCGCCAATCCCAAGGGAATCAACGCTGCCCCACCCGACCCAGCCCCGGAAGCCAGGCCTTCCGACCCCGTGGTTATGGAAATCGAGGCGGGCCCCGTGGCGGGGGCCGACCCCACGCCCGACTGGAGAACCCCGTACCTCGACTACCTTGTCCACGACGCGCTCCCGGCAGACAAAACCGAAGCCCGCAGGATCGCGCGCCGTGCAAAATCCTTCGCCATCATTAACCAGGAGCTCTACAAGCGAAGTCACACGGGGATCCTACAGCGCTGTATCCCGATCGAGCAAGGAAAGGGGCTGATCCAGGATATCCATGCCGGAGCTTGTGGTCACCACGCTGCGCCACGGACGCTTGTGGGCAACGCCTTCCGACAAGGTTTCTACTGGCCAACCACGGTCGCGGATGCTACCCAGGTAGTCCGCACCTGCGAGGGATGCCAGTTCTTTGCCCGCCAAACCCACCTGCTCGCGCAGGCGTTACAAACCATCCCCATCACGTGGCCGTTCGCGGTCTGGGGGCTAGATCTCGTCGGACCCTTCAAAAGGGCGCCCGGGGGCTTCACCCATCTACTCGTCGCTGTCGACAAGTTTTCCAAATGGATCAAAGCAAGGCCTGTGGCGCAAATCAGGTCCGAGCAGGCGGTACAGTTCTTCACCGACATCATCTACCGCTTCGGGATCCCAAACTCCATCATCACCGACATCGGTACGCAGTTCACCGGAAAGAAATTCCTCCAGTTCTGCGACGACCACCACATTCGAGTGGATTGGGCGGCAGTTGCGCACCCCCGCACGAACGGGCAAGTCGAGCAAGCCAATGGCATGATACTTCAGGGTCTCAAGCCACGGATCTTCGACCGCCTTAAAAAGTTCGGCGGACGATGGGTTGCGGAGCTCCCAGCAGTCCTCTGGAGCCTGAGGACGACCCCCAGCCGGGCGACAGGGTTCACCCCGTTCTTCATGGTTTACGGGTCAGAGGCCATCTTGCCCACCGACTTGGAGTATGGGTCGCCGAAGGTCAAAGCATACGACGAACAGGGAAACCAGGCGTCACTCGAGGACGCACAAGACCAACTCGACGAGGCGCGAGATGTAGCCCTGCTACACTCAGCTAAGTACCAGGAGGCCCTACGGCGCTACCACAGCCGCGGCCAGGCACTTACAAGCTGGCAACTCCTGACGGGCAAATCTTCAGCAACGCCTGGAACATAGAACAGCTAAGGCGCTTCTACCCATAGCTCTCATTTACAAGTTATGCATGGTCTTGCCGTCTTTTCCGTTCTTTCGTTTAAGCTCAGGGGTAATCTTCAGCAACGCCTGGAACATAGAACAGCTAAGGCGCTTCTACCCATAGCTCTCATTTACAAGTTATGCATGGTCTTGCCGTCTTTTCCGTTCTTTCGTTTAAGCTCAGGGGTATCCGACCCCGGCCTCGTTCCAGGGCCGCATACCCCTCGGGGGCTACCAGTTTTGTTCTTCTGCGAAAAAAGAAACCCTGAGCCACCTTGGCTCAGGTCTTTTCGTTTTAAGCTCAGGGGTATCCGAACCTGGCCTCGCTCCAGGGTCGCATACCCCTCGGGGGCCCCAGTTTCGATCTTCTGCGAAAAAAGAAGGCCTTTTCTTTTCAGCTCAGGGGTATCCGACCCTGGCCTGGCTCCAGGGCCGCATACCCCTCGAGGGCTATCAGGGGTCCCGACCCCAGCCGCTGGGCACCATCTAAAAAGAAAAACGTTCTTTCTTTTCTCAAGACCGAACACTCCCTTTCGAAAACCTTTGGATGCAAAAAGATAAGGATGCGTGAACGGTACTCAGGCAAGTTACGATCAGACTGCGAAAAAGCCTACGCCCCAGCGGCTATGGTACCTTCGCTCATCAAAAACTTACTGACGCACCCAGCAACGCATCCTAAAGCTTTCAAGACCAAGGGAATAACAAAGGGAAACGGTTTCCTTTGCGCAAATAAAAAGTCATAGGAATAGGCCCGTATGGCCAACACAAACGAGTTCAAAACGACTAACTTAAGTACAAACTTTTTCGGGCGCAAGCCCGGCACAGCTAATTGACAGGAGGGTCGGCTGGAGCAGTGGTTCCGGGGTCAGCTGAAGCAGCGGCTTCGGGGTCGACAGGAGCGGCGGCTTCAGGGTCGGCGGCGGCGGCGGCCTCAGGGCTGGCGGGAGCGGCTTAAGGGTCGGCAGGGGGGACGGCTTCATCCTCCAGGAGCTTCGCGAGGGCCTCCGCCGGCGCAGTCACCACGGCGTCGATCTCGTCCAGCTCGGCGTCGGTGTAGCCGGCGCAGTACCCCTCACTCATCCCGACAAAATTAATGTCGGCATAGTGAGAGCCGAAAACCCCGAAGGCGCGCCGCACACCAAGGCGAAGCGCGTCCACGGCGATCTCACGACGGCGACGGCGCACCTCGAGGACACGAGCCGGCAGCGAGCTCGACCCCTCCTCCGGAGCAACGCCGAAGTCCTCGCAGATGACGCGGACCGCATCCCGCAGGGCGCTATGCTCGCCGCGCTCCTCGTCGAGCAGAGCCCACAACCTGGCGCTGTCACCTGCAGGAGCCACTCGAGAAATCCCACCAAGTCAGAAGAAGCAAAACACCAACGACATAAAAACGCAGGAGCAGAAAGAGCCTCACCGTCGGCCTCGGCCTTCAGCTCGCGCTCCCGGTCGACGCTGCGGGACAAGGCGGACTGGAGCCCCTGCACCTGCAAACGGAGTTGCTCGTGCTCCGCGCGGAGGGCCCCACTCTCCCCCCTCAGCCGCGCCAGCTCCTCGGCGTCTCGGCGGGCCCGCTCAGCAGCAGCGGCTTTTAGCCCCTCGGCATCGCGGCGGGCCCTGTCCACGGCGGCCTGGAACTCCTCGAGGTCGAGGCGGGCCTTCTCCGCGACGGCCTGGAGCCTGGCTTCGGCACGCCGCGCCCCCTCTAGTGCCGCCTGCTCACACCCCTCCAGGTCGCGAACGGCCCCCTGGGCGGCGCCAAGCTGCAGGGTCAGATCCCTGGTGCGCTCCCTCTCGGTGTTGTAATGCTCCCAGAGGTTCCGCTGCCGCCGGAGGAAGTCAGATTTCTCCCGGCTGCCCTCTTGGAGGGCCTGCAAAGCAGCACGCCGTTAAAACAAAAAAGTAAAGAGAAGGAACTCGTCGCCGAGCAGCAGGAACAACATACCTGGCTGCCAGGGACCACGGTGTTGGCCAAAACTCCCAACGCCGAGGTTAGAGCCGCCTGAACCTGGGCGACACCGCCGTGCATCGCATGCCACCTATGCCACTCGGTGGCGTCATCCAGCGCATAGAGGCGCCTCGGCGGGTCGTCGCGGGATGTCCAGCGGATAACGGGCCCTCTCCACGCCCCCGGGACGGAGGAAGCTGAGGGTGGAACAAGGGTCGACTCTGACGTCGCCGTCAGGGACGGCATCAAGACGTCGGAGACCCCTGGATCCGCCGACGGCTCCGGCGCCTGTGCGCTCGTCGCCACCGCGGCCGCTAACGGCACCCCGCGGGCACCTCTGTCTCAGCCACCGGAGTTATCCCCGCGAGAGTGACCGGGGCGGAGGCCCCTGCCTCTGTCACCACCGCCTCTGTCGCCGCCGCGTCTCCGGGAGCAAGCGCTCCCTCCGCCTCCGACCCCGCCGTGGCAGCGGGGGCATCCGCCCTGCCCTCCGTCGTCTCCGCCTCCTCCGCCTCGTCGGCGTCAAGGTCGATCACCTCCCCGGCTTGAGGGCTCGGGGGGATCACGGCCCGGGCCGGAGGGGCGACCGGTGGAGCCGCAGGCAGAGTGGAGTCCGCTCCCCCTCCTGCGCCTGACGCCGCCGCCGCTCCGACAGCCGCCTCCGCAGGGGCCACCCCCGCGGGGGGACCTGTGGCCACACCAGGAACCCCGCCAATCGCCGCTAGCGGGGCTGCGGCCCACCCCCCGGAGGAGGACGATGTCAGCAGCGCCTTCTTGGGCGCTAGCCGCAGGGTGACGCCGCGGGGAGAAGTACTGCACGTCGACGGCCGGGCGTCAGCAGAAATAAACGGAAAAAGAAAGGAAGGATGACATGTAGGAAGAGTCAACTTACGCCCTCGAAGCGCAGGGGCGGCGCGCACGCTTGGACTCGGAGCCGGACGCCGACCCCGGGGCATCTGGCAGTGGCCGCTTGTCGCCACCCCGTTGCCCTCCATCAACAGGCGCGGCGGCGGGGGCAGTCCCCGCGGATCCCCGAGGAGCCCCTCGAGCGGACTCCTGGGGAGTGCCCCGCGCCGGACCCAAGGCGGCGGCAGGGGCGGACTCTGAAGGCCCCTGAGGGGCGCTCCGTGTCGACACCAGAGCGGCATCCCTTGCCGGCCCTGAGGGAGCATCCCGCGCCCGCTCCTGGGGGACGCCCCGTGTCGACCCCAGGGGAGCAGCCCGCACCCGCTCCTGGGGGATGCCCCGTGCCGACCCCAGGGGAGCGGCCCGCACCCGCTCCTGGGGGACGCCCTGGGACGACCCCGAGGGGGCACCCCGCGCCCCTTCCTGGGGGAGGCCCTGCGCCGACCCCCGGGGAACGTCCTGCGCCGCCCCCTGAGGGGCGGTCCGCACCGGCTCCTGGAGCACGCGCTGCGCTGGCCCCTGGGGCACAGCCCCAGGACCCGGGGGAGCCGGATCCCGGGCAGACGCTCCCGCCGCGACACCCCCTGCAGCCGTCTGCGGGGGAGCGTCACGAATCACCAGAGCCCCCGAACGGGGGGCAAACAGCTCTTCCTCCTCCTCTTCTTCTTCTTCTTCTTCTTCTTCTTCTTCTTCGTCGTCATCGTCGTCGTCGTCGTCGTCGGACACGACCGCCCCACTCTGCCGCCGCAGGAGCTCCTTGGCGGCCTTCTTCCGCCGCCTCTCCGTCTCCTTGTCCTTGCGGCGCTTCTGCTTCTCGGCCAGGAGACGGTTGCGGGCCCTCTGCTCGGCATCCTCCGGCACTGGCGGGAGGGAATCCGCGACCCAGGTCAGCATGCCCTGCGAAGCGTAAAGCACATCCACATCAGAACAACAAAACAGCGGGACACCAGGAAGGAGGGAGAAGCGGTGGCCCAGACGCCTTACCCGGTCCACGAAGCCCGGCTCCGGGCGCATCGGCGGATGCCCGGGGATCGGATAGTCGACGTCCTTGTCCTCCAGCGCCTCCCGGAGCCGCTGCCGGATCTCAGAGGCAGCAAGCGCGCCTGTCGCTAGGACGGTGCCCTCGGGCGGCATGTCGGGGGTCATGACGCCAAGCGGCCGGACCCGGAGCATCAGCGGCGCCACCCGCCGGGCGTGGTACGCGCCGATGACCCCGGCGCCGGTGAGCCCCTCCCGCTTCAGCTGCCCGATGGCCTGCAGCAGGTTGGAGATCTTCTTCTTCTCCTTCTCCACCGGCCCGTACGCCCACACGTCGGGCGCCGCGTCGATGGTGCGGCCAGTGAACACCGGCAGGGGGGAGTTCGCGTAGTTCTTCACGTAGAACCACTGGTTGTGCCACCCCTTGTGGGACACCGAGGCCTTCACCGTCATATACTCCTTGGAGCGAGTATGACGGAGATGGATCCCGGCGCACCCGATCGGCACCGGAGGCGACCGCTGCTGGCTCCCGGCCTTCCCCGCCTTCTGATACAGGCTCACTGCGAAGAAATACTTCCACAGCTCGAAGTGGGGCTCAATCCCCAGGAATCCCTCACACAGCGCGACGAACGCCGCGATGTGCTGGATCCCGTTGGGGTTGAGGTGCTGGAGCTCGAGCCCGTAGTAGTAGAGGAGGCCGCGGAAGAAGCGGCTTGGAGGGGAGGCGAATCCCCGCTCGTGGAAGTGGGTGAAGGAGACGACGTAGCCGGCGGGCGGCGACGGAACCTGTTCCGGCCCCGGCAGCATCCACTCGTCCGCCGCCATCTTCTCGCAGAGGAGCCCCTTTCGCACCAGGCCCTCGGCGCGGTTGGCGGTGAAGTGGGAAACTCCCCAGGAGGCCATCGCCAAGGAAGGAAGGGGACCGACGGAGGCGAAGACGAAAGCACGCGACGTGAAGCGGCGGGAACAAGGCGAGCGAGGCGAGCGCAAGTGAACTAGGAAGGCAAGGAGGCTCGAGTGCGAAAGGAGAGGAACCGGCGCGGCGTGCTTCTACTTTTATAGGAAAGGAACCGGGGAAGCCAAATCGACGCCCCGGCCGCCATAAATGCGGCGCCAGGTACGCCCCTGCCACGCCCGTTTCCTTTTCGAAAACCGCGCGCACGATCGGCCGTGAAAAAACATCCTATGTTCCTCGATCCGTGGGACGGCGCTTCCATAACTCTGCTTCCCGGGAACCGCGCCCACGACGCCCCCCACGTTCGGCCCAGGAACACCAACCGCTCCGCTCCGGTCCAAGGCCCACAGGGAGGTAAGAAAGGGATACGGGGCTGAAAACACCCCTACGGCCCAGTACGGTCCAGAGGTTCGAAAGCTGGCCCAACACGGGTTCGACAGCTGCCTCAGGACATCCCCCGAGCAAGGGGTGAGAAGGGACGGGCCCGCCAGCGGCCAACACCCAGGCGAGCGAACGCCAAGGGCGTCCCAACCTCACGTTCGAGTCTCGCTCGGTACAAAGTTCATGGTTTTTCCACGGGGAAAGGCAACGAGCCCTCGGATCCGGTCGAACGGATCCGGGAACTATATGAACTCGCCGGCGTGAAATTGGAGTACGCCACCAGCTTGGCCCGAGCCGGACCCCCCCGAACGGGGACCAGGACTCCACTCGAACTTACCCGTTTGCAGCTCAAAACGAGCACCACGGTTCGTCCAACGCGGATAACGTGGCCCGGCTCAACCCCTCCGTCCTAGCGAACGGACGCTTGAAGGGCAACGATCAAAAAGACGACCTAGCCTCCCGATCGGTTTCTTGCAACGAGCAGGAACTCGGGGGCTAGCCTCGCAAACAACCACCACGCGTGTGGTCACAAACTTGCAGGTTCTCTCGAGCATGGCGGAGATAAAACAGGCGCGCCGTAGCACAGAACCGGCGGCAAACAGCGAAAGGAGCCTCCGGAGGAGCACTCCTGCTCCACCACAGGCTCGGGGGCTACTGTTGGGGGGAAATATCAACGACCTCCTAACACACTGCTTAAAGAAGCAAACATGAAGGCCCAGGCCCACCAAAGCATGATCAAATCTCCGTCTCGCCCGACCCAGGCGCCAGGATCGGGAGCGCCCGACCCCCCTCCGCAAGGTTTCCGCCTCGCCCGACCACGATCCCAGGGTCGGGACGCCCGACCTCTCGCTACGGAGTTTTCTTCCGCCTCGCCCGACCCCAAGTGGGGGGGTCGGGCGCGCTGGGGCCCACGGGGCCGGGAATCCCCTCGGATGCGGTCCACGTAGACAAGACAAAACCTGTGGGACCCCCCGTCGGCCTCGCCATAAATACGCCGCAGGCCTGGCAGATGGCAGGGCGACCGCGCCCCTCACGCAACCCGGCGCTAGTACCCGTGCACGACCGCCCTGTGCAGGCTACAGTACCGGCGGCCGGCCCCCCTTCGCCACAGGGTACTCATGACCTGCGCCGACCGGAGCAAAGGAGGGAGCGGCCCGCCCTCGGGTCCCGCACAAACAGCAGTACAGATGTGAAGCTCCCCCTCTCAACAGCCATCGCCGAAGCAGCAGTATCCACCGTCCTCCCAAACGGACGCTGGGGTAACGACGAAACCGCCTCATCATGATCTGACCTGGTACCTACGAACATCGAAGTAGCTACCTACGGGAAGCAGCAACACTTGGCGTCCGGCGACCTCCCCCTCCGGCATGCACGACGGCACGCATTTAGGGTCGGCAGGACATCGGGCGCCTAGGATCTCTTCCCTCCTTCCTGCCATACTTTTTACCATCTTACTCTTTACTCTTTACAGACCTTTTTTTACCTGATCCCAATTGTAACTCCGGCCGTCCCCTTGCGATATAAAAGGAGGAACCTAGAGCCGGAGAGGGGGGGATCGAATCAATCAGCTTCTTCTCCCGTACACCATAGCACACTACCACCCTTCCTAAGAGCACGAAAACCGAAGAGACTTGGGACCAGACCCTCTCTCGCCAATCTGTAACCCCCTACTACAGAACCCCCACGCGGGCAACACGAGCATCCTCGATACTGGACGTAGGGCTTCCTTTGCCCGAACCAGTCTAATCAGTGTCTCCCGCGCCACCATCTGAGGCTCACGCGCATAAAAGAAATTTACTAGTCTAAGTCTTGATCCGCTCATCTTGACAATGACATGATGTGGTTCATTCATCGGCCAAAATGAGATACACGATTCGTTGCCAACATAGTTGTGACTGGAAGGTGTGGGCACGTCCACTACTTGATGATAGGTAGAAATGGAGGATCGCTAGAGTTATTCAACCTCATATATGTGAGACGTCCGAGGTCGCACAAGAGCATTCTTAGTGCACGACTGGTTACATTGCAAGACAGATCGCTTCACTTGTTCATGCGGTCCGATGTTTCTACATCCGTCAACTAGGGATGAAAACGGATCGGATACAAATGGATATTGCAAATACAAATACAAATAGTTATTTTTTTCTCGGATCAAATTCGGATATGAATAGTGATAAGATGTGTCGAATATTGATATTTATCCTATTCGGATCTTAGAAATGCAACTTTGAGTATCCGGATTTGGATACTGTACAAATATTGAATGTTCGGATTCGTTTACGAACTTACCATTTGAGTGTCTAAATCCCTTTGATCGGACAAACAGACGGATAATATCCGTACCACTTTCATCCCTAGCCGTCATCATTGAAACCATCAAATGATTCACAAATTATATGGTAAAGTATGGAAAGGCTTAGAGGGCTAAGCAGCATGCTATATCCATGTTGTGGGGTGATTGGAAGGACGCTTGTAGGGTGCCAAGACTCTTACAAGAGATAGCACACTACAACCCAAGTACAAAGTGGTGCACTCACACAACGAGTAAGGAAGAGTTACACAATGGTGTCATGAAGCCTATTTTGGAGTGGGTGTAATGGTGGTTCCCCCAATGTGTATAGGCATTCAAGCATTGCAAGCATAAGCGTTGATGGCACATTTCTAACAGGAAAGTATAGAGGTGTTTTGTTGATCGCCATTGGTATGGATGGTGAGGACCGATTGACCTCTTACATTTTCATTGGTTGAGGGTGAGAATAATGACAGTTGGTCATGGTTCTTGCATTTGGTCCATCAGGATGTTGTTGGTCATGATAGGAAGGTATGCATAATATCGGACCGCCACCAAGGAATCCTAAACACGGTTGAGGATCATGCATCACTTTGCCGCAAATATATGGCATAGGCACAAGAACAAGAAAGTAATAAACCAGCTCAAATTGGTTTGTACAGCCAAGGCTGAGAGGACGTTTTACATTAGGCTACGGAAACTGAAAGAAATGATGAATGAAGAAGCGACGAAGTGGTTGGAGGAGCAAATGGAGAACAAGCATAAGTGGGCCAATGCATTTGACAATGGTTCTAGATATAGTGTGCAAAATACAAATATATTTGAAGTGTTGAACAAGGTCCTGAAAGGCGTCCGTGCTATGCCAGTATCTGCTACTGTGGAGTTCACTTTCTACAAGGTCAATTCATATTTTGTGCATAGGTGGGCAAAAGCAAGGGCTCAAATTGATCGGCAGCCGAACCAAATTCTATGGGGGAAAGGAGCAAGGAAGCACTAAGCAATAGAAGGCAAGAAAGCAGCAAGCATGTTGGCCGAGTTGTTCGATCCTACGTTGTATGTGTATTCAGTTAGGACAGCTTCCGCTTTGACTGTTGGAGGTGAGATGATGGGTGGGCGCATCTATAAAGTTGATCTCTCAAGTGTGACTTGCATGTGTTGTGTCCCACAGTTGTGGCATGTTCCATGCTCCCATATGATCGCTGCATGCCGTGTGAGAGGGGTGTCCCACCTGTCACCAGCATACATGGCACAACTATATTCTAAGAATACAGTATTGAAGACATGGGAGTCCCGTTTTGAGCCTATATTAGGTGAGACGCATTGATCGGAGTACAATTGGCCATGACTACATTCCTTACAACGACAAGAAAAAAAATGAGGTTGGAAGGAGGAAGAAGAAGCGGCTGTGCAATGAGATGGAGCCGTCAAGTGGGTATGGCATCGATATTTACGGTTTTAGAGAGTTGAACCAAGACAAGGTGAATTCACGTTATAGTGTTTGCCACAAGGAGGGTCACCGCATGGAACGACACAAGCAGGGTCCAAAAAATTTACCCCAAAACAAGAGGAACAAGCGGTCTATGAGTAGGACGAGTGCAAATACGGTATTGTCGGGCATACACCCCAGGTCTACGAGTAGGCCTTGGACGGCCCACCAAGGGACATACTCGGACAAGATCAGAACAAGGATGGGCGTATCCTTCTCGGATTAGTCTTGTACGTTTATGGAAAACTACTTGGGCCAATACCGAGTAGAGCTCTGTAATAGTACCCGACTAGGACTCAGACTTGTAACCCTGCCCTCCCATGTATATAAGGCCGGGCAGGGACCCCCGTCAACATACATCTCAAGACCCGAACAGACAGACATCTTCTCAATACAAACCAACACACAGGACGTAGGGTATTACGCGATCTAGCAGCCTGAACCTGTCTAAATCGTGTTCCTTGCGTCACCATTGATTCCTTGATTCTCGACGATCCTTACCGCATAAAAGACCACCTAGGGTACCCCCTAGGCGGGTTGCCGGTCTAAAACACCGACAGCTGGCGCGCCAGGTAGGGGGCTTCGTCGAGTTTCTCAGCGCAAACTCAATGACGAAGGTCATCATCAGGCCCGTTTTCTTCATCGAAGCTGGCGCCACCTTCGTTTTTGGATCCTGGTTTTGCGTCGCCGAAGGCTCGGGATCCTTCCGGCGCCAGATCGTCGACACTCAGGAGAAGAAACCAGAAAATCTGACCAGAAAAAATCAAGATTTCAAAGTCAATGAGTTCAAGTTCGACTACGCGTCGGATTCGACTTCGCCTTGGACTACTTCGGATTCGACGGCCCCAGTCAGCATCCAAATCGGTTTCGACTTCAAAGCGGTTCCCGCACGGACTCCGCAATGCAACCAAAGTCCACCAAGGTTTTCTTGCTCGAACCCGAGTCGAACTCGGGCATGACGAAGATGTTGACTCCAACTCATCCTACTCACCAGAGATACCATTATCTGGTCCAGCCCAAAGGTTGGTAATAACTTCGACACCACCTCTTCTCGACCGTGATTACGACTCGCGCCTAGTCGCCCATATAGAGAACTTACCATATCAAGAAGGCATTCCACTCAACCGTGACGAAAGTTACACAAAAATTGCAACATCAAGCTCTGAAAGCTACTACCCAGACAGGGAAATACTTGTTATTACTCAGAATAACAACCCGGGTACTAGCCAGGACAGAACCCCCAGGCGATTAGCACAAATCGACAACATCTCCGAAAATGAATCTACTGCTGACGCCCCTCACGGTGAAACTTCCGAGCAGCGCAACCAACGAAGGGCGCGCAATGCTACTCGAGTCGAGCGACGACAGTTGATGGCTACAAATATCCCCATTACGAATCTTGAAAGGGCTTTCAACGCAGTTCAGGCTCAGGAGCACAATACTCCACTCGCGGCCATCGCCTCAATCAACCTTTTAACTACGTTGATGCCTCAGGATAGGGACAACGAAGCCACAGCTCAACTCGTGCAGCGCGGCAACGGACTGATCGCACAACTTGCGGAGCAAGCCTACAAGCTACTCGACAAAGAATCACCAATCCCGTCTGTTCCTCGTATCACATCTCATCAAGAAGGTAGCAGGGGAGCTGCAAACAAAAACGCCACCCCACGAAACGATGATGCAGTCAACCAACCTCGGCAACACAGCCAAGGTCCAAGCAAGCATAAAGCTCCTGCGCGACATAAAGATATTGGTGAGGTCAGCTGCACCAACTCGGTTAAAAGCATCCGCCCTACTCGGAAGAACAACGAAATATCCAACTTCAGTGATTTGCGACAAATTATCAACAGTCGGCGCGAACGGGAAGTCGACAGCTACAACCATTTTCCTGCTTTCACAAACCGGGTAATGAAAACAAAAT
Organism: Setaria italica; assembly: GCF_000263155.2. NCBI lineage: Eukaryota > Viridiplantae > Streptophyta > Magnoliopsida > Poales > Poaceae > Setaria > Setaria italica. Next base: position 28,136,973 of record NC_028450.1, on the reverse strand, counting down.
TACCCGATAAGTTCAAGCCAACCGGAATCACCAAGTACGACGGCAAGCAAGACCCAATTCAATGGCTACGTTGTTACTCGCTAGCCGTCCAAGCAGCCGGGGGCAATAACGACACCTTTCCCCATATGCATGGAACCCGCACCACTGACCTGGCTCGAGTCATTAAAACCCAAGTACATTGATTCTTGGCAGACTTGACAAAGGCTTTCACCAACAACTTCGCCGGCTCCATGGCCAGGCCAGGCAACAAAATCGACTTAAGACAAATTAAGAAAAAAGAGGGCGAGACCTTACGCGACTATTTGCAACGGTTCTTCGAAAAGAAGGCTACCATAGTTGACATCTCCGAAACAGACGTCATTGAGTTCTTCCAAAATGGACTCTATGATCGACGAACATACCAAGATTTCGGTCTCCGATGACCAGCCGATGTCAAAGAACTCAAAGTCATGGTGCAATAGTGGGCTGACGAAGAAGACAAAGAGCGAGAACGGTTCGGTTCCCACCGTAACCGAGGACGTGACAACAACCACAACAATGAACCAGATAGAACTCGGCACAACGATGCTCGGAACTCCTATCCAAGTAATCACAATCGCAAAAGGAAGCCCGACAACATCGTTGCCGCCATGACCAGCTCCGGAAAAAAGGGGCACCGCAGAAACGACGAAGGGCCAACCTTCACAGAGCTACTCAAAAAGCAGTGCCCATGGCATCCGACTAGCAAGCACTCGGCGATAGACTGCTACAGCATGCGCCGAGTCATGCAAGACTTACCCGCACCACCAACTCCTGAAGAGTACACCAAAAACAAAGATAAGGGTAAAAATAAAGCCTGCAACGATGAAGATGAGGACGGCGATTCCAGACAGCTTCAAAAACCATCAACGTCATATTCAGCGGTATCCCAGGCACTGCATCCAAGCGAGCTAACAAACTCGTACTCAGGGAGATCATGGCCATTGAGCCAACGGACCCCACACCGTTAAAATGGTTAGAAGTTCCAATTTCTTTCAGCAGAAAAGATCAATGGACAAAATTTTCACAACCAGGCTATTTCCCACTAGTCCTGGATCCAGTTGTGGCAGGTTCAAAGTTAACCAAAGTACTCATCGACGGCGGAAGCGGCCTCAACGTTATCTTCGCCAAGACATTAAGGAAGATGTGCCTCGACGTCACTGAAATGCTTACCCCAACGGATTCCCCTTTCTACATGTATATGCAATGAGATTATTCATTGGTACTTTTGTTGCACAACGGCACATAACCTAAAAACAAAATTGGATTTCCTATATACATCTTTGATAAAATCTATGCTTTCGCTGCCTTTAATATTTGCTTAAATTAGTGCAATAAAATATGGATGATTAAAATGAGATAGGATTGCGAACCAATCAGCCATATGTATGGTATGTGGCACAATTTCATTGGAGATGTGGCGTGTGTGATTAATAAGTTTGAATCGAAAACTCAAAATGTATTTTGTTTTCCATAAAATCAAGACTATGTTTTTCGAATTATTTGGACCGTCATATTTTTTAACTAAATACAAAAAATCCAAAGTATGAATTTCATTATCCTTAATATTTTCCAACAGAATCAAAATTTGGAACACATTATTTTACCATTTTGGTTAAATTGACATTTTCATATAAAATAATGATATAATTTATCAAAAATTTGGATTATGCTAGTTGTTGAATTGAGTTTTTTTAAAAATATATATTAAATTATTAGTTTTGAAAATTTTGAAATAGTTCTTACCTTGTCTGCAAAAATAACATAATAAGAAATTTGAAATATTGAAACATATGAAGAAATATAAAATAAATGCTATCCTAGGCCTACCTTGGGGTGAGTGACTGCATTATTCACGTCATCGGATGGAAAGGCATAAGGCTGGATAACTGCGAAAAATTTATGCACACATTCTTTTTTGGTGTTTTAACTTTTGTTGACGTCGTAGGAGAAACATTGGTTTTTTTTTACAGCTATCGTGGTACTTAGTAGAGGATGGGAGGGGGCATGTGCCCCCTCACTTTATTACATTATGTCTCTTACGTGTCTTTAAGGAAAAAGGAGCATGAAGGAAGTTTATTGAGAGGAAATTGTAATTTAATTTGGATGTTTCATTTGAGATTTATGATTTTTTTATTTTGAAACTTTCTTTGCATGTGGGATGACATCAGCAATCACATACAAGCAATTCTCTCTCTGTGAAGATCGGCCCCACAAACAGTCAATTGAATCCCCCTCCTATATGCGTCCGCACCGCTAGAAGGTGACAGGCTGCGATGTTTGGACGTGCCTCTGATTTCCTCCCACCTAGGCAAATTTGGCTTTGACCACTGTGGGTCCCAACCGAATATAAAAACTCTATGCGTGCATGCAAGGTGGGGTCCTTTTTAGATCCCCAAACGAAATATGCAGTGGCGATAAGCTCCGCGGTCGCTGATACATCTAGCAATGCATATAGTTGTCCATTTGTGCCGTCTGGCCCGGTCCGGCATAGGCCCGGCAAGGCACGGCCATTTTCATGCTGTGCCATGCTGGCCCATGGGATGCACCGATGATCCAAGCACGGGTCACAATGTCTTTTTCGTGCCGGGCCGGCCCGCAGAGCACGGCCAATTTCATGTGCCGTGTCAGCCCGCAACCCGTGGATGCTAAAAACACTTTAGCAAATTCAAATGCAACACTGAACTCAGATATAAAGATCAATTCAACAATCAGTTCATCACACAACACAAATTCACAGAATCAAAGTTCATCACGCATTCACATTTCACACAGAATGACATAATTATATAGATAGAGCTATTGCTAGTTCAACACTTGATCTATGTGACCAAGTGTTGGCTGCCTCATTAAAAACCTTCCTAGGTAAAAACTCGCATCTCGTGAGAAAACCCTAGAAAGGAATAAAGAGTACATCCAGCTCAGAAAAATTCAATGGTTCAAGTTCAACATTACATCACATGATCATAAAGGCACAAGATAACTTAAGAACACTAGAGCAGTAGTCTTCCAAACTCCACAGGCCACACTCCATGACTCTAGCTTGCTCTTGATTAGTTGGCATTGGTAGAGGCATAGCAAGTAGGAACAAAATATTAATCATGTCAGTATGTTACTCTAGTAGAAGGAATCAATGAATCATGGCAGGCAATAGAAGAACAGAACTGAACATGTACACACTTACTGTTTTGCACTAGCTTGCCCTTAATCTCGCTCTCGGTGGCTGCTGAATATTTCCTCCAGTTCATTGATCTCCTTCTCAATATCATCCTGTGCCCTTGCATCTCCCAACTCCCAGTCCTTGATGCAGGTCAACATCTCCACCGTCTCCGGCAACAACCGCCGACATCACATCTTTAGCTAGTATGGACAGAATAGGATAGGATAGCTTGTGCTCATGCCACCAACTAAGTATGTTGAAGTCATCGTCATAGCAAGTGATAGTGTCACTGTCCAAGTAGGCTGACGACTTAGAAATAGCAGATGTAGGAGGTGTAGATGCAAGAGTAGGAGAACCACCTAAACTAGATGGAGCACCAAAGATCTTACCCCATGCAATTTTTTCTTACCAATAATTCTTGCAGTTTGAGAGGACCTCTATAGCCTAACTGCACCAAACTTGTTTTCATACTTGTTAACAACTTATATAATTCAATTCTTACCTCATTGAAATAAGAAGAGAAATCAACACCATTGTCTGAGAAAGAAGGTGAAGAACATTATAAAAATCTCCCATCTTGGCTCTAGGATCCAAAATAAATGCAAAGGAATACAACAGAGGTATGTCCTGCCAATACTTTAGGAACTTGAGCTTCATGGGAACAACAATATTTCTGAGCAATGGCTCAGTCTCTTAGCCATGCAAATGAGCAGCAATATCAATAATATGATGCAACATCAAAGGCCTTGTTGGATAGTAAATACCAGATAAAGCAATAGTAGAATCGTAAAACATTTCAAGGAACTGCAAAATTTTCTCAGCAATTGTCCAATGGCCATCACTCAGTAGTGGCCGATCATTGTGCAAACTATAATGAGCTGAAATAAAGATAGAAAAGGTGCTCTTATATGGTAGTAGGTGTTTGAGCATGAGATACGTAGAATTGCATCTCACATCTATATCCAAACCAAACTTACGAGAGCGTACCCCCTTGACAATGCAAAAGCTATGGAAAGCAACAATGCATTGGTTAGAAGAGTTCAAAAAAGAGATTGCAGTTCTAAAAGCCTAGAGATAAGACTTATCCTCTTCAAACCAGACTTGACAATTAGGTTATAAATATGACATGCACAACGCTGATGTAAGAGACTATGCAATGCTTTATCAGGATCTTTGTCATTCTTGTCAAGTGGTTCAGGGTGTGGACCAAGATAACCAACAAATTTGGGAATGGGTGTGGCCATGGCAAAAGTATTAGAAGAAGTATTATCAAGTGTGACAGAGAAAATCTTATCCTTCAAACCAAATTCAGAAACCACAGTTTCAATACGTTCAGCAATTTTAATACTAGAATGTGAGCAATCAATTAGCCTAAGAGCAATGACTCTCTTCTCTAATTCCCAATTAGGAGAAACAAAATGTGCAACAACACTAAGATAGTCTTCATTAGCATTGCCAGACCAAATATCAGAAGTAAGACAAACAGAAGAAACAAAAGACTTCAAACATTCAGCCAGGGAAGCACGACGCTCAACAAAGTACTTGGTAAAATCTCTACTAGTGGTTTGCTTAGAAACTTTATCAAAACGAGGATTGTGAGCATGCTGAATGTAGTCCTCAAATGCCTCTGTCTCACCAAAGCCAAAAGGTAGATCAAGTCTAGCAATTAAACGACACAACTCCTTACGAGCAACATCAGGTTTATATTCCCAATTATGGATAAAGCCATCAAAATTGAACTGAAGTCGAGACTGAACTAGAGCAGTATGATTTTGTTTAGCCAAGCACATCTTTTGATGCTGGAGCAAATGCCCAGTAACAGCACAAGAACACCCAGTGAGAATAGAAGAACAGTGAATGCACTTGGCATATCTCACCTTCTTACCATTGGTGCCTTCCTGAAACAACTCCTCGAAGTCGTTCCATGCAGCAGATCACCGCTTGGTACCCTTGCGGACGCTAGTGCCCGTTGAAGTAGTCGACGTTGAAGATGGGGTAGAAGCTGGCGTCGGAGTCGTAGACCCACCTTCGGTAGCATCTCCAGTAGAAGCACCAGCATCCACAGTGATGGGAGCAGCAAAGCTACCGAAGATTGCTACAGCTCCGGCAGCCAGGTCGCCTCATTGTCACCTAGCAACACACAATCCCTGAGGTCATCGTTGATGGTGTAGTTCTCATCCATCATGACGACCTCGTGCGGCAGGCGACAACCCTCTAGCGTTGACCTCGTCGCCTCGGCAACTCCGTCCCTCAACGGTGCGTGGGCCCCCACTGGAGACCTGCAAGAAGAAGGAGAGGATCAGAACTCAGACACCCTAGATCTACGACTACGAGAACAACATCAGGATTCAGGATCAAGATCTAGAGTTAGGGTTACCTGTGCAGCCGGAGCCTGGAGTCGGTGAGGACGACGGGACGAGATACCGAGAGGGGAGACTGCGAGAGGACGAAGGCCAACGGTGGCGAGCAAGACCTCCACTGCTCCGCGGCTTGGAGGACGAGACAGGAGAGCAGGACTAGGAGTGGGAGGAGAAGGAGCCGAGGAGGAGAGGAGGACCCGGAGATCTCACTGTCACCGGAGACGAGAGGGAGAGAGGCGAGGGCGACAGCGGCGGGCGCAGAAGAGCCGAAGCTGAGAGCGAGAGCGAGTCAGCGAGAGAGGTGAGGGTGGACGGCCGCTAGGAGGAGATGGGAAGGCTAGGGTTTGTGAGGGGAGGAGGCCGCCGAGAGGAGTTATATATGACTCCCAGGATACCGGGTTAGACTGGCGCCGACCGTTGGCTTATACAGGCTAGCTACGGGCTGACCGTTGGTATGCGGGCCGAGCCGTGTTGCTCGCCGTGCTGAGGTGCTAGCCTACGCCCAGCACGAGCCACCGGGCTGAGCCAGCCCGAGTTCAAAGTGTCACGGGCCGGGGCAAAAAAAACAGCTCCGTGCCGGACTGCGGGCTGCACGGCCAATTATAGCAATGCATTTCTGCTCCGCACGCCCTGCCAACAATAGCGGCTAGGGGCGCCCGTGCACAAGGAAACAAGTTGGATCGCGCGCCAGCCCGGGGCGACGGATCGATCGATCCAGCAGCTAAGGGTGTGTTTGGTTGGTTGTATCATTTGATTCATGTATGAAATGATTCAAAATAATAATCATCCTTTTGTTTGGTTGGGTGAATTGGACCAACTCATCCAGGATGAGACCATCCCACTTAATATATTATTCTACTAATTAGAGTGAACCATATGGTACAAGCAAATTGGTTGAACCACCCCATCCAGGATCATCCATGCATGCATCATGTGATGCATGCAACCAAACACACCCTAAAACGGGCGGGACGCCTCCTTTCCCGCGGAAAAAGGGAGCTCCCACCGCTCGCCACCACTAATCTTTCATCGTTCTCCACCCTACCCCCGCGGCCAGGCACCAACGCCGCGGCTGTTCTCCCGCGCTCCCTCCGGCCCTGCTTCTCGCTCGTAGGTGCCGCCGGAGCTTGCTTTTGGGGAGGTAATTCATGAGCTAGCTTTATTTCCACCATCGATCACGCATGTCCGCATTGGTTCTGGATCCTCGATCTGCTTGTTGCCGATTTCTCTCGATCTGGGGATCATATCCATCAACGAATCCGTTTCCGATCTTCGATTTCTTTTCGTTAGCAAATCAAATAATTTGTGCTGTTCCTCTCTCTGATAAGAGAATGTGATCATCTGTCCTGTGATGCTGGGGCACAAAATGGCGAATGAATCCAGGTCATGCGGCATGATCTGCTGACCGCCCCCAAATCAACCCCGCGCATCGTCGTCATCCAGTCCGGCGAGGAGGAGGAGGAGGAGGAGGAGGAGAGGAGCCAGAGATGTCTTGCTGCGGAGGCGCCGAGGAGGACAGCTACGGCCCGCCGGCCAACCAGGCGGCTCCGCCACCCAATGCCAACGCCCCCGGTACGGTACAAGTCATCGTGTTCGCGTAACGCACGCACGTGTTGTCGATCGATGAGCTCGATCGCGTCACTGATCTGACACCTCCGCCGCCTCCTTCTTGATCCATGGATGGATGCAGGCAACAGAGGCGGGCCGAGGGGGCCGGGCGCGCCCAGGCCTGGGGGCCCCGCCAAGCCCGTCAGCATCGACGTGCCCGCCATACCCTTCGACGAGCTCAAGAAGATCACCAACAACTTCAGCGACCGTGCCCTCATCGGCGAGGGCTCCTACGGCCGCGTCTACAACGCCACGCTCAGCGACGGCCGCGCCGCCGTCATCAAGAAGCTCGACACCAGCGCATCGCAGGACTCCGACTCCGACTTCGCCGCGCAGGTGGGTACCTCGATCACCGTGCATCATCTTCTTTCCTTCCGACGACAACGCAAGAGTCCTTATCGTTCATCCTCCTCCCTAACGCTGCCTGTGTTCTTGCTTGCCTCGATCGTCTTTACGCCGTAGATAGCGATGGTCTCCAAGCTCAAGAACGAGTACTTCCTCGAGCTCATGGGGTACTGCTTGGAGGATGGCAACCGCATGCTGGCCTATCAGTTTGCCACCATGGGTTCTTTGCATAACATACTACACGGTGTGTACGTCGTCTCCTCTGATTTCACTAGCTCTGATCTGCTGAGACGGCATATTGATTCCAGGATTGTTGCGCAGGGAAGAAAGGAGTTCAGGGTGCCGAGCCCGGTCCGGTCCTGAACTGGTTGCAGCGAGTGAAGATAGCTTACGGAGCGGCGAGAGGGCTAGAGTACCTCCACGAGAAAGTCCAGCCGTCGATTGTGCATCGAGATATTCGGTCCAGCAACGTTCTTATATTCGACGACTTCAGCTCCAAGATTGCTGATTTCAACCTGACCAACCAGGGGACCGACACCGCTGCCCGGTTGCACTCGACCCGTGTGCTAGGAACGTTTGGATACCATGCCCCAGAGTAAGACGATGCAGAATAACATTGGCTAACAATTTGTCGCCCTGCTTTTGTAGCATTAGCCTCACTCAAATTGGTGTTTGAATCATTTTCTCAGATATGCTATGACGGGCCAAATCAACCAAAAGAGTGATGTATACAGTTTTGGTGTGATTCTCCTAGAGCTACTGACAGGAAGGAAACCGGTCGATCACACCATGCCGAAAGGGCAGCAAAGTCTTGTTACTTGGGTAATATCTTTTGTTCATCCCCTTCTTGAAACTCATATGCAGAATGCCAATCTCCTGATGACTCTGAATGTCTTAACAATCGCGCGAGTAGGCCACTCCAAGGTTGAGTGAAGATAAAGTGAAGCAGTGTGTTGATCCCAAGCTCAACAACGACTACCCTCCAAAGGCTGTCGCAAAGGTACACAAGAAAAACTTCTCACGCATGGATCATCTGTTTTCAGGAATGCATTGCCAGATATGCTACAGGGACTCACTGATGTTTTTTCATTTTTTAGCTGGCAGCTGTTGCAGCGTTGTGCGTTCAGTATGAATCCGACTTCCGACCGAACATGACCATCGTCGTGAAGGCAATCCAGCCTCTTCTAAATGCTCCCAAACCAGCCGCTCCAGCAGCGCCACAATCCTGATCAATCGGATGAGAGTATTAGTCTTGCACATTGCTGATTCCTGAACTTGGTTCCCCTCTGTTTCTGATTGCAAATGTATGTTTTAAGGAACCACGCATCCTTGCTCCATCAGTCCAGCGCCTATGCTTCTGTAAAAAGCCACTTATCTGCCAGTACTGCAGGATACATATAGGGGAATTTTGTAAAATGTTAATCTGGTACGCTGAATTAGCGTGTTTTTTTTGTATGTCTCGTGAGTGTGACATAACATGTGCATTTTTTTTGCAAGTCAATGCTGTTTCCAGCTAGAAAATTGGCAAGACTTCCACATCCTTCTTATCACATAGAAAAGAAGAGCCCGCTAAGTACCAACTGGTGTGTTGAATAATATGTGCAATTGTCCTGTTACACGCTTACACCTTGGTATGTTCAACTGCCCTTTCCTGGCTTCCTTCTAAAACACTTGACAAGCATTGCCCAGCACATCTTTTGATATGACACCATCTGAGTTCGATCACGGAGAGGAGGGCAATCTTGCAATATTTCCAGATGAAATACAGCCAGAGACACAAGAATGAAACTAAATCAGAGCAGGAGCCCATTGGCTGGTTTTCATAATATAGTTGCTTGGATCTATGACGAAGTAGAAACTCGTCAGAAAGAGCAAACTCTGTTAACTTCAAAACTAGCTTATGTAAATTCAAAACTAGCTTTGCGACTGGAAAAACTACTACATATAGTGAACATGCAGTCTCAAAACTTAGAAGCTCATCAGCTGTTTGCATATTGCCCTAGTGCGTTGCAGATGCGACCAGATTACAGCTGCTGACCGATGCGTAAGGCTCATGTTCACACTACAAAAAAAAGCATGCGACCAGATTACAGCTGCTGAGGGTCAATGTTTGAGCACTTTCTGATTTCAATCCAAGAAAATTGCCTCCCAGTAGCATTTCAACACTGTAATAGAATAAGAGGAAGGTAAAACCAGGTCAGCAAAATGGCGAAAAGGATAAAAACACACGAGTTTTTCCTTGAAGAAAAAAATGTCAGTAAATTTTGAAAAGTAATACATGCTGTAATGAAGGTTATTCCTACATAACGTAAGAGGATTGACTACTGAGTCAGTGATTTGTTACTTGATTCCTTAGTCCTTATTGATTACCCAGAAACTATAGAGATGTCTTGAAATTGGATCATAATGGCAGAGGTGAACATACTGTGCCCTTCCCTCAATAGTAACAATAAATAAATAAATAAAGGTTCAGGTTAATTCCTAGCAACTGTCATAATGCATAATAGATATCATGGGCTGTTTTGCTCTATGCCAGTTAAGGTACAATGATACACAGACACAGTGTCATCATATTTCAGTGGAAGAGAAGCTGATTCTGACAGTTTAATATGCCTTCCAGCCCAAGCAGGAAGAGCATCCACTGAAAAGTGAGGTTTTGAATCACACTTCTGGCTATTGGCTAATTTTCATAGTTCCAGAAATCCCATGGGAAATGGGAAATCTGGATGACTCATCTTTATTCAAATCTTATATAACAAATGCATTCAGATTTGGATCTCTGGTTCCAAGCAGTAGCTAAGTTGTAAAATTTCTTTTACTCAATTTGCATTTAAACCTGAGTCAACCAACTTTATAGAATTGCAAAGGTACCTACTATGCCAAACATGATGACATGCACAAGAAATAAAAGAAGCTATGCCAGCAATTTTCTAGTCATTTTAAAAACGGAGTAGGCTCTATGCTGAAAATTTGTACTCATCCATCCCAAATTATAAGTCATTCCAAGAATCTTGGAGAGTCAAAGTATCTCAAGTTTGACCAAATTTATATGATAATAAAATAACATTTATGATGTCATCTAAGTATCATTAGATTCTTCATCAATTATATTTTCATAGTATACCTATTTGATGTCATAAATCTTTATAATTTTCTCTATAATTTTGATCAAACTTGAGATGCTTTGACTCTCCAAGATTCTTGGAATGACTTATAATTTGGGATGGAGGGAGTAAAAAGGAACTCACATGCTAATAAGAAAGTGGAATCATTTAAGATATCACAATTGCGCTGTCAAGAAATTCCCCTGCCAAAAGATGCACAAACACATAATCTCATGTTTATGTACACCAGCCAACTGATCATCACTAAGTTTGTGTAGGTCCATCTAGCATCTTAACGGCTCCTTTCTTCATAAATTTCTTATTTACAACTCCTCTAGAGCACAATTCACCAAGCAATTCTCTTGCCTCCTTTGCCAAGCCTTCATAAGCCAATCCTTCAATCAATATGGTGTAAGTCGATTCATTTGGCATGCAGCCATTCGATATCATGTAAGAAAACAGGTTAATAGCATTGTATGTTTCACGCCTTTTGCAGAGCCCAAGAAGAATAGCATTATACAGCACTGCATTGGGCCTTATGCCCATATCTTGCACTTTGCAAAATGTTGTGATCGCCTCCTCAATTCTATCTTCCCTACAGAGACCAGAAGCTATTGTTGAATATGTAATGATGTCTGGTTGGAGCCCTTTGCCGATCATCTCATTCAATAATTCTAGTGCTTCCTTTGTTTTGCCAGCCTTAGTAAGGCCATCAATGACAGTGTTGTAACTAATCAAAACAGGGCTACAGCCTTTGTCCTTGAGTTGATGAAGCAAATCAATAGCAACATCTACTTCACCATTGCGGCATAGAGCAGTAAGCAGAGTGTTGTACGACACGATATCCGGGTAACAGCCCCTGGACACCATCAGATCCACGAACGCCATTGCTTTATCCATCTTCTTTTGCTTGCAGAACACATGAAGAAGTGGGTTATAACTCAATGAATTAGGCGTGCATCCATACTTGGGGATCTGCTCAAGAACTTCCATTGCGGGCTCAACCAATCCTCTACGGCACAAGAAACTGATGAGCATATTAAATGTTACCACGTTCGGAGGGCAGCCCTTCTGGGCCATCTCAGCCATGAGCTCCTCGGCGTCTTCCCACCGTTCCGCAGTGAATAAGCCCTTCAGCACAATGTTGTAGCTAACTGTGTTCGGCTCGCACCCATACGACGGTAAGTTCTTCAAGAATTCCATTGCGTCGTCAACCCTGCCTTCCTGGCAGATACCATTGACGACAACATTGTAGGTGACAAGGTCCGGGGCGCACCCCTTGGCGCGCATATCGTCGAGGATCTTCATGGCCTGCTTGTACCCGCTCCTCTTGCAGGTGGCCTCGAGCAGGATGGTGTAGGTGACGACGTCGGGCACGCAGCCGCGGCGGAGCATATCGTCGAGCACCCCGAGCGCGTTGCTGGTCCGGCCGCGGCCGCAGAGGCCACGGATGAGCGTGTTGTAGGTGTATGCGTCGGGCTCCACGGGCATGTCCGCCACGAGCCTTCTCGCGGCGTCGAGCTGCCCGGCCCCGCAGTAGCCCGCCACCATGGCGTTGTAGGCCATGACGTCGGGAACGCACGCGCTCAGCACGCGGCGCGCGTCGGCGGTGCGGCCCGAGGCGCAGAGCTTCTTGATGAGCGCGGCGCAGGGCCCCGCCGCGGCGCGCGAGGGCGGGTCGTGCCCCGCGAGGGAGTCGACCAGGCGGAGCGCATCGTCGAGGTTTCCGCGGCGGACGAGCGTGCGGAGGCGGTCGGTGGCGGAGGTAGCGGAGGCGGCGCGGTGCGGGGTGGCCGCGGCGGCGGCGGGGGATGCGGCGACGCGGGGGACGAGGTGGAGGTGAGGGGTCCTGGGGACTGGGGACTTGGGCGGCGCGGGGAGGGAAGGGTAGGAGTGGGAGGAGGGGAAGGTGAGGAGGGCGGCGGACATTGGGGACGGCGGTGCGGCGGGCGTAGGCGCGGCGGCCATCGGTGTCGGGCGACGCGGAAGCGGAGCCAGCGACGATAAGGTCGGTGCAGAGCGAGTCCAAGAGACTGGTGGGTAAGGGTAATGCGTGTTATGGGCCTTATTAGACAGCGTTAGTGGGCCTTAGTTCTAGTGCGACTAAGGCGATGGGCTTGAAACTGTGTCATTGTCTCACTAGGACATATTGAAAGTTGAAACTGACCAGACGATGGGCTTGAAACTGTGTCATTTGTTTTCGTCACAATGTGGTGGGCCTGTACCTGCTCCGAAAAAGTTTTTCTTACACAAATAGAACAAAAATCATTATGTACGTTCTTAAATTTTTTTCGTCTTTCAAAGCAGCTATTTAGCACCCTTCCAGTAAAAAAAATAGGTTTGTTTTGAAAAGTAGTCCGAAAATTTTAAGACATTTGCATACATTTTAGAGCAGCAATTAACGATCGAAGTAGTGCATCGATATACAAAAAGTACAAAGCCATATTCTTTAATTTATACCCAGAGGGAGTACGTGACAGTACGGCGTAGAGCTATCATCTCCATCGTGTTTGTGAGGACAGTGTCCAAAGACCAAAGCTCCAAATCGGCCAGTGTTAACGGCTTTCAGGTTCCGCTCTACCATAAACTTGTCCGTTGGGCGGTGGAAGCAGGACAGGGGAGGGGCTCCGTCAGCAGGAGGGCAGATCGCCATCATGACAGGGAGGTCGAACCCGCCAGCGCAGCGGCAGCCATTCGTTCCCCCGGACCAGCACCAGCAAGGAGACAGCGCAGGCCTTCCCCACACGGCGCGTCGGGCGCGATGGCGACCGGCGCCGCGCGGCACCACAAGCTGGAACCCAGAACCGTGTTGCGCTCATAACTCCATTGCCCGTGTCCACATCCGTTTCCAGCTCCAAGAACAGGCGGCCTCCACCTCCAGCTCCAGCTCCAGCGCAGCCGATGCCTCCCCCATGGCGCCGCGAGGCAGCGAGTCCCCGAGAGCTCGGGCCCTGACCGTCACCGCAGCCGCCCTGCTCGTCCCGCTGCTTCTCTCCTCGCTTCCCCTGACCGGCGCTGCTGCCGGCTCGCCGTCCCCGGCACCCGCGCCGGCGCCGCCGCTCAGCCACCCGCCCCAGCCGAGGCCGCAGCATGCCGTGCCCGGCAGTAGCAAGCCCCGCGGCGCCACGCCACAGCCGGGGCCGCGACACCGCGCTCCGCCTCCGCCGCGCCGTCCTCCGCCGGTGAGGTCGGCGTGGTGGCGACGGCTCAACTTCGGCATGAGGTTCGGGATCGCGCTCGCCGGCGTGGCCGTCGCAATGCAGGTCGCGCTCGGCGCGTTCCTGTGCGTGCGCGCGCGGCAGCTGCGCCGAGCGGCGGCCCCGGGCAAGGCCGAGGATCGGGTGGAGCAGGAGGAGGCGGCGGCGGCGGCTGCGTCGTCGTCGACGCCTGCGTAGTAGCCGACCGGCGCGCGCCGCCGCCGGTCCACCGGTGGTATCCGGCCGAGACCGAGAGGAGCGACCAAGCGGGCGTGCGCTGCACGTTCTCGTGGTGATTCCTGCGGCCTCCATGGAGTGGAGGATGAATGGTTCGTGCGCGGTCGCCTGCACGGTTGTTGGGTGAGCTGACGGGGGAGCATCACCTGCTGGGTTCTTTGCCTCTCCACCCATGGCACCGTACAGTGTCCGGCTGCTTCTGTATAGTTCGCCGTCCTTGCGCGGGGCGCGGTCTGTGAGGCATACTGCTTAAAGATGTACAGTACTGAATTGTTTTTGTCCCCCAAGCCTCCTAGCTTCCAGTCGCCTGAAACTGAGGAAGCTTCCAGTCATCCGCCGTTTCTTTTTTTTTGACGCTTCTACGCGGAGGTGGCTCTTGCCGATATAGATGTCCATTCGGGCTGCCCGGCCCGGTCCGACACGGGCTCGGCATGGCCCGTTCGTTTTCGTGCCGGGCCTAGCCCGTCACGGTAACCCCGTCGTGCCGTGCCGGGTCAGCCCACGGGCCGTGGCAACGGCCCATGCACGGGCCCGTGAGGCCTTTTTCGTGCCGGGCCGGTCTGAAGAGCCCGGCCATTTTTACGGGTCGGGCCAGCCCACAGCCCGTCAAGAGGAAAAAAACTTCACCTTATAAGGGTGAAACACTGATTCACAATCTAAAATTTTCAAGTTCATCAAACATTCAAAAATCAAAATAGAAGGTTAATCAAGGGTTGGCATAATCACACATGACACATTCATCACATGGACACAATCACATAGTGACACAGAAAGTCAGAAATCATAATAAAGGAATTATTAGAGCTGTTAACGCTTGATCTATGTGATCAAGTGTTGGCTGCCTCATTAAAAATATTCCTATGTAAAAACTCACCCTTGTGAGAAAACCCTAGGAAGGGAAAAAGAGTACAGCCAGCTCAAGACTAGTTCAATTCAACATTACAGTCTACAGACATTGAGAGTTTGAGACACACACACAGACATAACATCTTTGAATAACTGGCCAAGCCAACACCAACAGGCATTCACGCAACACCGCAACAGTCCAAGTCCAACAGGCAACAGGCTTCAGCTTCATCCTCCAGCCCTCCAACAGTTCAGCTTGCTCCTGGGGTAGGCCTAGAGGTGCACAACAGGCCAACAACATTAGTGTTTGCAATTGAAAGTGTTTAACAAATGAACAAAAGATGAGTTAGTAATGGACTTACTGACTAGCTTGGCCTTCATCCATGTCTGGGTAGGGGCTTTTGTAAGTTTCCTCCAGTTCATTGACCTCCTTCTCAACATCATGTTGGGCCCTTGCATCTCCCAACTCCCAATCCTTGAGGCAGGTTAGCATCTCCACCGTCTCCGGCAACAACCGTCGGCGCCGCTCCTCAATCACCCTGCCAGTTAGACTAAAACAAGATTCCGAAGAAACAGTGGAAACTCGAACAGACATAACATCTTTAGCAAGTATGGAAAAAATAGGATAGGATAGCTTGTGCTCATGCCACCAACTAAGTATGTTGAAGTCATCGTCATAGCAAGTAATAGTATCACTGTCCAAGTAGGATGATAGCTCTGAAGTAGGAGATATAGGAGGTGTAGATGAAAGAACAGGAGAACCACATGAACCAGGACCACCAAAGATCTTACCCCATGCTGTTCTTTTCTTACCAGTAGCAGCTGAAGGTTGAGCGGGCCTTTGCGATCGAACTGCACCAAACTTGTTTTCATACTTGTTAAACAACTTATGTAATTGAGTTCTTACCTCAATGAAATAAGAAGAGTAATCAACACCAACTGTCTGAGAAAGAAGTTGGAGAACATTATGAAAACCTCTCACCTTGGCTCTAGGATCCAAAATGAATGCAAAGGAATACAACAAAGGTATGTTCTGCCAATACTTGAGAAACTTAAGCTTCATGAGAACAACAATATTTCTGAGCAATGGATCAGAATCTTGGCCATTCAAATAGCCAGCAATCTCAATAATATGATGCAACATCAAAGGACTTGTTGGATAATAAACACCAGATAAAGCAACAGTGGAATCATAAAACATTTCAAGGAATAGCAAAATTTTCTCAGCAATTACCCAATGATTTTCAGTCAGAAGTGGCTGGCCATTGTGCACATAATGAGCAGAAATAAAGACAGAAAAGACAGTCTTATAAGGTAGTAGATGTTTGAGCATGAGATATGTAGAATTCCATCTCACATCCATATCTAAACCAAACTTACGAGGGCGTACCCCCTTGACAATGCAGAAGTTATGGAAAGCTGCAATGCGTTGATTAGAAGAGTTCAAAAAAGAGATTGCAGTCCTAAAAGCCTCAAGATAAGCCTTGATCCTCTTCAAACCAGACTTGACTATGAGATTGATAATATGACATGCACAACATTGATGCAAAAGACCAATAAGTGTTTTATTAGAATTAGAATCAGAATCAAGAGGTTCAGGATCTGGACCTAGATAACCAACAAATTTAGGAATAAGTGTGGACATGGCAGAAGTATTAGCAGAAGCATTGTCAAGTGTGATAGAGAAAATTTTATCCAGTAAACCAAACTCAGAAATAACTTGTTCAATATGCTCAGCAATGTTAACACTAGAATGGGAGCAATCAATCAACCTAAGAGCAATGACTCTCTTCTCTAATTCCCAATCAGCAGAAACAAAATGTGCAACAACACTAAGGTAGTCCTCCTTGGCATTCCCTGACCAAATATCAAAAGTAAAACAAACAGAAGAAACATGAGACTTCAAAGTATCAAGAAGAGAAAGACGACGCTCGGCAAAGAACTTGGCAAGATCTCTAGAAGTGGTCTGTCTAGAAACTTTAGCAAAACGAGGGTTATGAGCACGCTGGATGTACTCCACAAATGCCTCTATCTCACCAAAGCCTAGGGGTAGATCAAGTCTAGCAATCAACCGGCACAATTCTTTGCGAGCAAGATCGGGCTTGTATTCCCAATTAATAATTGAGCCATCAGAATGGAATTGCAGTTGCGACTGAATAAGAGAAGAATGGTTTTGTTTAGCCAAGCACATCTTCTGGTGCCGGAGCAAATGGCCAGTACCAGCACAAGACCGGTTAGTAAGAATGTGAGAACAATGACGGCACTTGGCAGCGTACCTTACCTTCTTCCCGTTGGCGCCTTCCTGGAACAACTCCTCAAAGTCATTCCAGGCAGCAGATCGCCGCTTCCCCTTGTGGACACTGGTGCCCGTTGATGTAGTTGGGGTAGAAGATGGGGTAGAAGGTGGAACAGTACCTCCGGCACTGACAGCATCCACATTGACGGGAGCAGCAGAGCTACCAACGAGTGGCACGGCTCCGGCAGCCACGTCATCCTCATCGTCGCCTGGTAGAACAGAACAAGAAGAGGATCAGGAAGACAGGAACAACAAGATGATCAGGAGAACAAGAACAAGAAGAGGATCAGAAAGAAGTTACCTGGCAGGCCACAGGCCCTTAGGTCGTCGTTGATGGTGTAGTTCTCGTCCATCATGATAACCTCCTGGGGCAGGCAGAAGCTGGGGGCCGGGGTGTCCCTCAGGTGTCAGGCCTCAACCGCTCCGTCACTCAACGGTGCGCGGCACCCAACGGGGCAACGGATACCTGCAAGAAAAATAGGAGAACAAAATCAGGAACAACTAGAGGATCAGCAGAACAATAAGGGGATCAGGAGGACAACAAGACGACAGTTACCTGCGACGCCGGAGCCCGGAGCAGGAGAAGAAGATAGTTACCTGCAAGAAGAGGATCAGGAAAACAAGAACACGATCAGGAGGATCTACATCAGGAGAACAAGAAAAGGATCAGGAGGATCTACATACCTGCGACGCCTCAGCGGCTTAGCCCGGGCTGGAGAGGACGATGGGAACAAGATCAGGAGAACAAGAAGAGGATCAGGAGGATCTAGATCTAAGGATCAGGAGGATCTAGATATAGATCTAGATCCAGGGTGGCGGGACGGGAGGAGTCAAGGAGCGGGGAGTGGAGGAGTCGAGACGAGGAGGTGGTGCGCCGGTGCCAGTGGCAAGCTGGCAAGGCAGAAGGCACCAGGGAGGCAGGGAGCCAGGGAGACGGTCAGGCCTCAGGCGGAGGTGCGGATGCGGACGCGGACGCAGACGCGGACGTGGAGAAGGTGAGCCGGGAGCGGAGGAGTCGAGGCGAGGAGGCGGCGCGCCGGTCGCCGTTGGCCGTCGCCGGGATAGGAGGAACTGAGGAGGCGAGGAGCTTGGAGCGCAGCGGAGGAGACGAGGAGGCGAGGAGGCGACGGGCGGAGGGGAGAATGGGGTAGGGTTTGCGAAGGGAGGGGGCGTGGCCGGCCGCGGGGGGCTTATATATGCCCCTCCTCCCGACCGTTGGTGGGCTGCTCCGGCTGCTGGGCCGGCCTGTTGTTTGTTTGACGGGCCGGTGTAACACCCGCCATTTTTAGTCATCAAGTGACTTTGAAAAATTGAAAGCAATTCGAGAAGAAAAGAAAAAGGAATTGACCGAAAATCAAATTCGGGTCAAATTTGGCCGAAATTTGAATTTTGGATTTGAAATTCAGAAAAATTCGGCAAAAATATAGAGTGGAAGTGTAAAGATGATTAGAACTTAAGGGTCAAAAATTTGGAATAATATTTGATCCTAAACACTCAAAGGAAATCAGAGAAGGAAATGAAAAGCAACGTTTACTATTCACCGTCCGGAAACAAGAAATCAGAAAAACAGCTCAGGGTCCATTTTGGAAATTGAATTCTGACAAATTTCTCAAATAAGTAAATCAGGACAACTATCCCATGTTGAAGTATGAACCTTGGACTCCAAAATTTGGGTGTTGTGGATCAGGAATAACAGAGGGAACCATTTCAAATGGAGGCCTAAAGTTGGCACTTTGTCACAATAAGCGACCTTGCTGGAAATTGGTTAAGTCTGAAATTGGTATTGAGTACCTGCCTTTAGAACCAATTTCTGGGGAAATTTCCGTAAAAGTGAGCAGATGTTTTTGGACATTAGTGTAATATGGACTATGGAGAAGGTAAATGAATAGTTGTTGTCCAGAGAAAGTGGAAGGTTTGAATTCAAATTGGAGCCAAAAGTCAGCAATTGAGCAAATTTCGAGCTCCTCGCTGAAATAACTCTAAGTCTGAAAAACATGATGAGTATCTATTTTTGAAACCGAATTCTGCCCAATTTGTCAAGTAAGTGAGCAAAGGCAACTAGACAGCGGTGAAGTATGATCTTTGGACATGTGTAATAAGGTGTTGTTGCTCAGAGATAGCAAAAGAATCAAATGTAAATCAAAGCTCAAAGTCAGCACTCTAGCTATTTCGGCCAACTCTTGAGCTGCGTAAAATTCTAAGTCTGAAACAGTGTTAACTAGCAATGTTTGGAGCAATTTTCAGGAAAATCCAGTGCAAAGGCTATATGGTTTCTGGTGCAAAATGGAATCCTTATTAGTTGTAGAACACAAATAGGGAGTGGTTGGCCTATATGGAATACAATTGGACTACTGAAATTTGTGCCAAAGAAGGGGAAACGACCACATTGGGAGACTGTCGAAACTGAATCATATTCAGTTGACAGTAAAGTGACAGGAGCTTGGAGCTCCAAAATGTTGACCTTGGAGTGCTCATCTCGGGTAGAGGCCCATCTATCAATTGAAGTGCTCGGATCAATCTACAAGATTGCTTAAGGGATGTTCGAGAGATTGGGTTCGGATTTGCCGACTTTGAGGTCTGAACCTATCGGTTGGGAAGGGATAAGAAATGAAGAAAAGATCAGAACAGGGGAGAGCCGTGCCGCCGCCGGCATCTCAAATCGCCGGCCAACACCCTGCCGCCGTTGCCCTTCGCGTCACCGCCAGCCAGTAGCTCCATTAGCCCCACCACGACGCCCAAGCCTAACCGTTGCTCCTCTCCCTGCCGGCAAGCTTCAAATCGCCGCCGTTACTGTCCGCCGGCCGCCGTCATCCAATCCCCAAGGTGAGCTCCTGAATCGGCTTTTCCTTCTCGATTGGCGGGCCTAGGGGTGTCTTGCGAAGGTGTGGGGGCTGTTGGGGAAGTCGGGGGAACAGCTTGTGCCGCCTCCGTGCGCCGCCATGGCCGGCCGATGGCCAAGCCGCGGCCGCCCGTGGAGGGGCCGACTCGGGCCACCTCCCGGCGAGCTGGCAGTGGGCGCGGGTGCGCCTGACCTGGGGCGCCACCACCCCATCCCTCTCGGCCGCCGGCAAGCCGCCAGGCGGCGAGCCCCCGTCGGTCCCGTGCACCCCTGTTTTGGCACAGGGAAGAAGAACCGAGCGCCAGGAAGATGAAACGAGAAAGGGGGAGGAAGACAGGCCAGCCGTGCGACATGGGCCGAGGGAAGGTGCCGGCCCAGCTAAGCCGCGCGGCATAGAGAAGAAGGGGAAGGCCGGTGGGCCGTTTATTGGCTTAAGAAAGAAGTGGGCCATGAGGCCCAGGTTGGAGTGGGAGAGGAAAAGAAGATCAGCCACCGTCTTGGGCCGGGGGAAAGCGTGAGCCCAGCTAGCCGAAGAACAGAGAGGGCCGGCGGGTGATTGAAAAGGAGGGAGTTGGGCCGTCAGCCTGTAAGAAAGAGCAGGCCGGTCGAGCGGAAAAGAAAAGAATCGGTGGGCCGTTTTTCATTCGGAAGGAACCGAGCCGTGCGGCCCAAGAGGAAATAGAAGAAAGAAAAGAGTGGGCCAGCAAATGGGTGAGAAGGAGAAAGTTAGGCCGTGGGCCCCACTTGTCAGGGAAGAAAGGAAGAAGAAGAATAGGGGACCGGATGGGCCCTAGGAGGAAGTGATAGTGGGTAAAAGAAGGTTAGGTGAGGAAAGTTTGGGCCGGGGGTTTTTTGTTAAACCTTAGGTTTTATTTTATTAGATAAATAGATTAAAGGCTGTTTTCACCATTTAAATTCCAGGAAATTCTAGAAGTGCCCAAAATTAGTGAAACCAATTTTATTAGGATTGTTTTATTTTCCTTTATGCATTAAAATTCTTAAACCCTAGAAAAAATAATAAAAATTTAGGTATTTATTTAATGCCTTTTTATCTAAGGTATTTAAATAAATGCTTAAACTTTATTAAATGTATAAAAATTTGAAAAATGCTTTCTTATCCACAAATCATTAGTGATTCATAAGAATTAGGTTTTTGAGATTAGAAAATTATTATAATGCTTTTAAAAATAAATAAAAAGGTCTAAGGTAGGTTTAGTAAAGGAAATAAAGATGGTGGGCTAATCTTTTCGGGTTTTTGTGTGTTGGCTTGCAACTTTATCGTGATAAATTGTATAGTCCTTGTTGGCTTGCAACTTTATCATGAAGGAAAGTTGTATAGCCTTATATTCAAAAAGTTTTGCATCTCTAACTCTTGCATATATTGAATCGTAGACGTCACAACTCCTGAAGTGGAATTCATGGAATTCAGCTGGAGATGGACAGCGTTCGCGAAGTGTGGAGTACCTCTTTTAATAAAGAAGTTTCCCGAAGAACTAACCTTTGTTGATCCCAGGCAAGCCCCGGTGCATTTATACCTATCTATTTTGGAGTTATTATTTCATGTGTCCAATTATCGGTCATTTGATATATGTATGCACTAAGTCTATGAGTTGCTTGAAACCTATTCTTGTGTACGATCATACCTTGTTTTAAGGACATCTTTGCCACTTGTTCAAACCTTAGAAGACAACCCAAGTCTAGAAATCCTTACTTGCTTACATGCTTGGTTTACCAACCTTAAGGAAAACTCTTAAGTCATACATGTTGCTTATGAAGGACAGTTTGGAATATGGAAAGGGACAGAAGCTAGAGATGTAGTTCTGTCTGTTAGATTAATCTGGTTAAGGACCGATCCGTGTCTTAACCATTGATCAAGTGATAACATCTGATCACTTACTAGGTATGGGACCAGTAAAGCCCAGTAGATTAGTAAATTCTATGATCAGGAATGCCTCGTACCCGCATTTGACGTGCTGGAGATTGGCAGGGGTGTAGCCTGAAACTCACATGGAGATCAGGCCAGACGTGGGGTCCCATGTGGGGGTGCATCCCTGGGTCCGGGTAGTTGTATTCCTAATCATTGACTTTGCTAATCGAGAGGTTGTGAGATACGACCGGAACAGTCGTATAATGCTGGTGATCAGGGTACTCTCCTGCAGGATGTAATTAGATCCGGATCGCCGCAATTCTCGGTTATGAATGCACTTGATCGCTGTTAAGCTTCGTAGAATGAACTCATGCGATATAAAATCTCCTGTTGCCAAGTACTGTATGATTTAACAGCTGTGGTTGTTTTTACTTCTGCTATCATTTAGAATGGTTAGGTAATAACTTAACCCAAAAAAAAGATAAAACTAAGGTATCACTTGTAGTAAGCTTTTCGGCAAAAACTGCATTAGCCAAGTACACCAAAAAGCTAAGCATACCCTTCCAAAGAAAGCTATTATATTGGTTAGTCGGGTAAGACTTGCTGAGTACTTCGTACTCAGGGGATCCCTTGTTGTTGTTTTCAGAAACCCAGCAGGGACCTACCGAAGAGGAAGCCCCGAAGACCTAGGGTATCTTATGAGTCTCAGGATACTCTAGAATAAAACTTAGAAGTTTATTTTCTTCCGGACTGGATTATGTTTTAAATTCTTAGAACCACGCTAACCTGCACTATTAAGTTTGTTTCAAACTATGGTTGTAATATATCGTACCTTTGTTATATCTTTAAAAATGTAATATTTGTTGATATTATCCCATCGCGGATATTATCCTGATGTATGGCTATGAGACACGTCGTGGATCCTTCGAGGAGTCCTAGGGACACTCGACGGACTACCGGACTTATGCTGTTTTAGGTGCGTTTCGGATAATTGCTGTTCCGACAGCGATTAGGCGCACTTAAACCAGCTTAAGTTGGGCGGTTCCGCCACAGCCGGGAACGGGCCGGGGGTGCGTTTTCGTGCCGGGTCGTGCCGCCCGTCGGGCCGAGGCAACGGCCCACCCCCGGCACGATGATGCGGGCCAGGCCAGCCCGAGTCCGAAGAGTTACAGGCCGGGCTAGGCTAGGTACGGGCTAAAAATACGGGTTTCGTGCTGGGCTCTTGGGCTGCGGGCTGCATGGCCAAGATTGCTTGCCGATAGAGATACACCGAGAGCCCCCCGCCCGCGCGCCTTATCCGCTCGAGTAGTCGAGTCGCTCGACCGTGAAAAAAAAACATTTCCATTTTACTTTCTTCGCCTGTCCACTTAGCCTCCTTAGCTATTCCACGTCTAAATGGGTAATTTCATGTCTAAATGGGTAGAAGTTATTCCATATCAGAAAGTACCGATGGAAGAATCAATTCACATGATCAAGATTATAATATTTCCCAGGTATGGAGTGCCAATAATATTGATCAGCGATGGAGGATCGTATTTCACGAAAAAGGTTTTGGCAAATGTCTATCAAAATTGAGGATCTACAGCCTATCATCCTCAAACAAATTGACAAGCAGAAACTTCTAATAACAATTGAAGGATATCTGGAAGAAGACGGTAATCAAAGAAGGGAAAGATTGGTCAAACAAGCTAGATGGAGCATTATGGGCATAGAGGACGACTCACAAAACACCTATAGGTATGACCCCGTATCGATTCGTCTATGGAAAAACATGCCACCTTCCCGTTGAACTCGAACATAAAGTCTATTGGGCTATAAAGGATGATGAATCGTGATGTTGATGCTGCAAGAGTAAAAATAAGAATTTAGATCAGTGAATTGGAAGAGATGAGACTTAAAGCTTACCACAGTGCAAGAATTTATAAGGAGAGAATAAAGAGGTGGTTCGATAAAAGGCTTCACAAGAAAGAATTTAAAGAAGGAGACAAAGTGCTACTGCTCAACTCTAGGTTCAAACTCTTCGGTAAAGGAAAATTGATGAGCAAGTGGCACGAGCCATACGTGGTTCATTCTGTATCACCTACCGAAGCAATGACAATCATGGACACCAAAGGAGATCAATATATTGTGAATGGACAGCGACTAAAGGTATTCTTAGAACCTGACGTCGTGCCTATCAATTATGTTGACGTTTACACCACAGAGAAGGAACGAACATGTCAAGCCTGACAACACTAAAATAGGTACCTTGTACATACTCTGTCTTAAATTTTTGTTATTTTCTTTCAATTTTTTGTGTGGGACTCAACAAATTAGATATATTTTTAGACGTGCGTGCTGCCACGAAAAGTTGGGAGGCAGAGGGGCTGAAAACCCCCTTGGCTGATCGGCCCAGTAGCCCCCAGGCCGATCAGCTTGGGAGGTTCTTGCCTTCGATTCGGTTCCCCCTTTCCCATCTTTGAGTATGACAGAATATGAAAGTGAATTTTTATGGGAAAGGGCGAGGAAGTTTTTGGAAATATGTGGATCCTTGGCAAAGATTCCAAAGGTATATAATGAGGGAAATTGGAGCTCAAGTCTCACATCTACACAAGCAATTCAGATCCACACAACCAGAAAAAAGTGCAATGGCGACATTCAGGAGCTCGGGAGACGAGAAGGGGTTGCAGCCGGCGAAGGAGGAGGCTAGACCTATCAGCCTAACCTCCCCAAGCCGATCGGCACCGCCCCCTCCCTTGGCTGTCGCCTTCACCCGTCACATGGAAGTCAAGAGGTGTGAGTTGGGTCCCAAAACTCTGCCAAGGACCGCTCATAACGCTCGCATTAGCGTTGGAGGCAAGGCGCCGTCTGGAAAGCTCGCGGATCGCAAGTTCATCATCCTCTCAAGTGATGATGAAGCAACCAAGAATAAGAAGGAGGTCGTCGTCGCTCCCACAAGATGTTCAGCAAGGCTCCTTGGGATCAAGCGCAAGAGCTATGTGGAGAAGATGCTCGAGTATTCACCGGCTGACTACTGAGGTGATAGCGATTGGAAGGATTATAGGAACCCGGATCGTGGGGTGTTGTAGCCCATGACGATGAAGAAGATGCCAACACGAACTAGGATAGGGTTGACAAGATGAAAAAAAGCAAGGAGGAAGAGCACCGCCATCAAGACAAGGGCAAAGAGAAAGATCTAGAAGACGACGGACCAGAACCGGAGGAGCATGATCGTACGTGTTGCACCGCTTGCAGGAAGAACATCCACTACCTCTTCAACACCGTTGACAACATCATGGAAGCCTTGCAAGCTCTAGATCAAAGAGTAGAAGATAATGATCGCTGTCAGCAGGATGACTTCAAGTTCTTGCAAAGGAACGTGAGGAATCTCTTCGAGATGTATGGCAACATGAGGAAGAATAAGGCTCATGGCAAAGGAAGCAGCAACCGTCCTGTGTGCAAGCAGTGCGGGTAGTGTCACTAGTGCGTTTGCGAGTGTCTCTCCCTTTGTACTTCATATGGTTATCACGAGGACGTCGTAGATTTTAAGCGGAAGGGAGGGGGGAGATCGTCGCTCGTATGAGTTTTTGGATCTAGTTTGGTCGAGTCAAGTTGTGTGAAAGTCTAATTTAGTGTTTTTATTTCAATCAAAAGTAGATAAAGTAGTAGTCTTCTTAAGCTTCTGGAAGACTTAGGCCTAGATCGCGCGAGTGTTTTTAGTGTCTACTTTTGCTTGCTTATCTTTTATTTTATCTTTGCAACTTTGGATCATGAGCATTGTCTTGGATTCTAAATCTTAGTTGTGGAGTTTAGTCATTGATTTGTTTATGTAATACCCATGCTTTATGATGATCAAGTGCTTTGATTTTGATTATGCTTTATGAGTAAGGCTTGAATTGGAGGTGATTTAAAATTTTATTGCTTATCTAATACGTATGTAAAAATAAGATTGATCAAATTTTCTAGCAGGTCGAGAGTTTTGCCTATCCTACCCAATGCCTAAAAATATTTATTCATACTACCATAAGCAAGAATTGACGCTTTGAATTGAGTTAGGATCGCTCTCTCTTGGTTTGCTTTAATTCTATGCATTGATCATATCCTTTTACCATCTCTGATTTCTAGCCTCGTCAATATTCAGTAATGAGAGTTCTTTATTAGAACGATCATATTTTCTACTGAATTCCTAAACCTGAACCATAAATTTCTCGATTTTTATTACCTATTCCTTAAACACAACCCATTATATGAAGATTCATTCCGTTTCTGGTCAAGCTTTATGAAATTTTTGGAAAGATACAAGATAAAGAAGCTTCACCAGAAAGAAGAGCTAGAGGAGAGGAAAGGAGAGGCCAGGCCGATCGGCTTGGTCCCTCTATCGGCCTGGGGCTCCTTTGCCTTGATTTTTTGCACAGTAAATTCCTGGAAGGTCTCTGGAAGGATCTAAAACTGATCTAAAAGTAGTAAATTAGTAAATTTTCTGAGGCTTACAAGCAGGTCCCACATACATTTCAACGCAAAAATAAGTCTGGACGTATTATGGAATGGAATTTCCACAAATAAACCAATTTAAACCAGTATTCTCTCCGTTCCAAATTGTGGATCATTTTAGCATTTTTAGATTCATAGATATTTATGTCTAGATGCATAATAATATCTATGAACGTAGAAAAGTTAAAACGATCTATAATTTAGAACGAAAGGAGTACGTTCTCTAATACTAATATTTATTCAACCTACGTTTACCGGAATTTGCTGATTCCAACAGTTCCATCCACGAATGATAGAAGATATGCTTGCTTATCATTTAGATTTTTGCTATTTGGCCTTTTGATAGAAAATTTATGGTTTCGTTCCGGGAGGAGTAATTTAGGACAAAAACGTTGAAAGTTCTTATGGAACGTGGATCGGAATTGGATGGATATAGACTGTCAGCTCAACAAGCTTAAATTCAGCCACGTGAAGTTTTACATTTTGTTTTCTTAGTGCGGCGTTGGCAAGAAGCCTGCCCTCGTAGTGACACGACTGACTTGATCAGTACGGTGGATGTCCATTAGTTGCTCGTGTTACAGTAAACTGGACAGTTGCATGATTGTGTCACATCGAGTCACCGACACCGCCGTCCCAGCCGTGCCCCACCACAAAATTCATGCCGTGCGCCCGTGCTAGTAGCAACAAATAAACCCACATCAAATGACAAGTGGGCCAGGGGACCCACGCCATCAGCCGCGCCTCCTCTTCTCTCGCCCACCGCCACCGACGCGTGCCACCCAGACACCGGCAACACCCAGTGCGGCGGCGCCGCTTCGCCTACTAAACCGGCCCAAAGAATGCCAACCTCCACGGCTGCCATTCAAGAGAAGATTCTTTTTCCCTCCCTCGCCTCACTTCCCTTCTCGTCCCCTCAAATCTTGGTCTCATTTTACGAGCCCCCCATTTTTCCTACTTGTTCGTGTGTAATATCTGATAGTAATATTTCCTGAAGCCTGTAGCACCGATGTCATGTTTCAGTTTCATCAAAAGACTTTTTCGCTATCGGAAGATTTATATGTTAAAATCACTGCATAACTGTAACCAATACTGTAACATATGAGTGAGAATGTCTTTTGGTTGAGTTGTCTTTAGTTCAGGTTAGGCGTTGAGCAATTGCTATTTTCTCCGACGTGAGGGACCGAGGAGTAGGACGCTTGGGCGACTGCTCGCCGCCGGCCGCTCTTCCACCAAATCCACCGAAATCCCCCACCAAACCACTCCCAAAATCCAATCAACCTACAGATCCAGAATCCCCACACTCCCAGCCACCGATTTCTCCAATTTCCTTCAATGGAAAGGCCTTCCACACCAGGGCGTAGCCATGGTGACTTGAGGAGTTGAGGTGCCTGCTACCCGTGCTGCCAGCGGCGGCGTCGACCCACGGTGTCGCCGGTAGCCTTTCCATGAGCTGCAGCTGACCTTCAACGTTGGCTCCCTACTGCTGCCCCATCCCGGCGCTCCCTCCTCTCCAATAGCCGCCAAGTCAAGGCCTCCCCTGCACCGGATCCGCCGCGTCCCACGACCAAGAAGCTCCTCCGTCACCACCACCTCCTACACTGTTGACGGGCCTGTCTCCCACCATATGTCAATACCTCCGCGATAGGGCCCCAATGCCTCTACCATGAAGGCATCGCACGGCCGAACCTGCGGCCCCTAGAGGACGATGAGGTGAAATTGCAGGCTGCAGCTGCAGGTGACCAGTTGGTAGTAGCCTCGACAACCGAAGGGCTTCTCACCAACGCCATCGCTGCAGCACCGCCTTCCTCACGCTGACCTCATCGTCATTCTCTCCTCTGCCAAGAGCGCATCATCCACACATGTTATCTCTCTTGTTGTAGCCAGCCTAATCCATGTCGCAGGCCAGGCTCCCCGTCGAACAAATCACCTAGCTGCTAAGATGTGAAACTGTATCATGCCATCCTCCTCTTCATCGGGCTCTCCCCATGTGGGGGCTTGAGAAGAGGGTCGCTCCATGAACAGGTCATCTTCGCGTCGTGCCATTCTTTCATCTTCACTATTATCCAAGGCACAGGTGGAGCAGAGCATCTCCTTCAAAAAGTGGGCTCAAGGTAGATGCTACCATTGTCTTGCCAGAGACCATCAAGTTTGCTCCCGTCGGGACTCCTTTCGCTGCATCCATTGTCATCGTACTGGGCATAGGAAGCGTCAATGCCGCTTCCTCTCTCCCCCTGTTGCACTAGGTTTCCACTCCCCTTCGGCCCATCCTCACCATCCTCAGCATGCTCAGAGGTGGGCGGATGATATGGCCATGTCTCCATCTGGAGAGCCTCATTATTCGTTGCCGGCTTCAACTAACCCCGATCCTATGGGTGCTATGGATGTCATTCCTTGTGCTGCGTGTGGCTGTTGTTGTCGTGCTGCACATGGTTTGTCAACACAAGACCTTCAATCCATGCTCAGGCCTCTAATAGAGTCGCTTCGTTTAGACCTTTAGAATTTCTTCACATCTCGTCTTGAGGAAGTGGTGTGTCCACTCAAGTCGGCATCTATCATCAGACTGTGGTTGGCACGGATTGCCAACCACCTAGAACACGTGGAGTCATCTTGCAAGGACCCCTCCACTGTCGACTTGGTTTACCATTTTGGTCCTTGCTCCCCAGTTCAGTGCTCTTTGACTCCACTTTTCTCCTCACTTGTGGATAATTACACACCTACCTAGGACTCCATGCCACACAATGAGCAATATGTGGCTACTACTGCAGATGATATGGGACAACGGACCACTAATGTCTATGAGCTTTTGACTATCAATGAGATAGTTCAAGAGCCTCCAGCACACTCTAGTTTGAATGTCCAAATAGCTACAGTCCCATCAATTACAATGGATGCGGCAATAACTCCTGCAACCTGTAAGGAGCTCGACAAAGCTTGTGCCATCGTTGTGGAAGCAAAAATTATGGCCACAACCCCCTCTGTTTGTGTACAACAATCTGCCTTGGACCTACCCATAGAGCAAATGGTGCTGCAAGTTGCCACCTATGTTGAGGATGTCGTTATGGTGGAAGAAGCATCTGAGAATGAAGAAGCTGGCTCAGTTATGGATCTTACTTTTGGGGACCCCGTCGATCTTGTCATTGCCTCTGATGGCTCCACCCAATGTGGAGTTGAGGCAAAACGCCCACCGATGGAGGCAGCATTTCCCATAGATGTCACTGCTACGAAGATCGAGGAACTACAAGTTGTCACCTCTATCGAGAATGTTGTGATAGTGGAAGATGCATCGAATGATGAGGAAGATCCAACCGCGATCGCCGTCGTGGATTGCCCCACCTTGTCTCATTGATGCCACGATAGAAGAACACTTATCACCGAGAACGCAACGCAAGCGCAAGTCTTATGACATATCAACGCTCCGCCGAAACGCCCGCCTTGCTCAACACAATAAACTAAGGAACTTGGGCATTATTGGAAATGATGGGAAGTTTGATGAGGATGTGCTTCAAGCTTATGCAGACTATCTGAAGGAAGTGCTTCCACCGAACCTCCTCAGCTTACTCAACCGTGTGAAAGGTTGTGCTTTTTGGGACCTTGTGGCAAGGATTTCTTTGCCCCTTGGTTAAGGGTCGTTTTTAGTTGTAGTTGTTTGTGGGTTGTTGTATGAAGGTTTGGCAGCGAGTATTGAGGTCCCAATCCAATTAGAGTTGCTTTATGTGGATCTGGATGGTTAGATTGTGAGTTGTCTTGGTGTTGGTACCCGTTAGGGGTTGGTATTGTTGCTTTGTTGTTGTACCCAATCTGGGATTATTCTTGTTTTTAATATAATCGATAGCTCTCCTACCTGTTTCGTTTAAAAAAAAGTTATCTTTAGTTCATGTTTTCACTTCAGGCATTCTGTTACAGGGTACTTTCAATTTCAACAGTAGTACAACATTGAGCGTTAGAAACCGATGCATTTCACTAAGAGTGTCACAAAATGGCAGTAACTCTATCATTCAATTTTACTTCTACAGCAAACATATGTTATCAACAAGATGGACCATTGACCATGTGCCTTACCTGAATCATATTTCAGTAGATCTTGTAATGAACATTACTTAGCTTAAGTGAAACCTATACTCTGTTATTCTCTACTCTAATCACCAATGCCATAAGATGCTATGTTTCCTTGTTGAGTACTACTGAGAAAGCTTTTGGTCATCTTGCAATTGTTTACGTGTTAGCTAATTGTGTTTATTATTTTTGTTGGTAAAAATATTCTCCATGTTCCTTCTGAAGACGTGTGTTTCTATTTGACTACAACTCTAAGTGCAAGAACAATTGAATGCCAGCTTGTGCCTTTGGAGTAACTGCAGGTATTTACATACATTTGTTGACTGTTATATATCCATTCCAGAATCCCTTTGCGATAGATCCAAGCAATCTTAATAATCATTATTTACACTTTTCTTAATATATTGGCTAAATTGAAGTAAGCCGACAAGTATAATGGCCGCTCATGCATTTTACTTTATATAGATAGAGTTCTTTCGCGTTTGAATTTCGAAGGCCGGCAATTGTAGCACAAGATGATGATGAGGCTAATAAACAGGCCCAGCAAGGGCCAGCTTAAGGCCTTCTTCAGAATAAAAGCCCACCATAGGTGGGCCTGTTACAGCCTTTCGTCATCATGTCTTAATAAGTGACTGATGATGATGCAGACACGGCTCAAGAATCCCAGCAAATTTCCACACCAGAAAAGCTAAGGCAGGCCCCAAACAACCCAACCACACGGGCAAAAGGCAGATTACTGCTAGAGGAGAAAATTGACGCCCGCACACCATGGTGAAGGACCAAAAGGGTGACCAGAGTGGGGGTGAATGGGAGCCTATAAAAAATTCTCAACGAGAACAAGGCCTATGTCCCAAACACAATCCAAAAACACACCACACGTTATATCGTCAAGATGACGCTAGTCAACTCGTGACAAGCTTACCCTTGGAACGATAAGACATGCTCAGATCACAGCGAAAACATTGCATGATTTGACTCCATCAAGCTTGCACAAATGAAATAAAGCAAGGATACTACTAACCACTTACTAAACTAGTCAAGGAAGGATAAGCAATAAACTACGCATGATTAGTAATACGAGAAATCAAAACTAGTAGCAAGTAATAGAACTACGCAAGGATTAAATTGCTAAACCACTCAACAGTGGTTAGCTCGCAATTGCATGGAATTGGCAAGGAACTCAAACAATCAAGTGAATTGGCAAGGAACTCAAACAATCAAGCTCACAGTGCTTTCACAGAAGGTCTGCTTGCGTGGGACTCCTGCTGTCACTTGAGGCTTGGGCTATTCACAGCTGCTAACGGGCCACTAGCTCCCGTAGTCAGGTCGGCCAAGCTTCTGCACCTCCAAGCTGGGCTGCTTGCATGCTGGTGCAGCTAGCTGGGCCACCTGGTCAGACTTGACCCGCCTCGCAGTGGATGGCCTGGTGCAACTCCGGCTTGCTGACGGGCCGCTAGTTGCTGGGCCGTGTGCTCCCTGCCGTGCTGGCCTGCGTCACTGGACTTGGCCCACTCGCGTGCTGCTGCTATTCGTTGCTCGCTGCTGGTTCGCTTCGATGCCCTACACACACACGAACAAAAGAGGAATAGGAAGAACAGACCGAATGAACACAAGAACGCCTGAAGAACTCGCCCAACTTCAATCCAAAATTACTCCGTCAATACTCCTCGGACCGAAATGAAACTTGAGACAAGGATGCAATACCCCAAGGGAAAATATATCCATGAGACAAATCTCGAAAGGCTCAAGTATTCATTACAAATCTTGGAGAAAACCGAAACCCTACCTCAAGAACACGATTTGGGAAAAACTCAAAATCAAGCCGGATTCATGAAGGATTTGAAGGGGGATCATATCAAAGATGCTCTCCAAGGTCCTGGCAACATTTCCCTTCAACCAATCTCACGAGATTCGGGCTCAAACATGATGAATGAAAATTTCCAAAAAATAGCTCCAAAAATAGGGGAAAAGAAAAATGCTCAGGAATCAAAGATTTAGCACGATTTGAGACAACAAACAAAGATAAATCACGAGAACATCTTCTATACAAGATGAGGACTAGCATCCTCCCTTCATCCACCCACTAAATATGAAGAAATCAAGAGAAAAGAATAATCACTCTCTAATCTCCCTTTCTCCTCTCACTCTAAGCACATGACTAGCCTCTAAGCCAAATGATAATGAGTTGCTAAGCAAAGAGGTGCTGAAATAACCAGCCCCCCATCCCTATATATACTCCGGGATGAATGACCATACTACCCCTAACACTATAACTAGGATAACTACCAACGTAGGGGCATTTTGGTCCAAGTTTTTATCCGTGCATCGAACGGACACGCCGCCTTCACGACTTTGCTTCGCCTCGACGCAAGCTTCGCGATGACGCCACGTGCCCTCCTTCTCGAAGCTCCGACCGCACCGGGGTCGCCCCCGGTTTTGAGGCCCAAACCGGGAAACCTGGCTGCGCGGTGGTTTTGAGGCCCAAAGCACCCAAACTGTCCATCTTCGCTTGGCCGCCACGCAACCTCCTCGATGTCGACACGTGTCTGGCCTCCGCCAAGCCTCCCGCTCGACTCGACCAACGCCGTCTCCATCCTGTCATGTCCTCTCACCGTTCTGTGCACCATGTGGACCGCCCATGACTTCACCCGGACTCCTCAGGTCCATCGGTCCAAGCCTACTCGCGTTCATCCTTCACCGCCCTTGGTCCATCGGCATGAACCTTTCACTTGACCTTCACCGCACGCCGTCGACCGCCATGTCGCATCCTACACTTGCACATCACAAGTCAAGAGCAACATGAAACCAACACAACGTTGTCAATCACTCATCTTCCAAAGGTGACCACCATTGGTCCTCAATCTCCCCCTTGATGAGTGTATTGACAACACCCCACAAATTCATAGTATTGAAACAGAAAACAAGAAACTCAAATAGAAAATCTCAGTCCCCTAAGATAAGGGAAACAGCTCTACACAACTGAGACAAAATCATGTGATCTCTCAAGAAGAGGCATAAAACGGGCTCAACACCAATCACATGAAAATCCAAACTCAAATTAAAAATTGGCTCCTTAAGAAGAGGTAAATAGCTCAACGCGACTGGTACAAGAGCACAAGAGCATAACAAGAGCATAGCAACAACTCATAAATACTGCCCCTGAACATATGCACTCCCCCTGAAATCATGCATACACGCAAAGTCTCCCCCTTGACAGATGAATGAGTTTGTGTAGATTTATCTCCCTCTTATTGACAATGCAACCATCAAGAAAAGCATGAAAGCACAAAATGCATACCATGGAAATGCAGAACCTAACAAGCTTCTCAAATATATCACAATGCATTCTCAAAGGCTACAGGGGAGATAAAGCTTGATGGATCATAAGAAACAATAGCATCGCTAACAAGATGATATCAAGTTACAACAATGGAGGTGAAGCAAGTATCAAGTTTTAGCAATGTATAAAAAGATCACCACATGAGCAGGCACCTAGTTAAGAATCACCCAAGCAAGAATAGACTAGTCCATCAAGAGCTCATACTAGGAAAACCCATTCTCAACAAGACATCATTGCAAAAACCCATATATGCATCACATGTCATGTTTAAAACTTGTTGAAACCAAGTGCCTACTTATTTTGGTAGACATCTTGTAACAACTAAGCAAGCAAAAATATCACATTAAGCACAAAAAATTGGTGAATTTATGAATTTGTCAGCATTTTTATTTTCATTATTCACACAAAGCAAAATACATGAAGTACCTTTGCGGCACAAAGAAGCCATGCTTCCCCAAGGGGTGCATCATGGGCTAAACATTTGCAATGATACCTAAATCTTTGACCCAATTGAAAAGAACATGGATTCCAAATACAAGCTTGATACAGAACCAGTATTAAAACAAGGGCAAACCATAATTATGCATCTACTCATGGGAGATAAGCAAGTTAATAGAGTAGAATTTAGCATTGAATTTCAAAAATAGTTATCTCAACAAGTATACAATATCATCAAGAGCATAACTGCACATTGCATCAAAATCACCAACCACAACACTAGCTCACAAGTAGCATAAGGGAGTACTTAGGGTATATAGGAGAAGCTCATCTAATGCAGTATGATACAAAATGCATTATGATATAGATGCAAAGATACTAAGCAAAAATGATATAGATGAACAATATGCCATACACAAATGTGAACTATGGTAAAGCATGACATAATGTTCATATGTATCATCCACCACAAAATATCACAAAAGATAGCATGATAAGATATACATGAAGAACTCAAAGCTATCATGAAGAAGTGGCTATCCTACCATGTTTTGTACATAAATGATACAAGTATAATAAAAGAGAAGCTCCAAAACCCAACTCAGAAAGGAAAGCAAACACCCAACTCCCCCCACAAACAAGTAAAAGTGGCTTGATCCAGGGGTTTGGTGAAAATATCAGTGAGTTGGTTTTGGGCAGCAACATGGCCAAGGTCAATGTCCCCTCTCTCAACATGATCTCTTAGAAAATAATATCTCACACCAATGTGTTTGGTTTTTGAGTGGAGAACGGGGTTCTTGGCTACACTAATGGCACTCGTGCTGTCACAAAGAAGGGGTACATGAGTAAAATCCAAACCAAAGTCTCTCAAAGTGGAAATCATCCAAAGCAGCTGAGAACAACAGATAGTAGCAGCAACATACTCAGCTGCGGTGGTAGACTGAGCAACACTAGATTGTTTGCGAGAAGACCAAGTGACCAAAGACAAACCGAGAAACCAGCAAGTGCTTGAGGTAGACTTGCGATCCAAGCGACACCCAGCAAAGTCCGCATCGGAGTATCCCCAAAGCGTGAGTGTCGGGAGGCAGAATACCACAAACCGAACTCAGGGGTAAAGCGGAGATACCTCATGATCATCTTCACTGCCTGACAGTGAGATGTCCTCGGTGAAGCCTGAAAACAAGCGCATAGACACACAGCGAAGTGTATGTCCGGCCTCGTCGCCGTCAGGTACAAGAGGGAGCCGATCATGCTCCTTTTCTCCTTCCGGTCCACTTGTTCTCCATCTTCATTCGTATCCAAAGCCGTCGTCGTCGCCATAGCAGTTGACAATGGCTTGGCGTCAGCCATGTCAAACTTCCTCAACACATCCTTCGTGTACTTGCCTTGATGCACAAAGGTTCCATCATTGCTTTGCTTGATTTGTAGCCTGAGAAAGAAGGTCAACTCACCCATCATAAACATCTCGAATTCCCTGCTCATGTCATCTGCAAACTTGGCAACGAAAGCATGAGAGGAGCCACCGAAGATAATATCATCCACGTAAATCTGAACAATCATTAAGTCTTTGCCTTGCCTGAGGAGAAAGAGTGTTTTATCAACTGACCCCATTTCAAACCCATTCCCAAGCAAAAATGATTTCAATCTAGCATACCACACTCAGGATGCTTGTTTTAGGTCATAGAGAGCTTTTTGAAGTTTGAAAACACGATCAAGATACTTAGGAGTCTCAAAGACAGGGGGTTGTTACACGTACACTTCCTCCTCTATGAAACCATTTAGGAAGGCACTTTTCACATCCATTTGGAAGAGCTTAAAACCTTTAGCCACAGAGAAGGCTAGAAGGATTCTAATCGCTTCCAAATGGGCAACAGGGGCAAAGGTTTCCTCATAATCTATCCCCTCTTTTTAGATAAAACCTTGAGCAACTAACCTCGCTTTGTTTCTCACAACCAATCCATCCTCACCCTGTTTATTTTTGAAAACCCATTTTATTCCTATAGGGTAGCAATTTGGAGGTGGTTCAACTAAAACCCAAATCTTGTTTCTCTCAAAGTTTTCTAACTCCTCATGCATTGCATTGACCCAGTTCGAATTAGATAAAGCATGTCCAATATCTCAGGGTTCAAAAGAGGCAACAAAAGCAGAATGTGCAAAGTGTGAAATCTGCCTAGAGCTGTCCCGAGTGGTGCGTTCATGTAAGTTACTGATCATTTGTTGTGGAGGATGGCGACGCTGAATGTATGTGGAGCCTCTTGCTCTGAAGTCACCTCCCCCTTAACAGCAGCTGGATTACCCTGAACTTCTTCTTCTTCATCATGTAGTGGTAGTTGTTGATGGCTTGAAGTAGTGGGAGTGGAGGTAAGACCATCAACCATTGTAGTCAAATTAGAAGGTACATGAGTAGCAGCTGGAACTCGATCAATCTCATCATTTTTTTCATCACCACCATTCACACGCTCTTCCTCTTCCTCAAAGATGCTTTGCCCCATTTCATGTTCACTTGCAACTTCAAAGATAGAAGTTTTGCAAGGCATAGTTTCATCGAATGTAATCTCACAAGTTTCCATGATCCGGTTAGTTCCAAGGTTAAGCACACGATAAGCACGACTATGAGAAGCATAACCAAGAAAAATCCCATCCGTAGAATGAGACTCAAATTTGTCCAAATTCCCTTGCTTGAGAATGAAACACTTGCAGCCAAACACCCTCAGAATGAAACACTTTGGGGGAACGTCGATGCATCAGCTCAAAAGAAGTTTTCTTCATGAAAGCTCGTAAGAAGATTCAATTGGAAACATAGCAAGCAGTGTTGACAGTTTCGGCCCAGTATTTTCTAGGAGTCCTATGCTCATCAAGCATCATCCTAGCCATCTCACAAAGGGTCTGATTCTTCCGTTCAACAACACCATTCTGAGGAGGGACATAAGGCGATGAAAACTGGTGTTCAAGACCAAAATCATTGCAAAAGGATTTAAAATGAGTGTTCTTAAATTCTGTGTCATTGTCACGCGGATAGCTCTTATGACATCTTTTGGTCGCTCATTTTTCAACCTCAAGATGAAATCTTGAACAAAATAAAATGCCTCATCCTTAGACTCCATGAAGAAAACCCATGAATACCTCAAAAAATCATCAACGATCACAAGCACATACCACTTCCCACCAACTGAGCAAACACGAGATGGACCAACAGTGTCCATATGCAACAGCTCGCCTGGATGCTTAGTCATCACCTGATTCACAGGTGGATGGGAAGCAGCAACCAACTTTCCATGTCAACAAGGAGCACAAACAAGATCTTTCTCAAATTTTAATTTGGGCATACCTCGAATAAGATCCAAAGCACTCAAGCGGGAAAGTAAATCAAAACTCAAATGACCCAATCTCCTATGCCACTTCCAAAGCTCAGAAGATGAGCCAGCCACTAAACACCGAGAGAGACCAAATGACTTAGAGAAATCCACTCGAAACACTTGACCCTTAGGAACGATCATACACACAAGATAACCTCGAGAATCTAAAATCCATGAAGCCCCATGTTTGAAACGAACCTCAACTCCATCATCAAGAAGTTACGAAACCGAAAGCAAATTGAAACTGAGAGAATCAACAAGAACAACTCGCTTGAGTATGAAATTCTCACTTACCTTGATAGCACCTTCAGACAGAACCTTACCTTTGTTACTATCCCTGAAAGTGATGTACTCCTTGGTCATCACCGGGGTGAGGCTGGAGAACTATTTGTGATCACCGATCATGTGTCGAGAGCAACCAGAATCAATGAGCCACGTGTTCTCCAGGTCTCCGACCTACTCACATGAAAGGAGACCAAGGATGAGCAAATGCCTCAACACTGGGGTTAGAAAAATAGGTAGAATACCAGTGTTCAACCATTTGCTCAAGAGTGGGGTTAACATAATCAACCCCAGTGTTGAGGCATTTGCTCACCAGAGGACTACGACCAACACTAGGAGGCACAGGAGGAAAACGTGGTCGATTGTA
This sequence comes from Setaria italica, assembly GCF_000263155.2. NCBI lineage: Eukaryota > Viridiplantae > Streptophyta > Magnoliopsida > Poales > Poaceae > Setaria > Setaria italica. The sequence continues at coordinate 28,098,790 of NC_028450.1, read as the reverse complement.
CCTCTGGGACTCAAAGTCACGGCCATGCTGTCCTGGGCCATATTAATCATGGCGAGGAGCATGCTTGGCAAAACCACACGAAGAAGCAAAGTGCATACTATCCACACATCGAGGTGCAGAGGCTGCTCTAAGCGCATCTACACCATGAGAAGGGTGGTACATGTCCCTATTTCCCCACTCACACTCATGCCTTGAAGCCTTCTTCTTGCGAAAGCAAAACTTCTCAAGGTGACCCCCTCTCTTGCAATACTCACAGTGGAATCTAGTAGGTTGTTTTGGCTGTGGATTCACTCTAGGTTGTGGCTTGGCTTGGGGTTTTGGTGGAGGTTTCTTAGGAGTAATTTCCGAAAGTGTGTCAAGCTTGTTCTTGAGGTGGTTTGGCTTTTCCACCCAAATGGCTTTCTTGGGTGCTTTAGGTGGTGTCTCAATGAAAACTCCATCTCTCACACACTCAGACACATTTTGCTCACTGGCTGGATTGGGTTGCTCTCTATTTTATGTGGGTGACTCTCGAGGGGTATAGTCAGCTGGTGGCTCACACTGGTTGTAGCTTGGTTTCTTTCTCTCTCCACTGTTTTGACCCACCTTCTCACACAACCCATCAAAGAATTTGTGCAACCCATTAAAATGACAACCCTTGATAACAGATCCAAGCCCAAAACCATCAGCCATTTTGAACTCCTGAATCATCATGCCTAGCTGAGGTTCCCTACTTGATACCCAACTAAGAACAGTGCGCAAATAAAAATTCTCATCCTTATCATATTGCAAAGCATCTCTAATTTCAGGACATTCAATGCAAACAGAAACTTCAGATTTCTCAAGAACCTTAAACCTAACACAAGCATCATCAAATTTAGTTTGTAAAGTAGGGCAAGATTTGCAAGCACCAAGCAAAACAGGTCTAGTTTAATCTCATCTAGTGCAGCCCTAGCCAAATCTAATTCATCTACAAGCAAAGCATGTTTGGACTGTAAGGAAGCTAAACTGGACATGTGAATAGCACATTCATCACACTCAACAACATCAGAAATGGTGGGAGAAGACTTGAGCATATCAATCTCAATCAAGGCACTCTCTAACTTGGCCTTAAGCTCAACTCGCTCTCTAGCAGCCTTCTTAAGCAGCTTATCTTGATTGATCAGGCAATCATTCAGTTCTTCTACTTCTAGAGCAAGCTATTCAGGAGTAGACTTTACCTCAGTTTCTGTGTCGGAGTTACTTTCCTTGTCATCCTTCTTGGAGTTGAGGGCCATGACACAGTACCCGTCGTGGTTCTTACCGGAGTAGAAGCAGAGGCTGTTGAAGTTCTTTCCGTCCTTCTTCTTCGCCTTGCGATCGTCATCCTCCTCGTTTGAGCTTGAGTCGGTGTGGTCGTCGGTGTTGGAGTTGACGTCGCTGAGGGAGGCAATGAAGGCATGCTCTTTGGCCTTCTTGCGATGCTCCTTCTTCTCGCGATCGGTGTACTTTTTCTTCTTCCTGATGTCGTCCTTGTTCTTGTGCTTGTTGTAGTTGTACCCGCTCTTGGACTTGTTCTTATCGGGGCAGTCGGCGGTGAAGTGTCCTGGCTTCCCACAGCCGAAACATGTATTGTTGTTCCTTCACCGGTTATTGGGATTGTCGTTGAAGCGCATGAATCGCCGAGTGATCAAGGCAAGCTCCTCATCATCAAGAACCTCCAGCTGCTCCTCGGACACTAAAACCAAAGAAGACAAGACAAACGACATCAAAGAAGAGCCACTCAAAGACTTAGGCTGACCAGAGCCTCACATGAGAGCCATACTATTTGGATCAGTAGGGCTCCCCTGTTTAGCTCGGAGCCTCTTGTCAGCCTCCGTGGATTTCAACTTAGCAAAGAGCTCATCAGTGGAAAGCGTCTCATAATTTGGTGACTCGATGATAGCATCAACCTTCGTACCCCACACCTCGTGATCCAAAGCATGTAGGAGCTTTAAAGCTCTATCATGATCGGTGTAGGGTAAGACAGTGATGTTTGCTTTCATCTTGTTCACAATAGCAAGAAAGTGCTGAAACAAAGCATCAACAGACTCTCCAGGCAAATGAACAAAGTTCTCATACTCACGCCTGTAGGTCTCTCAAAGAGTCTTGCCTTCACCTGACTGTTTCCCTCATGGAAACTCTGAAGTCTGGACCAAATCTCATGAGCAAGAGATAGATCCTCGACACGGTCAAACTCAGCACGGCACAGACTTGCAAACATGATATCCACCGCCTTGTTATTGGCGTGATATTTATCTCTTTTTTCTTGAGTCAAGCGAGTAGCAGGAATCACATAAGACACATCCTGAGTGATTTCCCAAACCCCTGCTCCTCTACTATTTAGATGGGCTCTCATGCGAGTTTTCCAATACTGATAGTCAGAGCCATCAAAGTAGTGTGCAGCGGTCGAGGAAGAACGCTCAGAGGTTGCCATAATAGGTTTCGAAACCAATTAGGGTATGAAAAACCTTAACCAGCTCTAATACCAATTGAAGGACTGAAAGGGTGACAAGAGGGGGGTGAATAGGAGCCTATAAAAAATTCTCAACGAGAACAAGACCTATGTCCCAAACGCAACCCCAAAACACACTACGCGTTATATCGTCAAGATGACGCTAGTCAACTCGTGACAAGCTCACCTTAGGAACGATAAGACACGCTCATATTACAGCGGAAACATTGCATGATTCGACTCCATCAAGCTTGCACAAACAAAATAAAGCAAGGATACTACTAAGCACTTACTAAACTAGTCAAGGAAGGATCAGCAATAAACTACGCAGATTAGTAATACGGGAAATCAAAACTAGTAGCAAGTAACAGAACTACGCAAGGATTAAATTGCTAAACCACTCAACAGTGGTTAGCTCGCAATTGCATGGAATTGGCAAGGAACTAAAACAATCAAGCTCACAGTGCTTTCACAGAAGATCTGCTTGCGTGGGCCTCCTACTGTCACTTGAGGCTTGGGCTATTCACAGCTGCTAACGGGCCACTAGCTCCCATAGTTGGACCGGCCAAGCTTCTGCGCCTCCTAGCTGGGCTGCTTGCACGCTGGTGCAGCTAGCTGAGCCGCCTGGTCAGACTTGACCCGCCTCGCAGTGGTCGGCCTGGTGCAGCTCCGGCTTGCTGACGGGCCGCTAGTTGCTGGGCCGTGTGCTACCTGCCGTGCTGGCCTGCGTCGCTGGACTTGGCCCACTCGCATGTTGCTGTTGTTCACTGCTCGCTGCTGGTTCGCTTCGATGCCCTGCACGCACACACACGAACAAAAGAGGAATAGGAAGAGCAAACCGAATGAACATAAGAACGCCTGAAGAACTCGCCCAACTTTGATCCAGAATTACTCTGTCAATACTCCTCGGATCGAAACGAAACTTGAGACAAGGATGCAATACCCCAAGGGAAAATAGATCCATAAGACAAATCTCGAAAAGCTCAAGTATTCATTGCAAATCTTGGAGAAAACCGAAACCCTACCTCAAGAACACGATTTGGGAAAACTCAAAATCAAGCCGGATTCGTGAAGGATTTGAAGGGGGATCATATCAAAGATGCTCTCCAAGGTCCTGGCAACATTTCCCTTCAACCAATCTCACGAGATTCGGGCTCAAACATGATGAACGAAAATTCCCGAAAAATAGCTCCAAAAATAGGGAAAAAGAAAAACGCTCAGGAATCAAAGATTTAGCACGATTTGAGACAACAAACAAAGCTAAATCACGAGAACATCTTCTATACAAGATGAGGACTAGCATCCTCCCTTCATCCACCCACTGAATATGAAGAAATCAAGAGAAAAGAGTAATCACTCTCTAATCTCCCTTTCTCCTCTCACTCTAAGCACATAACTAGCCTCTAAGCCAAATGATAATAGTTGCTAAGCAAAGAGGTGCTGAAATAACCAGCCCCCATCCCTATATATAGTCCGGGATGAATGACCATACTACCCCTAACACTATAACTAGGATAACTATCCACGCAAGAGCATTTTGGTCCAAGTTTTTATCCGCGCATCGGACGGACACGCCGCCTTCACGACTTTGCTTCGCCTCGATGCAAGCTTCGCGATGACGCCACGTGCCCTCCTTCTCGAAGCTCCGGCCGCACTGGGCTCACCCCCGGTTTTGAGGCCCAAACCGGGAAACCTGCCTGCGCTGTGGTTTGAGGCCCAAAGCACCCAAACCGTCCATCTTCGCTTGGCCGCCACGCGACCTCCTCGATGTTGACGCGTGTCCGGCCTCCGCCAAGCCTCCCGCTCGACTCGACCAACACCGTCTCCATCATGTCATGTCCTCTCGCCGTTCTGTGCACCATGTGGACCGCCCATGACTTCGTCCGGATTCCTCAGGGCTATCGGTCCCAACCTATTCACGTTCATCCTTCACCACTCTTGGTCCATCGGCATGAACCTTTCACTTGACCTTCACCGCATACTGTCAACCGTCACGTTACATCCTACACCTGCACATCACAAGTCAAGAGCAGCATCAAACAACATAACGTTGTTAATCACTCGTCATCCAAAGATGACCACCGTTGGTCCTCACATGGACAAAGCTGCTGTGCATATCATGGGCGTACGTAACAAGGACCCGACAAACCTTAGGTTACCGGTGGGTCTTGGCGTCGAGCTCGTTCGTATGGCCATCCCGCCGTTGCTTTCCGTTGACTAGCCAGGAGATATGATGCCTGGTCCCATTGCGTCGATCGTCTCTTTTGCATGCTGTTGGGCTGCACGGCTGGTTTAATTTAAGCCCTCTGTCACTTTGTGTTCTCTTTTTTTCTTTTTCTTCTACCCCATTTTATTCCGTCCGGTATGCTTCACAGCCTCTTCAAGTTTGGCGGCGGTAAAAAGGAGATACGGGTGGCGGAGATATTGTTCCTTTTTCCAAGGGAACTTTAGTTTGTACTAGTGCGTTTGTAAGCAAATCATTGTTGTTCGGAGTCGGTAAATCTTCCTCCTTTGGGTAGACGACGATGTTTCAGACTTTCACCAACCCACCAGGCACCAACTCTTTGCTTCCTGCTCTAGTGCGGCCCTGCACAGTAGTGTGCAGTACTGAAAACGCAGTCACTTGCCACTGGAACTACTCCAAGCAGCTAGCGCTGCACCCGCGCTGGCCGCTGCGCTGTATCTCCATTATCCAACTGCTAAAGACGCGCGCCCAGCAAAAATCAAGGAGCCACCAGCACGAGTATTACCATGGTGTTAGAGTTTTTTTCAAAATCAAACTATTCTAAATATTTTTATTTTTATATAAATTTGATCAAAATCTAAATAGCTTTTGACTTGATAAACTCAAAGTGGTCGTCCCTTACACTTGTCGACAGAGGGAACGGAAGCGGAGACGACGCATGACGCGAGAGCCACTACCGCTAGTAACCGAAGCATTCATTCAAGTGAAGGAAGTTTTGGTTGCTTTCTGCACGTACAGTTGACTCGATCGCCCGTGTTCGGGGGCAGGCGGGTGCCTTAGCAAAACGTGCTCCTTTTTGCTACTGCAGCGTCAATGTTAAGCCACAGATCGATATGTTCGTTCGAAAACTTTCAAGTCTCGTTTCAAAAAAAAAAAAACTTTCAAGTCGTCACAGACTGACAGAGAATGAGACAAGTAGGGTAAACGCAGGTTTCGGTGCGTACTAGCAGTAGTGCTGCGTCGATGTCAGGCTCCTCGCCAAGGAAATGCTTCCTGACGGGAGTGGCAGGGGGCAGGCAAGTACATACGCGTAAGGTAACCGCATGGTTTCCAAAGCAGTTCTGCCAGATACGCGCGTACGTAGTGTGTACCTAAATTTTCCTTCGCTATGCTGTTTAGCTCACAGCGTCACAGGGCACCGCCTAGTACCTGATAATTCTCAGTTAGACAACCTGATCAAATTGTGGCTATTTGTCGTATTGTGTGAATTTAGCAGTGTTCCAAGATGATATTTTACCGGTATATAGTAGTCCACCTACCACGAATTAAAGTGACAGTGGTAGTGTCCTGCTGTGCACTGGTAAATTTAACAATAGAGTTCCGCAACAGCGTGGGGCATCTAGCAGAGAAAATTGATGAATCTAAAAGTGCTCGGTAACAAAATATCGTCTAGGACACTAATTTATTACCAGCGTGGTGAGCAAGCCAAATTATTATCTAGCTCCGTGTTACTCTCTCCGTCCTAAATTATTAGTTATTTTTAGCTTTTCTGCATTTATAGATTTAACTGTATCCCAAAAAAAGTTTATTACCAGCACAGGGCAAATTTAACAGTAGTACGTGTTCCATAAATCCATAATAGTGTATGGCATCTAGTAGAGAGTCGCGACAAGTCAAACGATTCGGTAACAAATTATCTTCTAGGACACTTCCACAACGAAATAAATTGGTCTAGTAAGTGATAAATTTAGCAGGTGATAAGTCGCTGCTATTCGTTGCTGTGGGGCATCTTGTCCAAGGTTTTGGGCATTATTCATAATTATGAATAGTGGTAGATGATATGACTTTAATTGTGACTATTTATCGTAGTAGGACGCTAACATTGTTAAATTTAATAGAGAACATTTTGACTTTATTCATTGTGACTATTTATCTACCAAATTTCACCATATGGTTTGGTGCCAAAATTTTAACAGTTTATGACTATATATCTACCAAATTAACTGAGTAGATGTTGCATTCTTTTTGCGCGCCAGAAGTGCGGCAGCAAGCAAACCGTGCCGCGATGCCGAAGCTCAAGCGAGGCGAGTTGCTGCAGCAACCAAACAGGGCCAAAGTTACCATGGTGCTAGTCGTGCTTTTACCATGGTAGGAAGGGAACGTTGCATTGCCATGCAGGTTTCGAGTGGCGCCACTGATATAAGTGCGTTTGGATGTTTCAATGGTCCAGCCACCTGCCCCCTCCATATATCACTCTCCCAACGCCACACCCTGACGGGCCAAAGACAAAAGGGATAGACGAGGAGGAAGGAAAGCTAGTAGACTGCAAGAGACGCAGGGGAGATAGCGGCCGGTCGGCAAGAGGATTATGGGGGGCGCGCCATGCAACAACGCCGAGCCGGCCCGCGGCCGGTTGCGGTGGCGGGGCCTCGACCGGGGCCGGCGCCGGAGGCTCCCGGTCGTCCGCCTCGGCGGCGGGCGCGGGCGCGGAATCCTGCGGCGGCTCCGGCTGCGGTGGCTGACGGCGCGGTGGCTCCGGAGCGCGGCCCGCAGGCTGGCCGCGATCTATCTGGCGGCGCTGACGGGCCCGCCCGCGCCGCCCGGCGCGGCGTCGTCGACCTGCCCTCCGTGGCTCGGCCTGGAGCCGTGCTTCGCCACGCCCTTCGTGGCCAGCACCAGGCCGTGCTGGTGAGTCGCCGCCGCCGGGAAAGAAGGGCTTCAGGCTGCGCCCGCGGCGGCGCAGCTCGATCGGTCCTAGCTGGCGTCGCGCGCAGCATCAGCACGCAGGTGACTAGGAGACACCAACAGACGTGAAGCTTTGGTGCAACAACCGGTGAAGAGACCGGAGACTGGGGCACTGGTCAGATGCATGCACAGAAGAGTACTTTTCTTTTTCCTGCTTGTTATTGTTCTTCTTTTGTAAGCAAAGAAATATAGTAATTTATAATTTCTTCACATCGAATTTCCATTCTGTCCACCACAAATATAATCTGTGGGTTGATTCAAATTGAATGTTTGCTAGGTTTCCTGCATCAAATCAAATTGTTTCGCCCTATATCTCGATCTGAAAATCAGCGGTGAATTTGTGACGTGCGAGTAAGCAGACAACCAGAGGTCTGTCGTTAGTAATTAAAACCAAATGGACCGTACCTGAACGACTGACATGCGTCGAAACGAAAGGTGCCGTGACGTCAAAAGTAAGGGATGCAGCGACAAGAAACAAAAAGAAAAAAACAAAAACAAATAAACATCCATCAATCACTTTTATTTAGCATCACAATAGTACAAATCAATAAGGCATTGCTCCCTCTTGTTCATCTACTCCAGCTCAGGCTAGACATGATTACCCTTGCCTAGCGCCTACAATGCTGCGAGATAAGGGATGAAAACGATCAGAAATGGTAAAAAAATGTTGGGAAATCCTCTTATGATGTGGGCGCGAGGTTTGGCCACCGCCGCCCCTGCCTGCAGAGACGCGGTGGAAGAGGAGGCAGAGAAAGAAGAGAGACGGGAGTGGTAGGGAGGGAAGAGATAAGGTTGGAAAGATAGCATGTGGCGTCGGAGGGGTAGGGGAACTTTGGGCTAGGGTTTGATAGTGGGCTAGTGGGCCGCCATCTGTGTGAATTTTGTGCGCGGGTAGGCTAGTCATAGCGTGATCCAGTCCATGTATATACCGACTAATCCTTAGACCTAACTACTACGCACCTCAAACCTAACTACTACGTAGTGCCGGTCAATGCTCCAACGTAAAACTAGAACATATGGTCAGACCTACAACACTAATATACCGACCCATGATTTGATAGAATTTTTTAACGACCAACAATTAATTGGTATTTTTCTTGTTTTACAGACTAACGTCCGACGCTATATTAGGGTTGTGGTATAGTGTTTCTCAGCTGCAAGTGGCAATTGGTGCTCCATCTGGTTGCAATTGCTGATTTATTCATGCTACAATTTCCTCCAAATATGTGCGATGCATATGTTGCCCTTCGTGAATAAGTTGACATCCTGAGATTATTAGCTCCCACTGCGTGGTTATCCCAACAAAAAATATATTGCAACATAGGAATTGACAGGCTGGGATTTTCTCACATTTGTGAAATGAACGAATGCAGTAAAAAATAATTATGAAATTAATTGAAAATGACAACTTTATGTTTTTTTTGCTAATATATAAAAAGGGTTAAGAACAACATATATCGTAAATAAGAAATCGATATCGGACGGTATGGGAATTTTCCTTTCCTGACTTGAAAACGCCAAGGGGTTTAAGAACATCGTGTACCCTACATTAAAATATCTCAAACCAATCCTTGGGAACAAAATTAAAGGAATGAATATCGCGAATACAAACGCTGCCTCTAACTCATGCAAGCACAGCAAACAAATCATGCATGGCATGGCTTCCTTCAATCGGCCCATGCGTTGGCCATTTCCATCCTGTCGTTAGCAGCACGCATAAGCTGGAAAAACGGGGATTCCCCTGAAGCCTGAACATGCTACCGGCACGGGGTTCAAGCACCAGATATGTAGGCATGGTTACTGCCATGGCAAGCCACCGTTCACTCCGCGGCTGTGGAAACTCGTGCCCGCTGCCCACGCCTATATGATTGATTGACGAGATGATTCCAAGTGCTATCGATCAATCCTGCACACATCCTGGTCCAAGGCGTTGGCTATAGCACACTTGTGCGGGCTACGTAGGGTACAGTACAACGGAACGTGTAGCGACCTGTCGAGGAGTAGTACACCGGTTTGTGCCCATGACCACGAGCATTCCAACTTGGTCTGCATGGATGCAATGCAGCCATGCAGGGACGAGCAACGACTCTGACATCGCATCGCAATCCTGTCCCGCGAAGACTTTGGTCTCTGCAGCTATACTGTTTTGACTCCAATCATGCAGCAAGTTGGCTTTATCGGGCCTGTCTGTCTTTCTGGTACCGCAGGCGCCATCGCATATAAATGCCTGAATGCCACGTGACAGCGTCGTTTCACCAAAGCATACTACTACGAAATATAAGCTAGCAGCTTGCGTGATTTCGCGGCAAGCACACTATATGTCTATATCCAATTCAATTCGTTTCATTTCCGTTCCAAATTGCAGGTAGTTTTAATTTTTCTAGATTTTTATTTTTTTTTGAACGATTCATGGATGTTATTTAGATATTATTATGTACCTAGATATCCTAGGTGCATAATAATATCTATAAATTAAAAAATTAAAACGACTTACAATTTAGAATGAAGGGAACAGAAAGGGACACTTGGACGCACAGCCAACAACTCGCTCTCGAAAGCAAGCTCATGTACCTCGGCATATGGGAACTTCCCTCTTTATTTACTAAGGCCAGGACTGATCAGGACTCAGGAGATAGACAGTACCCAGACCGTGCAACAACACCAGTCCGCACAGTAGCAGTGCAGACAGGGTTGTGATGATCATATAGTCTCAACACACTAGTCAAGTTCACAAACATGTACAGATGTACTGCAGGTGACACGATCATATATATGATGGAATCGTCAAATGTTCAGAAATGGGTCTGAGACTGCAATCAGGAATCGATCCGTTAATTCTTTCTATAACCGAATTATTACAGAAGAATTCATCGGGTCATTGACGCTTTTGGAACATGGCGCTATGGAATAGTTTTCTGGTTCTACGTACCTGAAGCCGCCAAATAAAAACTTGCGGCTTCTGCCGGAACAGCTACCGGTCAATGGGACGCCAATCGAAGTCTGAGGAACTCCATTCCTTTTCCTCATTGAGCCCTTAAGTTCTCTCGCATCCCTTTCTGCTTTCTCAGCCTATGTGGACTAAGGAATAAGATGTTCAGCACGAAATCCAAGTGTTGGAAAAGGGCAACATCAAGCTCAGGCATATGGCATAATATGAAATAATGTACACAATGAACATTGCATCTGGTACATAACTAACTGTATAGAATAGATAATGAGGACCAAGGAAAGGACATCTTCTATCCTTACATTTGTCGTAAACTTAACAAAAAAGGTCATATACAGGCACTCAAAGCGCTAATAAATGTAGAATTTTCTCTTTGGGTAACAGATTAAGAAGCACATTTCAGAACGGTGATTAAAAACATTGTTTCTTAAGAAAAAAAGATGATTAAACAACCTATTATCAAGGATAGATGTTATTTGGTGCAAAGAAGAATTAGTAATTGAGAAAAATCAACTCAGCCTATAGCCCTTCCAGTGTACAGCTAGCTCAAAGGAATTGTAATAGATAACATCACAGGTCTACAGTGAGAAGATAAGACCAACCCAGCACAATTAATGCGTCAAAGGTCATTTCTATCAGATTGCCAATCTATCAACTAACTTCCTATGCCGTGATTTCCTTTTTTCCAAACCATCAATGGACGATTAAGGGCATGTTTGGCTGCCAGGGCTAAACTTTAACCCCAGTCACATCGGATGTTTGATACTAATTAGAAGTATTAATTATAGGTTAATTATAAAATTAATTGCACAGATGGAAGCTAATTCGCGAGACAAATCTATTACGCCTAATTAGTCCATGATTTGACAATGTTGTGCTACAGTAACCATTTGCTAATGATGGATTGATTAGGCTTAATAGATTCGTTTCGCGAATTAGACCAAGACTGCAATTAGTTTTATAATTAGCTCATATTTTTCCTCAGCATTCGAACATTCGATATGACAAGTGTTAAACTTTAGCCCCTAGTATCCAAACAGCTCCTAATAAATTGCTATACCTAATTAATATGCATCCTAAGTATACCACAATGGTAGCATCATAATTCGACAGCTTTTAACATCCTTGTAGATCAACCACTAAGCCAGTAAGTGAAATACTGAAGATAAACCAGTGAGAACCATACAGAGCATGGAACATTAGAAAGAGGGAAATAACTGGACAGAGCAAGTGATTAGCAAAAACATTGAAGAGAACAATAATAGGGAACATTTATATCTTTCAAGAACAAGCGTAACGATAGAAGCACTTGCCTTTCTTATTTCTGCCTCTGAAACACGCGACTTGAGCAGAGAGTTCATCCTTTTTGCAGTCTTGCTCGATTCCATACCAAAATCAAGCCATGGACACTGATATATTAATCCTGTCAGTGTTATCTACTTTGTCAAAGTGATGATCTCATTTTTCAGGCTCTTGTAGTACTGTTGCTGTAGCCCAGACATGACACTAATGTCCAATTGTCCATAGATATAATTCTCTCTTCATCAAACATTCTCTTCAAAACAAATTCTTTGCTCTTCATCTCAAGAATTTTCGACTCAGTTGCAACCCTCTTTTGTTCTAGTTCATATAATCATCTCTCTTTTGTTCTAGTTCATATGATTGTTTAAATCTCTCATCTTTCTTGAGCTCTTTAATCACATCCGCCTCTTTCTTCTCTGCCCACAAATCATCTAATGCATCCAAGAAATTCTTCGTTCTTTTTTGGTTTCGCCTCATGGTGGAGGAGTAACTTCAATTGGCGAATATTGCTCCTCAGGTGAGCTTGTCAGTACGTTGTCATCAATTCGGCATCCCGATTTAAAAATTGGCTTAGTGGATTGTTTCCCTCTGCCAACAAATTAATTTAAAAATCTGTTTCCGTCCGTAAGCCAAGTGCACAAGGGAAAATCTATCCTACATTAAGACTTTTACCGGCACATATTCAGAATACCAAAGTATAAATTGACAAAGGAATGGAGATAGCAAGAGTTTCAAGTAAGTCAAATCATATTTTAAACCTTCAGTTGTGTCCATTTTGAAGAGCATATTTACAGTTTATAATTTTACAAGTACTGAAACCCAACAAACTATCGTGTCTTGACTGATATAGCAGGGAGGATATGCATTCGTCACACAGATTGCGAAAATAATGAACCCACCACATTGCACGATGGTACTGTCGAAGGGAATCACCTGCAAGGCGTGTGGGAGTGTCGGGGCTTCAGCGGCTGGGGTTGACCTCACCTTGCGCGTCAGTAGGGGCCGGGGCGGCGACCTTCGGATGGCCTTGGGCAGGCGGATGCGCGGGAATGTGGGCTCGATTTGGGTCCCCAAAGAAAGTAGCGAGGACGTGGCCTTGTTTTGGAGCTTGGTAAATTTTGTGATAAAAGTTTTTGTTTCAATTCAATTTTCAGTTCAATTCAGTTTTTGTTCAATTCAAGTTTTTGGATAAATAACGATATGAAACACTGGAAACTCCATTCGCTGCTCTGAAATTGAATTGAAGCATTACTGGATAAATTCATTTCTTTTTGACAAATTTTGAGCCCGATTTTGCACGTTTCCAAATACAATTTCAAGCATTGCTGGATAAAAAACGATATGAACAAGGCATCCAAGTATTGCACGTTTCCAAATGCTAGTCTGCCTGTTTTTGCGTTGAAGTGGTTATTTGCACTGTAAATTACTTGTGACTTTAACTAGTTCTCCTGTCAGGCTGTCACATAGGATCAGTACCGCTGCTGCACATAGGATCACTTGCTTGAACGGCCGAAATCGTGCAGCAAAATTCCATCAAGAAATTAAACAGAATCGACAAAAAAAATTATCGGGCTGCACTCACTAAGCTTCTTGGATGTTGCAAGTTACAACGTTGTGCGTGCACGCAAACACAGATACTACTATGGATAATTACATTAGAACGAATTCCTGATCCTTAAGAGTCTGCTGTTCGACAAATTGGCAATTCCCTTCTCCCAATTTCATGGACCCTATGCATCTAAAGTTGAATTCTCTCAGATTGATAGGGCAATCCATTTGTGACAGTTTCTGGTAAACCAGTATCAATTCTAAGATCTATTTGTGTCCAGTACAGTCAAATATATGTTTCATCTTAACACAACAATTACTTGTGGAGAGTAATGGTTAAGTAAAAGTTTTAGCTTGGTAACCCTCAACCATCCTAGTCTTCAGTATATGAAGCTACCAAGTCAAGAATTATAATGTGGAGTCCAGAGTAGCCTCATCTGACTCAAGTTGTTATCAACTAAGAGTTCAAAGGAGACATATCAAGTTTCAATTTACTGCCTTGACTGATACTAGTTAGTGTCTAAAGCTCATCATGTTCCACAGTTTCTGCAGGGACAAGCATCAAGGTCAGAAATTTTATGGTGTGATATTCAGATTTATGAAACAAGGAGTAAAGAAACCAACCTAAACCATCTCCAAAGAAAAATGAAATCTCTCTGGCTGCAGATTCCGGTGAATCTGAACCATGCACGCAGTTCTTCTCTGAATCCAACCCACACATTGCTCTAATGCTGAAATGAAAAGGAATGCCGTTGGTGACTGGAAAAAATAAAAAGTGAACATAGTAATGCAACAAAAAATGACAGAAAAATTTCCAAGCGCATCACTCTCATAAAAGATGGAGTATTGATTAGTGGAAAAGTGCATCCTTGATAACAACTGCTAATAATTGTTACCATATCCATCAATGACCATATAGGTTATATGAGCAGTGTTTTCAACTAGAAAAAGAAAGAAAGAAAGAAGTGTAGGGTTGAACCTGTTTGGATGAGAAGTTTTAGCCTTTCTTGCATCAGTTGGCCCAATCAAAGCTCGCCATTGTGCAATGGCATCAGGCCTTTCCAGAACCATAGCAAGAACTGGACCACTGAAGATTGCCAACACAAAAGATCATGTTACAAACTGTTAGCATTGATATTAGCATCAGAGGGCAAAAAGCAAATGTGCAAGTAAATTGAACAAAATTTGCAATGTGTGAATAAAAAAGTCCATGCTGATTCAGATGTAACGTGCTTGCTAGTCCATCAAGGACAAGTTTAAAACATCCCACTTCCCTGTTAAAGGCTCAAAACCTGAAGACTGCACCTTCACTGCGTAAGTACTCATGGCCATGGGGCTTCCAAATAGAACAACAAGCAGCTGAATGTGTTCATCTTTCAGAAATGGCTACTTGATTTTTTTTAATAAAGTAGGGCTACTAAAGACCTATTTAGCTCAGGGTTTAGGGTCAGGAGTAGTGGTAGAAGTTAGTATTTTGCCTCAAGTGATATCATCACACTGAATGAAGAACAAATTAGACGACACAAACAATAGAGTAGATGTTCTAGACGACTGGAGGCTGCATCATGCCAGCATAATCAAGAATTATGCAAGAAACAAACAAGACACAAGTCTTCAAACAACATTAATACCTCGTTATATACTTGATTAGGCTGCCAAAGAAGCTTCTCCCAGAATGCTCCGCATAGAAGAGAGATGCCCTCTCATCATCAAGCTGGACCTCGGTCTCTTTGACAATATGAAATCCATAATCCAAGATGGCCACCTTGATCTTTTCCGTGTAGTTGCCTGACAAACCATCCGGCTTGATCATCGCAAGGGTTCTCTCAGTCTCGACAGCACAACAGCTGCAGCACCTAAATTGATAATAAACCAAAATCCCACATCAGTAGCAAGCATACATCAAAGATGCAGCAGAGTTTCAGCTACACAAACACAAGCTTTTTTAACATTATACATCCACTTCCTTTCTACAGACTAAAATCCGCAGACAAAAGAGCAGTAAAATAAAGGCTACTTCGATTGATCTGGATTGGTTCTATCCTCAATCCAAGACTCACGATGCATAGTTGGGTTCACGAACATGTAGGCATTGTTTGGCATCGATATGACCAAAGGGTCCAAATTAAGGCTGGCCACAGCTTGATTAGGCCGAAACTTTCCCGGATCTCTCGAAGCAAGCATGTTATTGTATCAAATCTAACATTTTTAGGGCAAGGAAAGGTTGAGCAGCTACTTTCTGCAGCCTCGACTGGATGCTTGGAGCAATATTAAACCACCCAAAGGCTCAGCACTCAGCAGAGGAGAAGTGGTACAAGCAAGCTTACCCAAAGATGAAGATGAGGAGGAGTTGAGGCAGCCAGCGGTTGACGAGGGCGCGCGCTGCCGGCGAGGTGCCCCCCGCCATCTGCGGCGGCGCGGAAGAGCGGAGGCAGGGAGCCGGCGGTGGCGCTCCCTCGGTCTGAAGCCTTGCTCGATGGTTCAGCCGACACAGAGATGTTCTGGGCCGAGCCCGGAGTTGATCGAAGTGACGAAGGCCCGTATCAACATCTCCGTCCGGCCCGGTCCATTACGGCCCAACAAGGAAGGCACCAGCCAGCCAGCCATCCTGCTCCGTCCAGGCGAGTAGGCGACGACTCGCTCCCATCGCCGCCGGACGCGACGGCCACAACACCGGAGCAAATAATCGGAACAATTCCGCGTTCCCCCATCCCGGAAATATCCCCAAACCCTGGCCTCCCTGCCCCCGCCGCCGCCGGCCGCCAGATCTCCGGCCATGGACGACGACGGCGCGGCTTCCCCGTCGCCCTCGCCCTCGCCCTCCCCGTCGCGCTCCCCGTCCCCGCTCCCCGTCGCCGACCCCGTCACGGTGGCCGCCGCGCCGCCCGGCCACGTCGCCGTCGCCATCCCGCTCCGCAAGCCCTCGCCCTCCTCCGGCGGCGGCGGCGGGGGCGGGCGGGAGGACGCGTGGAGCGACGGCGCCACCTCCACGCTGATCGACGCCTGGGGGGAGCGCTTCGTGGCGCTGGGCCGGGGCAGCCTCCGCCACCCGCAGTGGCAGGAGGTCGCCGAGGTCGTCTCCTCCCGCGACGGCTACTCCAAGCCGCCCAAGTCCGACGTCCAGTGCAAGAACCGCATCGATACGCTCAAGAAGAAGTACAAGATCGAGAAGTCCAAGCGCGGCTCCTCCTGGCCCTACTTCGACCGCCTCGACGACCTGCTCGCCCCCGTGCATAAGCCCAATTCTTCCTCCTCCTCGGCGGCCGCGGCCGCCCGGAGCGCCCCGCCCATGGTGCCGCCGCGCATCAACTTCCCGCAGCGCACCCGGACGCCGCTCCAGCCCTCGGCGGGGTCCAAGCGGAGGATGCCGTCGCCGCCGCCCCAGGCGTCCGCGTCGTCCGAATCCTCCGACGGCTTCCCGCCGGAGACGCGGTCCGCGTTGCCGAACGGGAAGAGGCAGCGCGTGGAGGAGCACACCCCAGCCGCGGCCGCGAACGGCGCGGAGAGCAGCGACAGCCGCGCGCAGGGCCTGCGCGACCTGGCGCAGGCGATCCGGCGGCTCGGGGAGGTGTACGAGCGCGTGGAGAACGCCAAGAGGGAGCAGGAGTTCCGGATGGAGCGGGAGCGCCTGGACGCCGCGCGGGAGCTGGAGGACCAGCGCGCGCAGTTCTTCCTCAAGATGCAGATGGAGCTCACCAAGGCCACCGGCGGCGGCGCCAGTGCCGCTGCCGCACCTGTGGCCGTCCCCATCCCTGCCGATGGCAACGGCACGCGGAGAACGGGTATGGCCGCAGAGGTCGCCACCAGCAGCAATCATCGCGTCCGGTACCGCATCAAAGGTAGTATCCACCAGCACGCTGCGCAGCAGCCACATTACCAGAACAATGCCACTGGCAATGGCAGTGACTCGGACAACAAGGAAGCCGAGGAGGATGCAGAAGACGAAGAGGAAGAGAGCCAGTAATGGCTCTCCTCTCTATTCCTCTCTAGCAACGGTAATTCAACAACAATTTGCATTGTTAGTAAATGTTACATTGCTCTGGTAGAATTTGCTCCCAGTCCCAGATAGGCTGATCTGGGTCGGGAGCCAAGAAAGGGATAGTGAGCTCAACTAGGTGGTAGTGGCGGTGTTAGCAACAAGCAAGGATTAGCAATTTGAGTTGTGGTAAGTACCTGATAGTGTGGGGGTGAGTGTGTAACTAGTACCTGCCTGTTGTGCTCGTGATTTTCATCTGTCGTTAACAAATTACCATGTCATTAAATGTAACATGCTTATTTTCGTTGCAAGAATAGCTGTAACTGTGCTTATTCTTTGGAATGGGTATATCGGTGTCCTGTGGAGAATATGTTCGGTGTTCACTTGCTTGAGCTGTGCTTTGTTGCCATCATGTGATGGAGGTTATCAGGCATTATTGAGTGCATTATTGAGCTCGTTGTCTGCGATTTCTGTAGCCCTCGGTGTAAGATCCAGGACCCAAGCGTCTGTTGGTAGAGCTCCATCTAATTCTGATTTTTCTGTGGGAGTTGATTCTCTAAGAGAAATGATTTTGTGGCTGAAAATGATCTCTTTGATTCTTTAACATAAATTCTTAAAATTAGGATGGAGAATCAATTCACAGGATCAGGAGAAACTATTTTTTTCCAGCTCCCAATCTCTTAGTTCATTTCAGAGAATCACTTCGTAGAATCAGCATAGAATCACTTATCTCTGAAAAACTGTTTGGCAGAGCTCTTGCTTGATTTAGCAAAGAATCAGCTCTAAGAGCTCTGTGAAACGCACCCTAAGCTGAGGTTCCTGTAACGGTAGACTGGGGTGTACTTCTTTCAGCTGATGACAAACGAAACAATTGTGCACATGACGAAATGAAAATGAATGACGAAACACTAGCTACTGTATGCAGTGACGGTCACTACTACTATCGAAACACCACTTCCGCCACTTTCCAGCCAGTGTAATATTGAATGGAAAGTTTCCATCTCCTCAACTGCATCTGAAGAAGTGACCTTACTTGGTACACGGTAAGCTGCAGCTGCTGCAGGCATCGATTTCCTTCAGCAAAGCGCGCGACTTCTCAACGAAATTTGCCATGCCATTCGTGGCAATGGCTGGCAGAACCGAGCCACTTCACAGATTCACAGCTGAGAGCAGGGCCCAGAATCTCCCAGCCCGTTGTCAAACAAAAGTTAAGCTCGGGAACCACGGCCCATGATTGCCGAGTGGCGCGTCAGCCACTCAGCCGGCACGGTCGGCGTCGGCCACGGCGCCGGCCGTGAGCCGTGCTCAAGGAATTAGGACACCGACAGGGCTCGACGCCTCGACCGGACGGGAAGGTCGGCAACCGATTTTTTCGTCAACTATACTCTGCCGGCAAACTAGCTATTCCAGTATTCCTGCTAGCCCACCAGAGCTACTCTGCCGTATGCACACACGTTGTTGCACAAATTCATGATCCAAACAAATCTTGGCTCACGAATCACAGCACCAGATTACAGACATCTAAACAAGATCAAAAACTTGGAAACTGACTACTAGTACCATAGATCATTCTTGACAACAAACTGAGCTTCCGTCGTTATTAGAATTAAACTAACATTACTGTACTGAACTAACTAATCCACATGATACACTTAGCCTAAGCATGACCGCTACATCAGTAAAACTAGTAAGGTGACCCGCACAAATAGCGTGGGTAACTAGCTTTTTTATACAAATATTTGGATGTTTTGTTTCAAAATAAATGAATGCAAATACTTGTGTTTAGTCATGTCATTGTAACATATCAGGATACCATATATGTATTTTTCTTGTGGCATATCTTCGAATTCATGAGAAAATGAAATAGCTTATACAAATATATTTTTTTGGTATTTACTGAAGCAATACAAAGGTTTATACATTTTTATCAAGAATATCTTTTGTATTTTTATTGGCAAAGTATTTTTTGTGAGGTTTTGTTACCTTGATAAATTATCCTTAAATTGTAGTAAAATGTCTAGTTTAGTGGCTCAATGTACAATGACAAAATTAATAATTAGAATTTAGTATTTGAGTTTGAATCGAAATACTAATGAGTAGTTTCCTCATTATTTTATTTGTTCTCCAATCACCGGCTGCTACAACCCCGTACATGCATGATCCCTTGTTGACTTAAGGTTGTTGCTCTTTTTTTAATCGTGAACCCTGCTGGGATGGGATCAATAAATTTGTTGATGCAGCTACAATGGATCCCCTCCACCCCCATGGTCATGAAAGATGCACCATTGACCACCAGTCCTCATCCTCGGGGGCTGGGTGCCTATTTCAAGTCGGCATGCCTCCGCGACCCCGCCAGTCCTCACGCTCGGGTTCTGGGCACCTCTTTCAGGTTGGCGTGCCTCTGTGGCTCCGCCAGTCCTCGTCCTTGGGGGTTGGGTGCCTAGTTTAGGTCAGCGTGCCTCCTCGACTCCGCCAGTGCTCGTCGTCGAGGGCTGGGTGCTTATTTCAGTTCGGTGCGCCTTCGTGGCTCCGCTAGTCCTCGCGTTCACGCTTGGGGGCTAGACGCCTATTTTAGGTCAGCGTGCCTCCGCGACTCCGCCAGTCGTCGTCCTCAGGGGCTGGGTGCCTATTTCATGTCGGCGTGCCTTCGCGGCTCCGCCAGACCTCATCCCCGGGGGCTAGGCGCCTACTTGTGGTCCGCGGATCCGCCAGTCCTCGTTCTCAGGGGTTGGGTGCCTAAATTTGATCAGCATGGCTTTGCGGCTTTGCCTATCCTTGTGCTCAGACACTTGGACCTGCTATTGGGAATAACTTTTTCTTCTTTTTTGACCATTGGACTGATTATACTAATCCCTTCAATGCTCGGGGGCTACTCCTATGAAGTGCATCTTGCGACACCCTCCATGTCCTTCGCTTCGACCTGCTGGATGTCCAACATCCATCAACTCGACACTTGACTTCGCTCTGCGCTTGCTCGGATTTTCTTCTTTTTTGAGCACTATGTAGCCTCTCCATCATCATGACACCATCGCAGCTTCAGCCGACCACATTCCAAGCTTCGCTGTGATGTCCTCAGGTTCCTGTTCGCCTACACATCGCTCGGGGGCTTGAGAGATATGAGTACCCTAGGGTCCCCACCGTCCAGGATACTGGTTGATCCTGACAAGTGAGCCCGCCCGACCAGAACATGCGGGCCAAGGACACAAAGATACTTGGAGTACAATTCAAGGAGGCTGGGCGATTCAAATCAGCCCGGATATTGCGGGATACATATTGCAATCCAATTCAGATTACCTTCCATGTAACAACCGAGCAGATTAGATTTAGAACGACTTGTAACCCTAGGTTGTCAGTCTATATAAGGCGGCCAAGGGCACCTCCCGAGGGCAATCCAATCCCAAAAAATCCATGCATACACGCAAAGCAATACAATCCAGTATACAGGATGTAGGGTATTACTTTCTCGAGGTCCGAACCTGTCTAAAACTCTCGTGTCCCTTATGTTCTCACGATCACCTTCGAGTTCTTGGTTTTGCATTCGGTTCCACCTACAAATCAACCACTTGGGTAACCCCCTAGTGGACTACCGGGCTTATAAATCCGATAGTTATAAATGAATCGATTCGCCACCGCTCTCAGTTAAGAGAACCTTGATCACCATGTCACATCATAGTAAGAAGTGGAATGGAAGGAAATGTGAAATGATGATGATATTGTTATCTAATAAATTATTTTTCCATAGTGAAAAGTTTTGAAAATGTTGCTCATGTAGAATGGTTAGCTCAACTTTAATTTGGATGCTAAAACTTGAAAGTAAGGATCCACTCTTAGTTACTTTTTAGCAAAACAAATCCCTCAGCCAAAAGTCTTTCATACTAGGAGTCAGCTAAGTATATACCATAGTCAGGTAAATCTTGCTGAGTATAAGTATACTCAGCCTTGCTTTGCTGTTTACTTTTAGGTCTTATTGAAGAAATGATGGAGTTGGTTGCTGGTCAACCTTAGGATGGCTGTTCTTTACCTGAAAGGTGGTCGGTTGAGTGGTCTCAGGCCTCGCATCGAGGTGGTTTCGTGTTGGATGACATGTTGGTGGGCTACTCTTGTTGTCATGTATCTTTGTTCGTGCTTTACCATTTAGACTTTCGTTGTGTTTTATTTAAGAACTCTGGCTTAT
Source organism: Setaria italica (assembly GCF_000263155.2). Taxonomy (NCBI): domain Eukaryota; kingdom Viridiplantae; phylum Streptophyta; class Magnoliopsida; order Poales; family Poaceae; genus Setaria; species Setaria italica. Next base: position 28,077,461 of record NC_028450.1, on the reverse strand, counting down.
AATCTTTTATAAATTTCGTACTTGGTTTGTAAATTAAGCTGGGAACTCTATGCTTGTAAACTGAAATGCCATGTTGAATCATTTGTGCTCACCTTCGTATGAGACTTGTTGCATATTGTTTCGATCGAGATATTCAGTGGTTGAATCGGGCTTGACCCGACGGACTATCGGATTACACCGTTTTAAGTGGATGTGACCAGATTAACCATTAAGATGATAGTTAGCACACTTAAGCTGGTTTAATTTGGGTGGTTTCGCCACAACAATCCTTCTCATTTTTGCAAATTCGGCATGTACAACAAATGAAACCATACAACGGTTTGTTGTACTTTGCCAGATCGAGAAAACCCCAAAAGCCATTAATGTACTCCATGGAGCATTTGTCCGCGTTGTACATCCATTGCCATTCATCTACAAAGTATTACCGAACCAAAGATATTCTGATCATCCATAGAATTATACAGGGAACATAACAAGCATGATACAAATTTCATTAAACTCAAATATTGTTCAAAATTTAGATAGAAATACACAAATTTAAATTTTAAACCTAAACAACATGATACACTACGACAAACTCAAATGTTGCTGAAAATTTAGATAGAAATACACAAATTTAATTTTCAGACCTAAACAACATGGTACACTACGACAAACCATCCACTGAGTACTATCTAGGAGGATTTTAAGCATCCTTGGGCGGCGAAGATGAAGGTTTCGCTAACCCAGCCTCATCCTGTGGTTTATTTGTACCTCCTACGATGGTAGTACTCAGTGGACCTGAAACCGTCAGGACTGACAGTGGAGCATAATGATCACCAAAAGGAGATACCTGACCTGCCGCAACAGCATCTTCATGACATCTTTCCAAATCACGAAGCATTGCCCTCTACCACGTACTTATTTTCTTCGGCTTATCACGACGACCAACTATGGTTTCCCCTTGTCGCGAGAGGAACAACGATCGCTCCCACCATCGTCACTACCTCCAGCAGCAGTAGCCATCCCTATGTACCATAATTTATTTAGCTCATATTCGCAAATGACTAAACTATGAACAAACTATATTTTTTCCCCACAATTTATTTAGCTCAAACATAACATATAAATAAAATTTTTATTTATTGTAGGTTATTCTAAAAATGACTAATTACATACCTCTATTTTATCTTATTATCTCTATGTACCACAATTTATCTCGCTCATATTTTCAAATGACTAAAATATGGATAAATTATATTTTTTCCCATAATTTATTTAGCTCATATTTATTAAAGACTAAACTATGAAATTATTCCTCTAACCTCCTATCAATTTTTTTGACTAATACAAATAGCATCCAAAAAAATTGTAACTTATTCTAAAAATCACAAATATGAGCTCTAAACAACACATGCATATAAATGAAAAATTTCTCCATTGTACCTTATTCTAAAAATCATAAATTACTCTACCTCTAAAGTATAAAACTTAGTAAACTAACCATGTATCAAGGAAGGGATGAAGTTTCTAACCTTTAAAACACTTAAAAGAGTGAAATCCCTATGAAATGGTAAAAAATCTGGCAGCACCTCCCCTATTTCGCCATGAATGGATGAAGTCCGAGTTGGAGGAAATGGTCGGGCAGGAGAAAGAAGACGCCTGATTTATATAAGGGAAGTTAGTACTGGTTGGGAGCTCAAATCGGTATTAAAGTTCACCCATTAGTACCGAGTGGAGCCTCTACCCGGTACGCCCTCAGGCACATTAGTACCGGGTGGAGGCTCCATCCGATACTAATAGGTGACCTTTAGTTGCTTCTGGATTAAAAATCGATACTAAGGACTATAACCAATGTCAATTTTTCAGCAGTGAGTCGACGAACATGTAGGCCGTGGGCCTGCTCACGCGACCCGGCTTAGGTTGATCGACGGTAAAAACTGAGGTACCGTACACGCGTCACGTATGCATACGTTGGGAGAGTTACTCTGGTGCCTCCGAATTTTCTTCTAGTCTACCATGAGTGTACATATTACTCCCTCCATTTATTTTTATAAGGTGTGATATTACATGGCACGATCTTTCAAATTACATTTTGATCATTAATTTATCTTATATTATATTATTTATGGTTATAAATTTATAATCGTTGGGAATACATTTGATTACAAATCCAACCAATTCAATTTACATTATAAAAATAAAATTTATTGGTTAAATTATTGGTAAAAATAACAAAGTTTGAATCTTAATACGCACGTACGTCTTATAAAGATAACGGAGGGAGTATTACGTCTACACGGTAACCTTGCTAACGCAGGCTTAATCTACTATGTCGTTGTCTGAACTCTGAAAGTCTGAATCCTGGATCAGACTCCTGATATGGTGATACGCCAAATATTGCTGTCAGTATTCGATCATTATGTTCCAAGTCGCATGTACCAAAAAAACATGCATCATTCCACACTTGAAGAATTGTTTCGTTAATAAAACTCCTGGAATTACTTTTCATATTAGAAAATTGGCCACCGTTTAGGCCCTTTAATGACTAATGTACAGTATTAGTACAGTGTACGGTGCACACATTTAGCAAATCGACCATTTCAAAATAATTGGCAAGGTGACAAGGCATCATCATTTACAAATTACAACAACACAAAACTGAGTTCCAACAATCCATCTAGTACGAACATTACAAATCGACACAAAAAAAATGAAAGTGAGGTTGAGGAATTCACTGCCTTAAAATCCAGATGTACATATGGACATTACAACTCCTAAGCTGCCGTACTTAGCCAGGGTCTTCTAAAACCTTTGTACAGTACTCCTACTATTTTGCAGCAGCAGCACATATGTTCCACAGGTCAATGCATGGCGGTCAGCATGGTCGATGGAGGCAAGTAGTATCTGAGCTGAGTAGTGAGCTCCCAGTCCTCCATCATCTGGGCGCAACCTGGCCACACCTGCAGGTTCTCGTGCATGCCGTAGATCGCCTCCATGCATTCTCTCAGGTCCTCCAGCGCGTACCCAGCCACCAAGCACGGCGCCTCCAGCGAGTAGTAGCCCAGGACCAGCCTGGCCAGCACGATCGCCGACGCCGCCACGGCCGACGGCAGGGACGCGACGCACCGGTAGTCCAGCAGCGCCATGTCGGCCAGGTGGTGCGCCAGGGCCCTGGTGATCACCACCTCCTCCTCCTGGGAGTCCTGGCCGCTGTGCCTCATCAAGTGGTCGACGAACGTGTAGGCCGTGGGCCCGCTCAGGCGGTACCCGAGCGCCGCCACCAGCTCGCGCTCCGCGGCGAGGACCTCGCGCCGTGAGCACCCGGCGTACGCGGCGACGGCGTCGGCGTCGATCCTCTGCACGGTGTTCCTGTCCTCGTACTTTGCCGCGGCGAAGACGGCCACGGCTCCAAGGAGGAGGAGCTGATGCTTCTGGTCGCCGCCGGTGATCTTCTTGATCGACAGGAAGCGGTCGACGTAGGAGACGGCACGGTGCAGGGCGCCCGAGGCAAGGTCGTAGTACCTGGAGAAGCGGTGCATCTTCTCGATGAGCTCGGCGCGGTCGGTCATCATCATGCCCCCCGCCTGCGTGTCGCTGAGGTAGTCCTCCGAGGGCCGCTCCGCCGGGTCGGTCTCCATCACCCGGAACGTAGCGTCGATGTCGGCGTCGTACTCGCCGCCGCACTGCTGCCGCGGCTGCTTCTTGTTGGGCGGTGGCGTCTTCATGTTGGTGACCGTGTCGTCGCCGTAGCTGCGCGGCGCTTGCAGCACCGCTACGGGCGTCGTCGGGGCGTCGTCGTGATGAGCGTCCATGGGGAGGGAAGCCATCAGGCCGGCGGCCGGAACGCGGACGCTCTGGATACCGCGGAGCATGGCGTTGAAGCCGGCGTCGTGGTTGCCGTGCCGGCGAGACAGCGCGAGAAAGTCCTTGGATGGCATCGGAAGGTCGGCGGGCTTGGGAGGGCGCACGACGGCGTCGATGCCCCGGAGCAACGCGCCGATGTCGGCGCCATCGTCGTAGTAGCCGTACCCGCCCCACGCGGCAGGAGGGCCCTCCGCGTACGTCGTGGCCATCGTCGGCCGCACGTCGGCGCGAGGAGCGGCGCGGGCTAGTCCGGGAAGAAGGAAGGGAGCGACGGAGCACATGGCTCGCTGGCCGCCCAAGAAGCAAGGAGCCCCTGTCGGAGGAGCGATCGATCAAGTCGATCGCCGGCGCCGCAGGGGGGGAAGAGAAGTTGTGGACCGGTGGATCGAGCGTGGAATTCAGCCAGAAACTCCGACGACGGGTAATGATGGCGACCTCCCAATTTATCGCCCGCGCTTAATCCTAGTTGATCACCGAGCGAGGTTAATTAGTTGCGCAGTATGTACGCTAGCTGCTGTGATGGACTGATCGAGTCGGAGTCGGAGAAGAACGATCGCCGCCTTGAATTGGTGTGTCTGATTGGTTTTCATATAGGTACTCTAGAATGCGCACGCGATCGAGTAACCATGCAACGGAAATTATCTACCGATTGGACGGCACTTCGTAAAATACAAAGAGCTGTGGAAGCCTTGTTCATTCGGACTGAGAAATCAGTTCAAGCTCGGCTTCTGACATTCTTTTTTTGAGAGAAAAAAGGTATTCTGGCCTATGACAGCATCTAAATGTGTACACAACCGTTAAACTCATGGACATGTAGATTAAATGGACACCAAGTTTAAACTAGTACACGTATCGCAAGGTAGCGATAAAAGATCCATGTACCCATTCGTCTCAAGTTCGCTTGGCACGAGCAACCAGCACTGTTATGGTTGGTTGGTGGCAGATCCTTGCTTATTGTTGTGAAACACTTTAATTAGTGATTAATTAATATTAGAGTTAATTATAGAGGATCTTTCATGAAAAGGTGTGGAACTTTGGGCCAACTCCATCCAAGGAATATGATGCCCTTTGGGCATGTCCTTTCCCCTTTATAAATATGTAATCACACCATTCATTCAATTAATAGAGAGACTCCTTAGATTCATTCTTTCAATCTCTCTTTCTACTCTCAACACTTATATTTTAGAAAGATGAAAATAAAGGTGGAACATTCATGTAGCGCCACAACAACAATATATGAAAAAGTGAAGCAAGTGTCCCTCTTGATAAAAAATTTCATCTCCGTGAACAAAAAGGTGAAGAACTCCTAAAATACGGCTATCTAGATTTGGAAAGAAAACATCCAAAGGCCACACCCTCATATGCAACGACACCGGAGTAAGGTGGAAGTGAGAGTTGCTGCAAAGGCGAAGAGGTAGGATGAACTTCTTACACATCGACGCCACCGATTAAAAAACAAAATCTAGACAACACAGAACCTAATAGAGAACCGTGTTTTTTTTTTGCCACCCAAGGGCAGAACAAACCGTGCATGGACATGGAGGCAAGGGGCTTGCAGCAGGCACTCCGACAAATGCAAAAGGTAACACAGTTAATTGAGCATGTGCGTATCTCGTTATATGGCACAAGCACAACTGCACAAGAGGATATAGTAGTGATGGTTAAAATGATTATTTGGTTCAGAATAAGTTTAGTTTGACAAAATTAGGGAAAAAACAATGATACCTTTTTGAACATCATGTTGCAACTTGCAAACGTACGGAACAGAGAATAACTTTTTTCGAACGAACGGGCACGAGACTGTGCACCATGTCTATTAGTAAAGAACGAGTTTACCAGGCGACCCGAACGGGCCGCCGACCGGGGAAGAGCTTACAAGAAAAAAATTACACTCCAGTTACAAGTTGCGCTAAAAACTTCGCACCAGCCAAATCCAGGCACGGACCTCCTATTTAATCTTACCTAGCAATCCTAAAGTGGTTAACTCCTTTCCTTGAAAGATTCTCGCATTTCGCTCTTTCTAGATTTCCGAGACGACAAGCAAAATTAGGGAATGAAGGCCCTTCCTCGGTACGCCAGGACGTGCCCCTAGCATTTTCCACCACTTTGCTACACTATCGCTTGGCTCCCACTTTGTTCGGGTTCAGTTGGGGGCACTGGATCCATGCAGCGATTAGTTACCAAATCCATCTAGAGTAACGGCAACCGGCCAGCAGGTGCAGCGCTGTCTCTTGGATCCGGTGGCACAATGGACAGGACTCACATCTCGGCCATCCTCGTGTCGCCAAACAGTCCGATGTCCACACCCTGTTCCGGATGGTGAGCCACGCGAAAAACTTGCATTTTGGTGGTGCCCATGGCTTCCATATTAGCGGTATTGGGTTAGCTCCTGCATTTCCAATTAATTGGGCACGGTACGCCAATGAAGCAGTGTACTTCCCTGATTGTGTGAACTTTCGGGAGATTTTATCCTCCTCTCCTTGTGTGAGATTGACCACCAGAACATAGCCTCAAAGTTCCACAATTTGTTGGAGGTGTGTTACTGTAAGGTTTGTGGCGATGTTGAGATCATGCACCTAGGTGTTATTTGTTCTAGCCTCGCGTAGCTTCCTGTTATTTTCCTGGAAATTCGAAAGATCGCAGCGGCGATGTCCTTAGGTCTGCATCCTTGCACCCAAGCTGAATGCCAGAAGGAAGTTTTTGTTCCGTCACCTATCTAGATCGTTGTGGCAGCTGTGAGGAGCAGTTTGTCGTTCTTGTTGCAAAGTGTTCCCAAACCCACCCGCGGTTTTTCTAGCTCCGCCCACTCCTACCATAGCCAACAAATGCGCAACGCCCTCGCAAACCTTTCCAGATCGAGCACCCCAAGTCCCCCGTATCCTTGGATCTATTGACCGTTGGCCAATTGACTTTACACTTTCCTCCCATGAGCGCCTCATCTCCCACCGAGAGGAAACGTTTCTTGAATCTATCCAGCTCGTCGAGCACCTCTTGTGTGGGATTAAGGGATGTGAGAAGATACACCGACTGTGATGAGAGGACCGATTTGACCAGGGTAACACAACCTGCTTGAGTGAGATTGCGCCTCCACCACCCCGTTAGGGACGCAGTCGCCTTGTCGGCGAGGGGTTGAAAATCTACCCTTCGAAGGCGCGTCATTGCTAGTGGCAGCCTGAGATATTTGATTGAGAAGCTAGCCCGTTTTGCTAGTAAATCACTAAGGATGTCATCAAGATCCAAGTTCTCACATTAGATTGGCACAACCGATGATTTTTGCAGGTTTGTTTTGAGGCCAGTCACCTCACCGAAAAGTTGGAGTAGTCTTTTTAAGGCTGCGACCTCTTCTTTGATTGGCTTGATGAAGATAACTGCATCATCTGCATACATGGACGTATGCAGCCTGGAGCAATTTGTTCCCACTTTACTGAGGATGCCAGCCTCCGTTGCGAGATGTAGTAAGCGAGTCAATAGCCACAATGAAGAGCAAGGGGGACAATGGAACCCCTGCCGCAGTCCTCTGCCGTGCGCGATCGGTTAGCTCGAAATGCTGTTTAGTAGGACTTGTGAAGAGGAAGTAGAGAGAATCGCTATCACCCAATCTCTCCACCTTGCTGGAAAACCTAAGTGTTGAAGCAGGGCAAGCAGATAATCCCAACGAAGTGAGTTGAAGGCCTTGGATTATATCGAGTTTGATTAGAAGCATAGGCGTTTGTTACGGTAAAATCGTCTTGTCGAACTACGAACATATTGGAAGTTATCGTGGATACTACAGCCTCAGATAAACACGCTTTGGCTGTTCGAAATTATCTCCTGCATAGTCGGTGCTAGCCTTAGTGCCAGCAGCTTTGAAAGGAGCTTTGCGACACTATGAATGAGACTAATTGGTCGATAGTCAGTGATATGAATGAGGCTAATCAGTCGATATGGAATTTTTTTCTTTCCTAAAAGAGTTTCGGAGGTGGTGATTTTGTCCGCTCCATCCTTCTTCGGCAACAGGATTATGTTCGCTGAGTTTAGAAGGTCTAGGTTAATGCATGGCTGAAAATAACTTGTAGAATGGAAAGAAGATTTAAAGCAGTATAAATACAAAGTGAGCCAGTAGTTTTGCCATCAAAGACAAAACCGTCGTACGCCTTGTGCTTCAAAGAGAATTCTAAAAAATATACGTGCTTGAAACAGAAATGAACTAGATATCGGAAAGGATTATCTGAAAGCAAAAAAAAATTAACAAAATGGAGACGCGGGGAATCGAACCCCGTGCCTCTCGCATGCGAAGCGAGCGCTCTACCATATGAGCTACGTCCCCATTCGTTTTCCTACTTAGATCATAAGCATCAAGTATCATAAAACATGATTATGCTGCGAGCCTATGTTGCAAGCCGTTTCAGATGTGTCACTGGTTGACATGCTCTTGGGCTCTCGGTGCGGAGTTTAGCTTATCATCAGCTTCTCTTCTGACTTTAGCCCATACCTTGCAATGCTCCTCCTACGTCGTCCGAGCACAGCATGCTGGCCCCTCTCACCTCTTCTTTGGTAATCTTGTTTGTGTCTGTTTTTTTTTATAAGGTGTTTAATTTGTGTTGATTTGGTCGCTCTCGCCTCTTCTGTACCAACAGAATTGATGAAGTGATCTTCACTTACATGGATAGATGCATGCCGATCAATCCCTCGTCCAAGCACTACATACGTATACGTGCATCTTGTCGAGCAAATTGGATGGTGGGGGTCAGTAACGTACTAAAGTTCAGTTCGCCTTAGACAATGTCAGTCGATCAGAGTCATAGCAATGGCCATCATCGACAAGCACTCCTTCCATCCCAAATTACTATTCGTTTTGGCTTTTCTAATTACATATCTTTTGCTATGCATCTAGATATAGTATATGTCTAGATACGTAGCAAAAGGTACGTATCTACAAAAGTCAAAACGAATATTAATTTGGAATGGATGGAGTATGTTCTAAAATCTGAATGCTGCATCTCAATGATCAGCCCTACCTAGCAGGCTGCAGGCCATTCGTTGGTATGTGCCATCAGGTTTGTCTCTTAACTCCTAGTAAGCCACTCTTATTATAACTTTGACTAGTAATCTATACTACAAGTATATATTATCCATAAACGACGAAAAGTGCTATAGAGTGTGAAAGCTAGCATTTCCCATACCAAAATAATGCCAATGTTGTGATGTCAATCTATATAGAATTTTGGACAGTAATGGTCAAACTTAAAATGGTAATTTGACTTCGAACAAATAAACCTATATGGATTTTGTTTGTGATCGGAGAAAGTAGACCGGACACGGGAAGGCTGGTCATTGATCTGTTCATCAGTTGAGAGCTATTTGCCTAGTTAAACCAGAAGGGAGAAGGGATCAAGTCGCCGTCGCAGGGAGGGGGAGAAGCGGTGGTGGTGGTGGATCGTGTGCACGGAAGCAAGCACTTGCGCGCTCCTATTTACCGCCCGACAATGGTCGCCTCTGAACGAATCCGACCTTCACCAGAACACCAGGGTGTGTGCAGCGTGCGCTGCTCCGATCATCGTTGCTAGTTGCATACGATGCACGCGATCTAGCAAGGCGCTACGCGTAATCCACGGCGACGTACGAAACCAACCAGGCTTAATAGTTCAGTCGGAATTGGAAAATCTGTTATGCAAGTCGACGTTTCGAACAGGGGATGCAAGAAAAAAAAACACCATGAACACGCGACAATAGCAATACATCATCATGCAAACTTTGAAACTTGAGCTCGCGAATTACCTAGTTAAACCATATATCAAAGATCACCTCGGTTTTGAAAGGCAACAGAGATCTTTAATTCAAAACAACAAACAGAGTTTCCAATCATCCAGACACAATTTAGTGATATATAGACATTACAAATCGACACACTGATTGCTGCTACCTAGGCTCTACCAAAGTTTCTTGCTGCGTTCTTTAGTTTTCTTCGTGTCCATGCTGTTGAATTGTTGATCAGTGAGGCAGCAAGCCGTAGCTGCGCATGTAGTCCTCCGTCATCTGGGCGCAACCTGGCCACGCGCCCTGTAGCCCATGCGTCTCCTCGATCTCGTCCATGCACGTCGCTAGGTCCTCGAGCGTGTACCCCGTCACCCTGATCTCGTCGTCGCTCCACGACGCCGCGGGGTTCATGCTCAGCGTCGCCAGGGCGATCGCGGACGCCGCCACGGTGGACGGCAGGAACCGGATGCACCGGTAGTCCAGCAGAGCCACGTCGGCCAGGTGGTGCGCCAGGGACCTCACCGTCGTCGAGCCCTCGTCGGCGCCGCCGCCATCGTTGCCGTGCCTGGTGAAGTGCTCGACGAAGGTGTAAGCGGTGGGCCCGCTCAGGCGGCACCCCAACGCGGCGCACAGGGCGCGCTCCGCGTCGACGACGTCGCGGCGGGAGCACCCGACGTGCCAGCAGGCGATGCCGTCGGCGTTGAGCGCCAGGGTGGCGCGCCGGTCCTCGTACTTGGCCGCGGTGAACACGGCCACTGAGCCGAGGAGGAGGAGATGGCCGGAGACGTTGTAGCCGTTGACCTTCCTTGATGACAGGAAGCGGTCGACGTAGGAGACTGCGCGGTGGAGCGTGCCCGGGGCGAGGCCGTAGTAGCCGACGAAGTTGTACATCCACGCCACGACGTTAGCGCGGTCGGCCAGGGTGATGACCCCCTCCTGGACCGTCCAAAGGTAGAGCGCCGACGGCCGCTCCGCTGGGTCCTGCTCCATGGCCCGGAAGGTGGCGTCGATCTCGGCGTCGTAGATTTGGCCGGGATCCTTCTGCTTCTTGGGAGAGGTCTGGGTGGTGGTCGTGCTGGCGGCGGAGTCGGCGGCGTCCTCGGCGGCAGCGTCGCCGTAGCTGAGCGGCGCTGGAAGGCTCGCTAAGGGCGTCGTCGGAGTGCCGACGGCAGAGTCCACGGGGTCGGGACCAGCAAACCCGGCGGCCGGAATGCGGATGCTCCGGATGACGCGGAGGACGGGCTCGAGGTTGAAGTCGGCGTGGTTGACCGGCTGGTCGGCGCCAGCGGCCACGGGCTGGGGCGCGTGGCCGGGAGGCGTGCGCTGGAGCACGGCGGCGTGGATGTCGCGGAGCAGCGCGTCGATGTCGGCGCCAACGTCTTCATAGCCGCCGTACCCGCGCATCGCGGCAGGAGCGCCGCCGTCAGCGTACGTCGCCATCGTGCTCCCCGCGTGGAAGACGGGCACGGCGCGAGGAGCGACGCCGGCGAGGGCAGGAAGAGCGAAGGGGGCGACGGCGCACATGGTTCGCCGGCCGCGCACGATGGGGAGCAAGAAGCTCCTGGAGGAGAAGGGAGAAGCGATCAAGTCGCCGGCGCAGGGAGGGGGAGAAGCGGTGGCGGATCGTGTACGCGGAAGCACTAGTGTGCTCCTATTTGTCGCCGATGATTGCCTCTGAACGAATCCGACCTTCACCTGAAGTGCTAAGTGCGTGGGCTGCTCCGATCGGCTACAGAATTGTAGTGCCTACGATGTACGCGATCCAGTAAAACGCTACGCGTAATTCACAACGACGTGCGACTAACGAAACCAGGCTGCTTGTAATTTGCGAACAGAGTACGCCGGCTGTTCAATCCGATAGGAAAATCAGTTATGCAGTCGACGCTTCCGAACAGGCGATCAAGCGTCAGCAATGGACAGGATTTTAGGGTTGTTGTGCCCATGCGCAGAAATTCTGCATCTCATGCGTAAACTTGCTTGTGCCCATGGGCGAGCCTATTTGTTTGTTGAGCTTCTCTATAGTTCTAGAGGCTTTAGCACAATTTCTAAAGCAACAAAAATCAACCTTTGAAACATGCTTTCGAAAACCCTTCTCAAAAGCCAATTTTTTTCTTAAACAGCTTTTGAGATTAGTTTTCAAAAGCGTGATTACATGGTCATTCTTATTGCTTTAAAATCGGTGTACAAGCTTGATGCAGATCAAACAAACCGTGTCCTCTTTCCCTTTACTTTGGGGCTATGTTTGAAAAACAATGGACTGATTCTTTGATTGGCCGCACTGATGACATCTACAGAGGACGTTTTCCTAAGGCTTCCCTACGAGGAACCACCACCCCATGTGAGGTCCCCCTCCGGTCGCACGTATTTGAGTTTGAGCTGATGGTCGAGAGGTGCTGCTCCAATCGAGGAAGTACGATCGCCGTCTTGAATTGGTGTGTCTGATTGGTTTTCTTATGCATACTCTAGAATGGGCATGCAGTCGAGTAAGACGCTCAAGCATAACCATGCAACGGAAATTATCTACCAATCGGACGGCGCTTTGTAAAACATGTAGAGCCGCAGCAGGAAGCCTCGTTCGGTCGGACTCAAAAATCAGTTCAGACATTTTTCTTTTTAGAGAAGAAAAGTATAACTTCTAACTACAGCAAATTAAACAAGAGATGTACATAACCATTGAACTCTCATACTCATGTATATTAAATGGATGCCAAATTTAAACTAGTGCACGTAAAGCTCCATGTAACCATTCGTCTCAGGTTCAATGGTGTGTAAGCGAACAGGTAAGCTTTCCTGGCACGAGCAATGAGCATTGTGTGTATGTGGCATATGGAGGGAAGTAGTTCCTCTGAAGTAACTGCATTGTGTGCATGTGGCATATGAAGGGAAGTAGTTCCTCTGAAGTAACTGCACGGGCCCACGCATCAGTGGGTGAGTCCTTGTGTAGTAACTGCGGAGGAGGCTTACTGCGTGCAGAGTGGGTTGGGAGGGGTGCGTTGGTAAATGGGTAAGTTCTATTAGATTATAGAAAGAAGAAAACTTAAAAGATATTGACGGACAAAATTGGCATGGTTGGACAAAGAGTTGGTTTTTTCTATAACCGGAATATCCAGTTTTGGGAAAGTTTGAAATCACCAAATTAGACTTCATCATCGCTTAGTTCTCGTTGAGATAATCGAAATGTATATATAGACCATCCATTTAGACTCCCCATGAGGAAGTTCTTGTCATTTTAGAAATCCGTACCATGAAAAACCAATGACAAGATAAGTCATGAGTATATGTAAGCACGTTCTTGGTGCCTCTTACAGCAAATAAACCATATAGCCGCGGTTGGGTTTGTATGATCCACTTGATCAGTAGTTAGTAAAGCATAATGAATTTGTATATACTTCCTAAATGGAAGATACAACATGAATAAACTTTAAACAACGCCTTGAAGAATGCCGGTTACAATGGCGAGAAACGATGTAGGGGTTAGGATTTCAAGGCTCCCTTTTAGTTACCAGGGACTGGTTTTCTGTTTCCAGGGTTAGAAAAGATAAAATTGGGGAAGATATTGGACCGAAGGAGGAGGTGAAGCACCATACATCCTAATAAAGGGTCACATAAATTGCATCTAAATTGTGCCACAAAAGGCATGATAACCTTTGTTGAACGATTGTGAGCCGGGCAATGCCCCATTACTGGTTGGTGGCAGATCCTTACTTATTCTAGAAGATGAAAATGTTGGACATTCAAATGGCACCACAATATATGAAAAAAAAAAGTTAAGCATGTACTGTTGGATATTTTGTGATCTCAACATAACAACTCAGATTACAACTCACGTACGTGTCCCACCTACGTCATATGTGATTAGGACTCAGGTGCTGTGATCGACAAGCACACCTAAACGTAACCAACTAGGACTTGGCTCCTATCCCACAGTGCTATATATATGAATTGGAGGGGTGCCCCGTGCACCAATCTAATTTCATCATTAAGCTAAACACCGATTAATTAGGGCACCGGAGGGATCGGAAGCTCGAGATCCTAACCTCACCAGATCAAGAACCCCTATTCTTGAGAGGGTGAATAGCATCTACATCAAGTTCATCAAGGTTGACGTCCAGAAGGTTGCTGTTTGTCATCAACATCAAGTTCTTCACCAACCAGGAGAAACAAGCTTCTGATCCGGTGAAAATTAAGTTCTGCTTCATTAACAACATCTACCCCTAAAGATGGCATCTACAGGCTCTGGTTAGTTTAACCTTAAGTTTCCGCATTAAGTTAATTTAGTGATCATGATTAGGCTAAGCTAAGATCATGTTTAAGATTAATGCTAGATTAAGTCAAATCTAACATGTATTCCACTTGATCAGAATTTTCATCTCCAAGTTATAAACAACAGCTATCTAGATTTGGAAAAAAAAAATTCTAAATGCCGGCATCATAGCTAAAAACACTGGAGAGAGGAGAGAGGCTTTCTGTAATGGCAAAGAAAGATAAACTTACTACCCATTAATAACATTGCCAACAACACATATAAGACACCACAATCCATACAAATTAGAACCACACCATTGGACAAAGAACATCGTCTTTTTCCACCTAAGGCCTTATTTGGATACCAGTGGATAGAGGGATTGGAGAGGAAATTAGTTCATTTCAGACTCAATGCCCTTCATTCCCTTCCAATCCTCTTCTATCCAAACAAGCCTTAAGGTGTAGAGTCTGCACGATGACCCATGCATGGAGGCAAGGGGCTGGCGGCAGGCGCTACCGCGCTAGGGCACATGCAAAAGGTAATACTTAATTGAGCATATGCGAGTATATATACTGAGTAATTCGAGCCTGTATATCATTATATGGCTCAAATAGCAAAAAAAGGTCCAGGGGATATAATGATTGTTAAAATGTTTTTTTGTTAAGAATATGTTTAATTTGACAAAATAAAAAAAAGCAATGATGTCCTTTTCAAGCATCATTTTGCAACTGGTAAACGTATGGAACAGAGAAGAACTTGTAGAATGGAAAGAAGATTTAAAGCTTGTGTACACAACAAAATTCTAGTTAAAAGTATTAACGTACATGATTATGTTGCAGCCTGCAAGACATTCAGAATTTCAGATCATCAGATGTGTCACTGCCTCACTGGTTGAAACGCTCTTGGCTATGCGGACTTCAACTCATCAGCTTGTCTTTCTTGCTTGCGTGAAATGCAGGCCCATTGCCCATACCATGCATGTAATGCTCCTTGTACGTGCGAGCGCAACATGCTGGCCGTGGCTAGGTCAATGGTCACACAATCACACATGAGTAACCCTGGCTACGTGAGAACAGAACATGCTTGTGTTGCTTGGGTTGCCGTCATATTTTCTGTAGTGATCTTTTTTTGTTGATTAAGGTACGTGCCCGTTGATTCTGAAAAGTAATGTCAGTCGGTCAGAGAATTGGCCATAGGCAAGTACGTCTGAAATCTGAATACTGCATCTAGTCGCTTAAGAAAAAAAAAAGAATATACTGCATCTGGATGATCAGCCCTAGCTAGCAGGCTGCAGGGCCGTTCCTTGGCATGTGCCATCAGTTGTCTTAAGTCAAACTTTTATAACTTTATTTAAGTAGTAATATATTATTGTCATAACATATATTATCATAAATGAAAAGGAGTTATAGAGTATGAAAGTACTTTTCATACCAAAATATATTAATGTCAATATTGTGATGTCAATCTATATTGAATTTTGGATAGTAATGGTCACACTATATGGACTTCGAACAAATAAACCTATATGGACCTGCGTTTGTGATTGGGAAAGGTAGACAGGACACGGAAAGGCTGGTAGCCATTGATATATGTTCATCAGTTGATGAGTTATTTGCTACTGCTGCTAGTCTACAACACTAAACAAGCAATACATCACTATGCAAACTTTGAAACTTCAGCTCGCGAATTACCTAGTTAAACCATATATCAAAGATCACCTCGGTTTTGAAAGGCAACAGAGATCTCTAATTCAAAACAACAAACAGAGTTTCCAATCATCCAGACACAATTTAGTGATATATAGACATTACAAATCGACACACTGATTGCTGCTACCTAGGCTCTACCAAAGTTTCTTGCTGCGTTCTTTAGTTTTCTTCGTGTCCATGCTGTTGAATTGTTGATCAGTGAGGCAGCAAGCCGTAGCTGCGCATGTAGTCCTCCGTCATCTGGGCGCAACCTGGCCACGCGCCCTGTAGCCCATGCGTCTCCTCGATCTCGTCCATGCACGTCGCTAGGTCCTCGAGCGTGTACCCCGTCACCCTGATCTCGTCGTCGCTCCACGACGCCGCGGGGTTCATGCTCAGCGTCGCCAGGGCGATCGCGGACGCCGCCACGGTGGACGGCAGGAACCGGATGCACCGGTAGTCCAGCAGAGCCACGTCGGCCAGGTGGTGCGCCAGGGACCTCACCGTCGTCGAGCCCTCGTCGGCACCGCCGCCATCGTTGCCGTGCCTGGTGAAGTGCTCGACGAAGGTGTAGGCGGTGGGCCCGCTCAGGCGGCACCCCAACGCGGCGCACAGGGCGCGCTCCGCGTCGACGACGTCGCGGCGGGAGCACCCGACGTGCCAGCAGGCGATGCCGTCGGCGTTGAGCGCCAGGGTGGCGCGCCGGTCCTCGTACTTGGCCGCGGTGAACACGGCCACTGAGCCGAGGAGGAGGAGATGGCCGGAGACGTTGTAGCCGTTGACCTTCCTTGATAACAGGAAGCGGTCGACGTAGGAGACTGCGCGGTGGAGCGTGCCCGGGGCGAGGCCGTAGTAGCCGACGAAGTTGTACATCCACGCCACGACGTTAGCGCGGTCGGCCAGGGTGATGACCCCCTCCTGGACCGTCCAAAGGTAGAGCGCCGACGGCCGCTCCGCTGGGTCCTGCTCCATGGCCCGGAAGGTGGCGTCTATCTCGGCGTCGTAGATTTGGCCGGGATCCTGCTGCTTGTTGGGAGAGGTCTGGGTGGTGGTCGTGCTGGCGGCGGAGTCGGCGGCGTCCTCGGCGGCAGCGTCGCCGTAGCTGAACGGCGCTGGAAGGCTCGCTAAGGGCGTCGTCGGAGTGCCGACGGCAGAGTTCACGGGGTCGGGACCAGCAAACCTGGCGGCCGGAATGCGGATGCTCCGGATGTCGCGGAGGACGGGCTCGAGGTCGAAGTCGTCGTGGTTGACCGGCTGGTCGGCGCCAGCGGCCACGGGCTGGGGCGCGTGGCCGGGAGGTGTGCGCTGGAGCACGGCGGCGTGGATGTCGCGGAGCAGCGCGTCGATGTCGGCGCCAACGTCTTCATAGCCGCCGTACCCGCGCATCACGGCAGGAGCGCCGCCGTCAGCGTACGTCGCCACCGTGCTCCCCGCGTGGAAGACGGGCACGGCGCGAGGAGCGACGCCGGCGAGGGCAGGAAGAGCTAAGGGGGCGACGGCGCACATGGTTCACCGGCCGCGCACGATGGGGAGCAAGAAGGTCCTGGCGGAGAAGGGAGAAGCGATCAAGTCGCCGTCGCAGGGAGGGGGAGAAGCGGTGGTGGTGGTGGATCGTGTGCACGGAAGCAAGCACTTGCGCGCTCCTATTTACCGCCCGACAATGGTCGCCTCTGAACGAATCCGACCTTCACCAGAACACCAGGGTGTGTGCAGCGTGCGCTGCTCCGATCATCGTTGCTAGTTGCATACGATGCACGCGATCTAGCAAGGCGCTACGCGTAATCCACGGCGACGTACGAAACCAACCAGGCTTAATAGTTCAGTCGGAATTGGAAAATCTGTTATGCAAGTCGACGTTTCGAACAGGCGATGCAAGGAAAAAAAAACACGCGCCATTTTACGAACAGGAAAATAATTCGCCTGCTCACCCTTGCCTCTCTTGCTACCGCTGACGATGGGTGTAGTTGAAGGATCGGGATGAGCAACTAGAGGGGGTGAATGGGGTGAATGGAAGTCTTTAAAAAATTCTCTCTGAGAACAAGGTCTATATCTCGATTGTCACCACAAACAAATCTCACTTCTAATCATCAAGATGACACAAGTCAACTCGTGACAAGCTTATCCTAGGATCAATTAGAAACGCTCAAAGCGTAGCGGAAGCAAATTGGAAAGAGCTCAAAGCATAGCGAAAGCAAATTGAAAAGAGCTGCTCACTAATTACCAACTAAAACAAGAGCTCCAGCTAAGCATGCGAGACATTAGTTGAGCAAAGCTATTGAGCTACACAGCAAGCTACTATTGAACAAATGCTACTGCCAAACACGTAAGCATATATATTTTTGGGGTAACAAAAAGACAGAGCAAAGATTACTAATTTAAAAAGGAAGCTAGTTACTGTTGACACAAGAAAAGGAAGCTGCCACTCAGAGACAAAGCAATTAACTTTCCAAAGCAATGATTTCTCCACTATTCACAGACAATGACACTTCAAGTATTCAGTCCGTGCACCTGATCTTTACCTGAGTTCCTTGGCTTGGTCTGCTGCATTCAGAAGGTACAAGCTGCGCTGCTATTGTTGCTGTTACAGAAGCTTGCAGGCTTGCAGACAGAACGAGAGCGGCTGCTGTCCCTGCACGCTGCCTCCCTTGGGCCAATCGCTCTGTCCCTGGCCTGCCTTGCGCTGGGCCTCGCCCCGAGCCGGGCTCCACCCGCGTCGGCCTGCTTCGCACAGCTGCCAGACGGGCCTGCTGCACGCGCAGGAAGCCAGGCGGGCCTTGCAGCTGCTGCCGGCGTCGGCCTGCCGAGAGCGCGTGCGTGCGCAGCGCGTGAGCACCTTCCTCCTGCTCGCTGCTCGCTCCTTCCTCCTGCACTCGAATAGAGAGCACAACACACAACAACACGAAGAACAAGCTCCCAACTTCAAACGAAAAGTCCTCTCACAAAACACCACGGATCAAAACAGAAGCACCTCCTCAAGGGCTAGTAGATCCAGAAAAAACGATATCGAAAAGCTCAAGTATTCACCACGGATTTTGAAGAAAACCAAACACCCTACAAAGAACACGGTCTAGGAAAAACTTCAAATTCACGCCGAATCCATGAGGAATTTCATGGGGGGTCGTACTAAAGTGGCTCACAAGGATCCTAGCAACAAAACCCACTAACAAATTTCACTAGATTTGGAGCCAAACGCAAAGAACCAAAAATCCTCAAAAATACCTCCGAAAAACCCGTAAAAGATAAATTTTATATTCAAAGAGGATGGAACAAAACAGCACGAAATTGATCTTTGGATTACTCCACCATGTTCGGTTACGAGCCACTCCTAAGCACAATCAAAGCTAAGATGACAAAAAGATTAAATCAAAGATCTCCCAACTCTCTCCCTTTCTCACCTCGCAAACACTTCCACCAACAAAATGAGAAGCCGACCACCAAAGAGCACCAAGAGACGTGGCTGCCCAACAGCCCACTCCTGATATATATAGTCATTTGGCGAATGTCCCAAATCCGTTACATGAAGCATACAACTTAAATACCCCATACAGGTAAAACCGTCTAACTTTCTATCGGTACATTGAACAGACCCAGCGCCTTCATAACTTCGCTTCGTCCCAACGCAAGCTTCACGTTGGTGCCATGCGTCCTTCGACTCGATGCCATCCGGTCGCACCGGACTCACCCCGTCCTTCGACTCGATGCCATCCGGTCGCACCGGACTCACCCCCCAGTTTTGAGGCCAAACCGGTCAAACCCTCTTGTACACCCCGCAGACGTGACTCACCCCCGATTTTGAGATCAAATTAGTCAAACCCTCTTGCACGCCGCACATGACGTGACTCACCGATGTCAACACGTGTTCGGCCTCCTGGAAAGATCGTGTGATGCCTGGAGGAGGGTGAATAGGCTCGATCTGAACACCTGAAAATTCTTCGCAGCGGAATTAAATACGTCGGAACTTCCAAACATGGGCGAAACTTCCGACAGAGTAAAATGTACTCTACGAAATTCAAATTTAAACAGGTTTCAGCAGAATTTATTTAAATCAAAAGTTCAGCAATGAAGTATAGAGACTATCTTGTCCTTTGACCTTGTCATGAATTTTTTCACAACGTTTACCTTGGTAGTTGCTTCGACAATTGGCTTGACTTGAGTTGGATTGGTCTTTGTCACACCATATATCATGTCCATCAAGTCATCAAGGTTTGCACCCTTGTTGAACATACGGACCTCCTTACCATTTATCACCTTGCGGTCATTCACCTTAATACCCTTGTAGTGTCCAAGCCCATCCATATGGCTAGAATGCCTCCCGACCTTGTACTTGATCTTGGACTCAGGCTTGGCACTACCTTCATAACCTTGTGCCACTAGCATGTTCAATCTTTTGATTTGAACATCCCTAGCTTGAATTCACTCTTCTAGCTTAGCAATGTTAGCAACACAAGCATTTACATCAATTTTATAACATCTTAAGCAATCTTCACTTGTGGAGACATTAGAGTTAAGAGTTGCCTTGGAATTGGTTTTGGTGCTTTCCCAAAGAGCACTATACTTAACTTCAAGGTCCTTGTATTTGAATGTTAAGCATGAGAAGCTTTCTTGAAGTTCACTATGAGTAGCCTTTAGAGAGCTAGAGATTCATTTGCTAAAGTGTACTCCTTTGACATCCTCTCATTTGAATCATTAGCTAGAGATAAGTCAATAGCCAATTTTTCAACATTCACCTTTTCTTTGCCAAGATCCTTCTCTAAAGCAAGATTTCTCTCCTTTTCAAGGATGAGCAAATCTTCTTACCTATCGAGAGACTCCTTCTTTTTTTCTAATTTCTCCATAAGCTTTTTAATCTCTTTGTAACCTTTATTTCCAAATTATTTTATCATGTTGGCTTTATGTTTTTCTTCCTCATCATCCAACTCATTCTGCACATTACTAGATATAGAGGAGGAGAGGGATGAGGAGGATGTAGCATCTAGTACCTTGGTCCCTTTTGCCATGAGACAAAAAGGAGTGTCATCTTCATTGTTGGAGGTGTTGTTGAAGAGTCTAGTTGGTGCAGGAGGCTTGAGTATGGCTAAAGTTGCCATATATTCTTTGTTGGATTCTTCATCACTAGAATCCCATTCTTGACCAACACGAGCTTGACATTTATATTTCTTCTTGTAGTCCTTACTCTTCTCCTTGTACCTCTTCTCCTCCTTGTCCTTGTTTTTCTTGTATGGACAATCAGCAATATAATGATCCAATTCCTTGCACTCATAGCATCTTCTTTATGATATATTCTTCCTATCATCACCACCTTTCTTGAAACTCTTCTTCTTCATGAACTTCTTGAAATTTCTCAAGACCAAAGTTGTTTCTTCATCGGTGCTTCCCTCATCACTTTAGTCTTCTTTCTTTGACTTGAGAGCTTTGGAGCTTGACTCAACCATGATACTTGAGCTACCGTTGAGAGCAACACTCTTGTTCATTTTTAGACTAAGTGACTTGGCCACATCTCTTTCAACCAACTATTGATGTAAGATTTCACCAAGAAATTGATTAAGTGTCTTTATTTTGAAGTTTGGATCCCTTCTAATCATAGTGGCAAGAGTAGGGTTCCTTGGTGTGAAAACCCTAAGCATCTTCTTTGTGACCTTATGATCATCCCAATCTGAAGCGTCCTGACATAAGTAGAGACTAAATGTGATACCAATATCAGTCCTAGGAGGCTAATAACACATTTTTTCAACAGACGGTTCATAAACCGTACAACTCCCGAGGGAGTGGGCGCGAAAGCCACGTCGAAACGATAAGTAAATAAATAACAGCAGTGAGCCAAGCTATTGTCAAGAGACAGCACTCGGGACTACACGGCAGCGGAAGCATTCTGCAAAGGCCAACACCACAGGCAGCGTTGGGTGCGGAAGTGACCTCCTACTCGAAATCCTCGGCGACGAAGTTCGGGTCTTCCTCTAAAGTAACAAAACAAGGGTGAGTACAAAAGTACTCAACAAGTCCAACCCCAACCACAGAGGGGGATACAATCAAGAATATGCACAGAATAAATCAAGGATAAGGCTAAGGTTTACTTGCAATAAAGTTAAGTTTTCAACACATGTAAGGGTTTATTTTCCAAAAGAGTCTTCGCAAAGCACTTCTTTTGGTAATCGAATCATTAAGTGGGGTTGATCCTACATAAAGGATCCAAGTTTTAATGCTACCGGACTTCCCGTCCGCAGTAGCTCACGGCACAACTGCCGGACAGTTAAAAAATCCAACACACGCCATGAAAACCATCCATCTCCAAGCACTAGTTATGTGACCAAGTCATAACTCATACAATGCCGTGGACACGGCTACCCGGATAGGTTTTTAACTCTGCAGAGGTTGTACACTTTTCCCACCAGTAGGGTACCGCAGCACGATCACCTTAGTGCCGGTGCAGATCCTATCAAAGCCATTACCCACCTTAGCTAAGACTGACTAGTCAACATAGAAGCAACCAAGGGGTTAATGACCTACTAATGAGGTCTTTACCAAGATCTAAGTTCACACAGTTCTTACTCCTTCTCCATGGTCTCCCGTTGCTCACCAGCTCTCCTAATGACTAACAGACTAGCTAGTGGAATTTATGCTCAACCGTTGCCGCATACAACGGTCGAGTGGTTGCACGATGGTTAGGTTAGGCAAGATGACACATCAACTCGATCCTTAATTTGTGACAAGATAGATATCTCCCAACCTTACTCAACCACAAAGGTACGAGCCCAACTTATTGGCATTTCACACAAGAAACAACCATCCATCTCATCTAAGCATTCCTTTCCTTCATTTCCGGAAACCCATTTTCCCTTTTAAAAACACTCACGCATTTATTCTTTAATGAAACACATTGTAGTCATGATTGAATTGGGTAACAAGATCCTAAGCATTCTAGCAATAATTATCATCCAAACAGAGCAAATCATATTTAGAGATAATTATAGGATAATCAAGGGATAATCATAACAATCAAGGGGTGGCTATCCAACCGTGTTTCAGTAGTAAAACAATGTGCAGTTTAATAAAACAGGCCAATAGGTTGTGTTTGAAAAACTGGGATAAATATGCATCAAAGGGTGAGATTGGACTTGTCGTCCTCAAAGCCTTCCGGGAGTTCCTGCTCGTGGTGTTGGTCTTCGGGCTCTGGCTCGTGATACTGGTCGTCAAGATCCTCCTCAGGCTCCCCCTCGGGCACTCCGAGATCTACGGCACACACAATTAGGCACACAATAAATAAAAGAAAAATAAAGCTTTACCCGTTGAGCTTGAACAGAGAACGTGAACGGAAATTAGAAGGAATGAGTATTTTCATGGAATTTGGAGATGACTCGGTGGGAATATATTGGAGGATGCCATGGTCAAATTTGGGATTAATTGGAGGAAGTTTGGCGCATGAAATGACGAGATAGCAGTGTATTTAGGGGTTAAAACAGGGTTTAGGACCAATCTGCGAGAACCAGGGACTTGTTTGTAATTATTTTTGGGAGGTGGAGGGGCTGATCTGCGAAGAAAGTTTGAGAGAGGTGGGAGGGTCTGGATACGAAAAGGAATAAATGGAGGGGCAAAAAGGCAGAGCTGCCCTTTCTTCTTACTCAAGACAGAACCAGGCATGGGAAAAAAAACAGGAGGGGGCGGCATGGTTAGGGAAAGGTGGCGTCGGGGCACGACGACAGCTGGGAAAAGGGGGAAAACGGAGAGGAGGCTGAGGGGGTTCCATTCCTCTCCTTACCTCGGGCTGAGGCAGCTTGTGGAGTCGGCTCCGCGGCGGCAGGCGGGAGATGGCGGAAGCAGCACTAGAAGCACGGGAGCGAGGGGGAGTTGGCCGGGAAGCTCGGTGGTGGAGTGCAGAGCGGAGTGGAGGCCCTTTTATAGGCTGGAGGCGAGGTGGAGCGGGCTACCAATGGGCGGCGCACAGGAATGGCGGAGTTAATGGCGGACGGGATGCCCGGGCATAGGACAAAGCACAGGAACGGTGCCATGGCGAGGTGGAGCTCTGCGTGCGCAGCGTGGCGAGGCCGGGCTCACATGGCGAGGCGAACAGGGACACGGTGGAGTGCTCGAGCAGCAACACGCGTGGCTGGCATGGTCGGGCGCTGGCGGCGAGCTGTTGGCACGGCACGGCGGCGTCGAGGTGCGTCGGGCGCGGTGACAGCGGCCAGACGGTGCGACGCGCAGGCACACGGTGACTACGGCGACAAGCCGCGAGCGGCATTGCGTGCGTACACGTGGCTGGGGATGCACGCTGGCATGGTGGAGACGAGCAGTGTGTCGATGTGGCATTGCGAGGCCAGGGCGTCGGGACTCGGGTGAGGCATTGGCGTGCGGCGCTAGAGTGGGATGTGTGGGCACTAGTGCGGGCGAGGGAGCGGCAGGGGCCAGCGCGGGAGCAGCTGTGCGGCCAGGCGTGGGGGACAAGCGGCAGGCTTAGGGCCCTGGTACGTGTGCGCACTGGGGGCGTTGTGCAGGTGTGGGCCCGGAGGGGCCAGGCATGCGCTCTAGGGAGTCAGCATTAGGCGCTGCGCGCAGGAGGGAAAAAAGAAAGCGGTGCGGTAGGTGTAGGCCCAAGGGGCCTAGCGCAAGAGAAAAAGGAGCCATGGAGTGGCAGCATTGCTAGTGGGCGTGCGTGCGGCTAGAAAAAAAATGAGAGAGAGAAAAAAAGAAAAAGAAGAAGACAGGCGCTGGCCGCATGGCCAGAAAAGAGAAAGAAAGAAAGAAACAAGAAGACTGGCGGTCGGCCAGGAGGGAAGAAAGGAAAAGAAAAAAAAGAAAGAGGAAGGGAGAGAAGAAAAGAAAGAAAATAAGGAAGAGAAGAAAAAGGAAGAAAAAAGAAGGGAAAAAGGGAAGGAAAAAAAGAAGAGAAAGGAAGGACGACGGCGATTGCGGGAACGGTCGCGGGCACGCGCGGTGGTCTTCCGTCCAGCACGCAGCGTGACTCGCGGAGAGAAAAAAGGGGAACACGAATGGACGGCGGTCGGTTTCGGTGCCGGGAAGACTGGATTTTAGAGAGCTCAAGCGGTGAAAGATTTTGAAAGCGATTTTTAGCGAGTGATTTTGGTTGGTGAATTTTACGGGTGTTACACAATCTGTGCTTCCAAGAGATCTAATGTCTGACACAAGGAGCATTAGTCTATCAAACATTTGTCTTATGGTTTCTTCGTCAAGCATGATAAAGTGCTATAGCTCTTCATATATCAAATTCATCTTGCCTTCTCTAACTTGATCGGTCCTCTCATGTGCCTCCTTTAGTGTCCCAAATCACCTTGGCAATCTCAACGGAGTGGACCTTGTTGAACTCTTGAGCATATAGAGAGCTTGTGACGACCCTTACGGCTTGTGCATTGCGAAAATAATCTTGAGCTTGCTCGGCTGTCGGTACACCATTCTTGGGTGGAGTCACACCTACAACCACAACTTCCCAAATAGAAGGGTGAAATCCGTAGAGATGCATTTGCATATCATATGACTACTTGAGATAATTCGTCTCATCAAAGTAAGGAGCTTTTCCCAAGTGGATCGGTTGAAATTGTGAAGGAGGATATTGAGATGATACATTTGCATAATTATGAGGAACTTGATGTAACCCGTAGAAAGGAAGCTTGTCCCTTTCTTCCTTAATCCTTTTTTTCATCAACTTCTCTGCCTTCTTCTCAATCTTGGCTTTCATCCTCTCTTTTCTTCTTCTCTTTGCTTCCAAGTCCTCAACCTCAAGTTCATCCCTTAAGCTAGAATCGTCATCAGAGCTTGCTTCATGAATAGAGGGTGGGTGACTCCTTGGTAGCTGGCCTTGAGGATCCACGGGACCTCATCCAAGACCTGCAATAGCAGCAACTCGAGTAGCGGCTTCTTCGACGGCAGCGGCACCATCCCCAACTAAAGGCATCTTGCATCTCTTAGCGGTTAAGCCTTAATCAAGAGATTAAGCTCTGATACCAATTGAAAGGATCGTGTGATGCCTATATGGGAGTAAATAGGCTCGATCTAAACACCTGAAAATTCTTCACAGTGAAATTAAATACGTCGGAACTTCCGACACTATGCCGGAACTTCCGATAGGGTCGGAACTTCCGATACAGGAGCGGAACTTCCAACAGAGTAAAAGGTACTCTACAAAATTCAAATTTAAACAGGTTTCAGCAGAATCTATTTGAATCAAAAGTTCAGCAATGAAGTATAGAGACTACTGCGGGTGATATTTATGAGAGAAACTTCACAAGAATATAGATTGGCACAAATCAAGCTCTAGGTCAACAAGAACTTGAAGAACACAACAAGCACACGAGATAAAGAATTTATTTATCGAAGTTCACTCCCACAAAGGTAGCTACGTCTCCATCGAGGAGCTCACAAAGAGCTGGGTCCTCACTAACCCTTTACCTCTCTCAATAATCCACAAAGGACGATTGAGTCACTTATTATGAATCCTCCAAGAGGATGGGAAATACAAACTTTCTAGGTGCACCACAACAAGAGGACGCTCAAACGGGCGACGCCGAACCGTCTAGAAGTAAGCTTCAAGGGTAACAAACATGAATCGATGACCGAAGATGCTCAAGTGCTCTTGAGATGAACTTGGTTGACCTCACACTCAAAGCTAGAGTCACACACCTCAAATCCTTCTCTCACCCAAACCCTACCTTAAAACTCTCAAAGATTGAGCTCAAGGAGGGAGTGGGGAGGAGTATTGAATACTTTCGGAGGTGTTTGTCTCGAGTTAGGTCAACAGCAAATGAAGAGGGGGCTGAGGGGGTATAAATACATGAGCCCCAAAAACTAGCCGTTGTTGTGCTATTAAGTGATTGTCGGAACTTACGACATCGGGTTGGAACTTCCGACCCTGATTGATTAAATTCGCTGAGCAACCTCTGTCGGAAGTTACTGGGAACTTCCGGCAGTTGTCGGAACTTCCGACAAATGCAAAATCTGTGAGAAATTGCATGTGCATGTGTGTGATTAAGGTGTCTCTCATAGGTGGTTAGTATCTCAAATGAGCATTTTGACATCTTCAAGTCAACAAGCCGCGGGTATTCCTATAATCAAATTCAAAATTAGAAAATAATAAACGATCTTCTCTTAAGCTCCAACACCGTTCTTCAACAAATTTGGGGTAATTTCTTACATCTTTTTATTTCTTTTGCTTTGAGCCTATCAATTTCTCAATAAAATCATTAGTTCCTTAATTATGCATGCCATCAACACCGAAACCCACTTAGAGGGCCAAGATGCACTTTAACCTCTGCCAAGCTTTCGACGCCTCCAAGTCTTTCGCTCCCGCTCCCGGGCCACCTAGTCGACTCGTCTTCGTCCCGCTTGACTCGACCGACGCTGTATCCATCCCGTCCGTGTCCTCTTGCTCTTCCGTGCATCATGTGGATCGCTTATGACTCCATTACATCCTACACCTACACATCACAAGACAAAAGATACAACACACAAGATATGTTTTACACACACCACACCACAACACAACGCACACAGCACCTCCGGTTAGCCATTAGCATAATCATGCACATATAAAATATTGACTCAACCGGTAAAACCTCAAATCATCCAGTCAATTACTTATCACAAATAGAGCAACGCATATATCAACTTGGTCTCTCAGTAGTCCCTATCCCCCCTTGCCGCACTAAGAACCCAGCATGCATATGCATCCATTGTTGATGCGGTCGCAAACCTGCCTCCTCCGTGCTATGGAAACTTGGTGAGGTTCCCCTCACGGCTTCATTCTGGAGCTTGGACGACTACCCAGCTGCCTGTGAGGACACCAAGTGTGTATCATCATCAGGACTTGCAACTTTTGCTGGCAGGAAATGGTAGCACTTTAATTAGGTGCATGTGAGAGTGTCAATAACATATCAAGTAGGCCGAGCCTGTGTGCGGTTATATATATGGTGCAAAATGGCAAAGAAAAAAGGGCTCAGGTTTGTTTTTTTTTATAAAAAAGTAGTGTTACAAGTGCAGTTTACGTTTTCCGTTCAAGCAAACATTGATAGCATTGTGCTGCGAGGGTGTGTAGAATAGAAAAGGAAGGGAAAGAAGATTTGAAGCAGAAGACAAGCTTGCCACTAGTTTGCCGTCAGACACAAACCGTCGCGTGCCAACTGCTTCAAGCAGAACTGAATCAGAGCCCGAAGGGGGATTAAGCGAAACGATAAAAATAACACAGCTGGAGACGCGGGGAATCGAACCCCGTGCCTCTCGCATGCGAAGCGAGCGCTCTACCATATGAGCTACGTCCCCTGGTTGCGATTGATCACATGTGACAATAAATCATTGCTTGACGTGCTCTTCTGGCTTGCCTGGAACGCAGGCCCTATACTGTGTAGTGGTGCTCGTTCCTCTCCGTCCGGCATGTCACACTGGTCATGGAACGAGAAACCTAGCCACGATGGCTAGATCATCATACTAACTTCAGATATGCCAGGCAAACCATTGCATTGATAACCTGTAGGACGAGTGCAAAGTTGAAAACGAAACGTAGTTTCAGAGTACAAAAAAACTAAATCCTAGTCTACGGCGATCTTGTTTGTGGTAATTGGGCCGCTCTCACCGTCTCACCTCTTCTTGACTGATCTTATTTGTGTTGATGATTGGGTACATGACCATTGATTATGAAAAGTAATTATCGGTATTATCGATTTTAGTTTGGTAACTTTTAAATTGGTTAGATCTCTCCTCTACTGATCAACTTAGCCTAGCAGAGATGCGATCAATTATATGAATGCCTCTCAAGCCACCTTTTTCTGTATCTACAGAGTTGAAGTGATCTTCACTTACATGGCCAGCTGCATGCCGATAAATTCCTCCCAGGTCCAAGACTCCAAGCACTACGCACGTGCACCTTCTCGAGCAAATTGGATGAGCAACCGGCAGCATATGGTACGTGCTGGTGGGATCCACCTAGCTCGCAGTCCAATTCATGGTGGGGGTTAACTAAAAGTTCAGTTCACCCTGGACTCCTGGAGGCCTGGACAAGCAATGTCAGGCGGTCAGAGCATTGGCCATAGGCAAGCACGTTCTGAAATATGAATACTGCATCTCGATGATCATCCCTACCTAGAAAGCTGCAGGCAATTCCTTGGCATGTGCCGTCAAGTTTGTTTTAAGTCAAACTTTTATAACTTTGATGTTGACTACTAACACATAACTCATAAAAGAAAAACCTTATATAACTTTTATAACTTCACCATCTCGTGCATTTTGCCGTCTCTCTGTGCTAGCTCACCGGCGGTGGCGTGCATAGACTGCTGGTATTCAAGCTAGTATGCGTAACAGCAATTCATTTGCTTTCTACGCTAGTTATACACCTTTTCTTTGCAACTAGCTAGTTTATATTAGCTTACTTGAGTTGTGTAGCTATTGAGAATTTGGGATATTGATGAAATTGGCCCCTCTTGACTTCAATCCTAGCTCTGCCACTGCTCACTTGTAAAATACTGGTAGTTTTTCCGTTCAAACAATTGCAAGTTGTAATCTGGTAAAATTTCGAGCCAAAAGGGGTAACCTTTTCAAGCAGAGAGTGGAAACAAGATTTAAAAGAAGAAGAAAAAAATGAAGGTGGCAAGTGGTTTGCAACACTACTAGAATCCTAATAACCGAGCGCACTTAAACTGTTGGCTATTATCTAAGGCACTCGGAAATTCTAGTGGCCGACCGTATACCGTCGGCAACTTCCCCTCGCCGACTCTTGGTGGTCACTTTGTTAGTGACGGTGAATGCCTGACCGTTCACCATCGGTCACATGCTGACCACGCTACTGAAGCAGATCCTCATCAAAATAGTTTGCCGACTGGTGATTACCCTTGGCCAATAATCGCTATTTTTATTTAAAATGTTTTTCACTTTCTTCTTTATTTTAATATATTTGGTTACGAAAATATTTTAATTCTGGTATGTCCATGTTCTGACATTGTTTTGCGTCAGTTCTGCAAACGTTACAAACCAACTGCATTATATTCTATGTTTTTATTTATTTCATATTAGCACAAAGTTTAATACAGAATTAAGAAGGAAGATGTGTAAAGACTCATATTAATTTGATTCCTCGTTAGGCTGTATATATTGAATAAAACAAGAATTACATGGGTTACAAGTAAAATAAGCATACATTATTCTCAGGCTACCTATGTATTTTACAGAAAACGTATGAAAATGTGAATCCATCGTATTTTGTCTTCTTGTCTTGGTCGATCCTTCACTCATTTTCAGTAATCCTCGATGGCACAAAATTTTGATCCCATTTGAGGCAGCAGATCTATAAATCCAAAAAATATGCAAACAGATTAGAATCCGGGATCAAAAATTGTTTGTAGAATAACGTACGTAATAACAAAAGCTTTCAAATTAAGAATAGATCAGGGCAATGATCTCTCTGGAAAAATGAAGAATCATGGAAAAGAACAAGCCTAAAAATGGATTAGTAGTGCATAATGTCTTCAGGCATAATGATAGTCTATTTCTGTACCGTACCTGTAAAGATGGCTGTCAATGGTGAATTGGTGATGGTAGGTCTCGATCTACAAACCTTTGTCCCCTTGCGAGTTGCGACACACCGCGGCATGGTGATTTGGTGACTAGCAGCAGGGCACCATCTTGCCGTGGGAACGGAGATGGCTCATCTTCTGACGGCTGCAGGGGGGCGGCAACCTACTCCGCCATGCATCTTGATGGGCGTCATATTTGGCAAGGGTTGCAACATCAGGACCTGCGAAGAACCTTCAGAATAAGTTACGAATCCTATATCTGAGTTGGAACTGGATCACGAACATACCATGGAGCAGAATAAGCCACGATCTTGGATGAGGATGAGAGAAGAAGAGAAGTATCTGAGACGGCATCCAATCACGAATGACTGCGATGTGGCCGGGGAGCAACTCCAAGAGGCTGCTAATCTTACCCCCCAATACTTTTTTAAGGAAAAAAGAGAGAAAAAATAAACTCCAACAATCCACCTAAACCTTCCTCAATTTTTTAGCGACGCTAAAAAACAGCCTGCCACCACGTATATTTTAGCGTTGACGTTCCTCCCCCAATCCTGATTCCCGCACGCCCGCCAGTCCCTTCCGATGGGCCCAATATGATGACGTGACCTGTGTTTGAAATATTGGGGGCTATTTATTAGCGATCTGCTGTGAACTGATATGTTTTTGGGGAAAAATTTTTTGGAAGAATCCCCAATACATAATTTTGGGGAAGAATTTTTTAGGATACTCTTGGAGTTGCTCTTACATGATCTGACGATCTGAGAAGAGGAGTGGGACCGATTCGAAAAAAGCGTGGGACTAAAAATCAGGAAAAAGTAAGGACTGGCGGTTATAGCAAATATGCTGCGATCAATCCCGTAAATTTCTCTTGCTGCAAATGTTGCGCCGATGGTGGTTTGTAGACCCGTCGGCCATTCCGTAGCTTGCCGACTTGTGCCAAGAAACCTATCGGTCACTTCTGTAGGTTGGTGACTGTGACAACAAAACTATCAGACACTTAAATCACCGTTGGCCATTTGTACAATAGCCGAAGGTGATTAGCTGAACTGTAGGGAATATAAAGGTGCTCGGCAATTGTCGGCTTTACCAACGGGGCGGTCGGTCAGATATAATAACTCTCGGGTAAAGATAGGATTCTATTAGTGGACTAGAGACGACATTAGTGTAGCAAGTGCATGAAACAGCGAGCGCTCTACCATATGAGCTACGTCCCCATTTTGTTATTGAACAACCTTACAAATACCTTTAATATAAAAGCTGATATACTCTTGCCGACGTGAAGTTTGCGGATGGTTTTTCTTGTCTTGTTTGGGTACGCTTCTGCTAGCTACGCTTGATTATAATCTAAACGAAGATTTTCTCGCTTTTCGCTTCTTGTTATTGAAATCTCTAAAGCAGCTTACCACATAAGTGAGAATCGGTGGAAATAAGTAAAACGTTTGGTGGGATTCTCACTTATTTCTACCGATAAGCTGCTTATAAGAGTAAACAAACGGGGTCTTAGCACGCCGCACTGCCCTGTGAAAACCAGGAGCCTAGCCACTGTGGCAAGGCCATTACAAGTGGTAATAGCTTCGCTAGGGATGGCAGTCGGACCCATGCGTGCGGGCGCCCGTGGGTTTCACACCTGATGGGTGCGGGCGTGGGTGCAAAATTCCACCCATGGGTCTAGACCCGACCCGACTCGCATTAAGATGGGTTGGGTGTGGGTGTGAATTTTCACCCGTGGGTGTCCAATGGGGCCCATCATAACAACGTATATTCTAGTTCACCTCATGACACATGACTCTTTGTACCATGAATTCGATCCAGCCCAACTGAAACCCTAGACTACACAATCATTCACTCAGTCATTGATCCATGATTTGCCTATGGAACTATGGATGGTTGGAGCTGGAAACTGTTACTTGGTGGTTTTATGTTTGCTGAATGGCCAGTGTGCTAGTCTTGTGATGTCTCTAATTAATTCTTTATTTACGTATCAGCAGGGCGGGCTAGGATTTGGGGTACGGGTATATAAAAATTTCAAAGAGTGACTTTTTTACAGCCTAAAGAAAAGATCCATGACACATAATTGCAAGAGTGGAAGAATTTCTTCTTTGCAGCAGACGTTTCTAAGAAAGATCTCAAATCAGTAGTAGCACTACCACCCTACTTTCTCTCATTTTTCAGACAAAAGAAATTACAAATTCACAAGTTTTAGAACCTCAGCCCTCAATTTTGGAAACATTAAGACTCACAAACATTCACAAATTGCATTTCGTAGATTGCTCACCTTAGTCTTCAGATGCTCCTTTCAGAATCCAAATCGGAGAGGAGATAGAGCTAGACTATGAAATGTAGGAGAAGAAGGGGTTCCGGCTGTCCAGGGAAGGACAGCGCCGCAGCCGCAGGACTCCGGGCTCCAGGACGCCGCCAGCTGCTGCCAGGCACCCACGACGCAGCGCCGGCCGTTTGGCACTCAGCACTGCATGCACCCGCCACCCGCCGCATGGGCGCACGTCACTCGGCGCGACGGGGCCAGCCGCCGCCTGCCGGTGTGGCCCTAGGGTTTGGATCTTTGGAGAGGAATGTGAGTGGAGTACGGCGATACGTGGGCAAGGTCGCGAGCGGGGGCAGGAGACAGCCGCAGGGGTCCCAGGTCAATACCTCAGTAGGCTATTGGGCCTTGTGGGCCGTCAGGATGGAAGTTCAAGGTGGGCTGCTATGCCTCACCCACCCATTGCCATCCCTAAGCTTCGCCCGGCGGGTTCAAAGTCTAGTTCTCTGCCGCCGGTCCGATCGGTGGTTTGTGAAGAAAGATTGCCAAGGGAATTTCTGCTCAAGATTTCAGTAGAAAGATGATCACCCTGCAGGATATGACTTGAAACGAGTTCTGCGTGTTTGCAATAAGTATGCTATACGAATTGTATATCAAGGCATGAGAATTAGCATCGAAGGACCACCCGTTCGCCGCCCCACTACTTTTGAACAACTGCATATGTTTCACATAAGATGAGAGCTAACATTTCAAAATCTCAAATCAAGCGGTTTAGATAGACCATGCATGTGCCCAATGGACACGTGCAGTGAGAAGGCCTTTCCCAATTATATTTAGCAGCAAGTCTCATGTTGCTCGGACTAATTTTTCATCATCATATCCCAGGCTCACACAAACAAAACCCCATTATTTCAATTATTAGGGGGTGTTTGGATACGAGGTGTTAAACTTTAACAGTGTCACATCGGATGTTCGGATGCTAATTAGGAGAACTAAACATGAGCAATTATAAAACTAATTGCAGAACCCTGTGCTAATTCGCGAGACGAATCTATTAAGCCTAATTAATCCATCATTAGCAATTGGTTACTGTAGCACCACATTGTCAAATCATGGACTAATTAGGCTTAATAGATTCGTCTCGTGAATTACACTCCATTTGTGCAATTAGTTTTGTAATTAGCCTATATTTAATACTCCTAATTAGCATCCAAACATCCGATGTGACAGGTGTTAAACTTTAACACATGGTTGCCAAACAGGCCCTTAGTTGACTATATCTCGCCCTCTCAGTGTCAGTCTCCGGTTTCTGCGGCCGTTACTCGCCGCTACCGTTCCTGCTGTTGCGGAGCATCTCCTCCCGTCGCACGCCACGCCGTTGCGGCGTAAAGCGGGTGGTCGTGCCACGCGAGCGCGAGCCTGCCGGCGCACTCCAGGATAAGCAAGAGAGTAGGCCTTGCACTTATCCAAAATCCCATGAAGAAATGCTGCTGGAAAAGACCGAAAGAGTAGATAAGCTCGGGGCCGGCTTGCTCCACTACAATCGTTCACACAAGCTGGGTCGTCAAATAATACCTCAGCATCATTTCTTTGCTAATTTAATTAGCATTAGAACATGCTGGCAAATTAGAACAAAAGTAGACGTCTCTCTTCCTCGGCACGCACCGTACGGAACGCTCGTCCTAGAAGATAAAAGCGCGGCTCTCGCTTCGTGTGCAGACAGGGATCCGTCCATCCATGCATGCATCTAAAAAAAGGCGCGGCGAATGAGGTCCGCGTGAGCCCGCACCAAACGCCCCCGTGCTCTCAGCTCGTTTATTCTTCCAAAGCTCAGGAGAGTCAGGACGGCCGAGACATACGGGAGAGGTGGCGTGGAGAGAATCCTGCCGGAGCTGCCCCACTACTCAACAATCCTTCATCACCGTCGGCTCCAAATCCATCATCACTGCTGGTTTCGGATCCATCGTATAGAGAGGCAGCGGTGATGGAAATGGGCATCACCGCCGGAACTAAAACCGGCAGTGATGCCTATTAAAAAAAGAAAAAAAATCCCGACCCCGCATCCCGCCGCCGGTGCCCGGCCAGCCGCCGCACCTCTTCACTGGATCTCTGAGGTGCCTCAGAGATCCGGCGAGGAGGAGTGGCGGCCGACCGGGACGAGGAGTGGCTGGCGGGTCGCGAGGGGGGGAGGGGCGAGGCTGGCGTGGACGAGGCGCGGCGGCGAGGCGGCCGAGCGCTGCCGGCGAGATGCGTCCGGGAGAGGGGCAACAAAGGGAAGGGGAGAGGAAGAGGAGGAGGAGAAGGAGAAGGAGAGGTGCACCCGGGAGGCCGCGCGCCGTCGTAGCCCCAGCCGCTGCCTTGCTGCCGGATCTTGTCACCCTCGACAAATCCAGCTGGCCGCCGCCGCCGCACCTTGCCCCGCCACCGCTCCTCGCCTCAGGCATGAGGTGAGGGGCGAGCGGAGGGGGGAGGAGAGGGGAGGCCGGGGAGGGAGAGGGAGGGGCCGGGGTCGTCGGCGGTGGAGGGAGAGAGAGGAGGGAGGGAGTAAGAGGAAAGGGGCGGTGAGGGAGGAGGGATGGAGGAGAGGGGAGAGGAAGAGGCGAGCGGAGGCGGGAGAGAGAGAGGGGAGGCTGAGAGCTGAGGGAGGCGGTGTAGGGGGAGAGACGAACCGCGAGTGGATAGGGACACATGGGGGTTGGGGGTT
Organism: Setaria italica; assembly: GCF_000263155.2. Classification (NCBI taxonomy): domain Eukaryota; kingdom Viridiplantae; phylum Streptophyta; class Magnoliopsida; order Poales; family Poaceae; genus Setaria; species Setaria italica. The sequence goes on along the minus strand of NC_028450.1, from coordinate 28,042,474 downwards.
GCGGGGGAGAGGGGGTGCCGGACGCAAAGTGAGAGTAAAATTGGAGTTGATAATAAATTCGGATCCGCGAACTCTCCATCACCGCCGATTTGTATTACGAGTCGGTGGTGATAGGATAATATCATCACCGGTTTGAGTTTTCATTGCCGGCTCATGTAAAAATCGGTGGTGATGAGTTATCACCGCCAGATTGTCGAAAACCGATGGTGATGGGGCGTCTAGGATGGCTCTTTCTCTAGTAGTGCCGGCCTGCTGATGCATGCGACTAATAATTGGGCTAGAGCTTATGGCAATCACGCAACTCGTAAAGCTAGCGATCCAGAGACGGATCGGAGTAGAAGGTGGCGAACGGAGCTAACTGCTAACCCCGGAGAGGTCGATCGGAGTGAGAGTGAACTCCCCGCATGCACCGGGGGTCGTTATTCACGCCTCTCTTTTACATTTTTCATACCGTTTCCATACTCTGGTAACTGCCCCCGCATTGACCGGGCCAAACGCATCAACGGTTACTAACTAGGGGGCAGTTAGGTCATTTCCCCACCCGGTGCGCAACCGAGATCGTTTGGTGTCGTGTCTCGCTTTTCTTTTGCAGCGTGCGAGCGACAAGGCCGCGCAACGCAAGCAATGCAAAGGCAAAGCCGACCGCCGGCGACAACGACTCGGCCGGGACTAAAAAAATTGGCGCAAGCCGTTGCAGTGGATCCGCTCGCTCTCCCATCTCCTCATCCATCCCGAGGCTGCTCCACAGCCAGAATAATATCATTTTCGGGATCAGGACGCCTGCAGGCTGCAGCGAGCCTGCTCCTGCAAATAAAGCATCCTTTTTTAACTGCTGATGGTAACTACATATTCCCTGGCGATTAGTTTAATCATCGCATCCTAATAAACTATCTGGAATCTACCGACTAGGCGAGAACTTTCTGCTAATTCCATTGCTCCTGGACCGAATGAAACTTCACCGTACCTAGCTAGTAATCTAGTGCGGTAACACGAGGGTTAATTACTGTGGTAGTGATCGTTGTCAGTTAGTCACTGGATGATAGAGTCACTCGATCAACTGCCCTGTGCCCCTCCCTGCCTGTGACTGAGAGTACCAATCCGCCTTTTTCCTGTCTTGTATGATTCTGTACTTTATGTCCAGAAGATGTGAAAGAATCACCTGCTTATCAAATCGGTCCGTATAGAATCTATATCTCCTTTTAGCGACAGCGGGTGCTGCGGAAAAATCTCGTAAAAAGCCTCTTGGAAAAGGGACGTGGGGTTTAGCTATTTGATGAAAAGGAACATTCCCACAGGAAAAAAAAATCAAGAGAAAAATATCATTAGGTTGCCTTTTTCTTTGTAGAGAGGGAGTACCTTGTATTTGTTCACAAAATACATCAAGTAGTGGTGGCTATTCTATCATTAAGCATTTAAAAGCATATGCAATTATTTTGTTGACGATATATGTCAAGATTTTGTTTGCTGCATATCCACAGGGTCTATTGGTTTGTGAGACACCATTTATCCTTTTTAAGAAAATAGGAGGGGCACATGCACCCCCTGCTGGTTATAAATGTAATGGTAAAAATTGACAAAACAAGAAAAACAAGCCAGTTGATAATTGCATAAAAGTAGCATGTTTGTAGTCCTTGACAGAGGCCAGGACTTGCTTGAAGATCCAAGCTCGTTGTGTATGGAGAGAGTGTGTGTACACATCCTAATTTGTGTGTCGACACATTGAAGTTGCGCACTAACTCTAACCAAAGTTGTAGAATCTCAATCTAGATCATAAAGTCTTACAAATCCCGCAAGGATGAAATTATCATGAATCTATTATGAATCTCAATTCTGTTGGATCACATGATTTTAGTTATCTCCCGCGTGATAGATAGGATTGCACATAGGACCCTGATCTTAACAACAAACTTTGACCACATCTAAAACTAGATAATATCTATGTGAAATTGAGTTTAATGAATTTATAGGTTTGCAGTGAATAAATGCACTCACATTTGCATATACAATAAAATTGTATCAAAACAAATATTATAAGTTTATATTTATATAATACTCCTTCTGTCCTAAATTGTAAGTTGTTTTGGCATTTCTAGATTCATAGATTTTGCTATTATCTATATATACACTATGTATAGATATATAGTAAAAGTTATGAGTCTAAGTATGCCAAAATGGTCGACAATTTGGGACGGAGGAGTATATTTTTGGAAATATATGTATTTTCATCCGTCAGATTGTACGATCCAATACCATCAAGAAAAAGAAAAGCAACCAAAGGATTTTATCAATAATCCCAAGCACATAAAAGAAGAGCAACCTACTAATCAGCTTTATGTTAACTCAACCATATAATGAGTAGCTACTAATTAGATCGACTTAACTTGATGTGAATAGGTTAAGAAACTGATATCGAACCGTAACTACTCGTACATAACTCATCTCTACCATCAATGGCCGTGGGCCAATGATTGTAGAACTCCCGTATCGCTGGCGCAAATACTTCGCTTGGGGAAAAGAAATTGCACAAGTGACGGCTGACGGAGTAGGCTTGCGTGGCCGGGGCGAGCGAGTATATAACCACCTGCCCGCTGCCCGCCTGTGCTGCCCACACTTGTCACGCGCAGCGGAGGCACCCACTGACGCACAAACAAACGCGCAGGCGAGGCGAGGCGGAGGAGGCCGCACCGCAGGCACACACGCAAGAAACAAACGGCGCCTCCTCCTCTTCTCCAGGTCGTCCAGGCTCAAAAAGGTCCAGGCGAAAGCGGAGGAGGAGCGGGAGCTGAAGCGGTTACGCCCTCCGACTCCGTCAACTGGTGAGCTCACCTCCTCCATCTCCATCTCCTCCCCCCGGCTCCACGCCCTTCGATCTCGCGCTCGCCCTCTCTCTGTCTCCCCCCGGTCGCCGGTTCCGTCGGGTCGGGCGACGACTGAGGCCATCCTCCACGCACCGCAGGCGGCGGCGGCGAATGGTTTCTTGCAGAATTGCGCCCCACTTTCCGTTTCCGGTTTGGTGTGGATCGAGTGGTTTCAGTGCGCGTGTGCTGTTCTTACGTGTTTCGTCGGCAGGCGATGCGCAGATGTGTTTGGCTTGAGTGCACGCGCGCGGATGTTGGGGGTGCCTTCTCTACTCTTTCTTCTTTTTCCGAAAGGACGGCGAAAGTTTTACCTTTTGCCTTCTCAAACTCTGTTTTTTTTTTTGTTTGTATCGACTCTGTTTCTCTTTGCGACTGATAGAGCGAGTGATTCCTTTTCGTTTCCTCTTGCGCGGATGTTTCTTGGTAGGATTACTAATTCGATTTCCTCTAGTGCAAATGTCATTCTTTGGTATGGTAGGCTTCATTACTGTTCTTCGTAATAGTAGTGCCGATATAGATCTTAATCACAATGTCTTTAATTAAAGTAATAGGCGGCTTTGGTGAAACGGAGGACGTGCTCCCCGAGTGATGGCTTTCTATATTCCTGCTCATCCCGATATTTTGTTCTGAATATACTAAAACTTGGGCCGAACGGCAGAAAAAAAATGGAACTAGAGGCATCAGGTCTCCTTGTGACTCCTTGTGAATTTATCTGTTTCTTTATACAGCAATTTGTTCAGATGCAAACCGTTTGAGTTAACGGTTAATAAGGGGGAATCTTGGAGATTCTTCTCAGGGAGGGGAGGGAGACCATACGTTTCTAAATGCAGTTGTCAGATAACTAAGGGGAAAAAAGGGGAGAGTTTTCAACTTTCTTTAGTTCCAACGGCCTGGTTGACCATATTAGGCCATACATATTGTAGCAATTTATTACAAACAATTAAGTTTTTTTATTGTTTCATGTTCTGGATCTCAGGCTTCAAACATATGTTGTCAACCCTGCTTTATCCATTTAGAGATCTTGAAGCAGCTGCTACCTGCATGACTGCCCTTCTCCTTTCCTCTAGTCACTGACAAGGGCCACCACTGCATCCTTCTGAATTTCTGAACCGTCCAACTCTGTTCCACGATCATACCTTTTTCAGGCATCACACGAGCGAGCAAGATGGGTGGCTTCGTGGACCCCTTCGTTCCAGCGCCGGCGTGGCCTCAGGACATGGTGTTCACTGGCACATCCTGGTCAGGCAGCGCTTCCTCTCTTGCTGACTCAGCAGGGACATACTTGGCAGCTGCACCAGATGAAGACACAGAGTTTCACCTCCAGAACAGGTCCAAGCCTGTGTTCTTGAACGGCAACGCGAAAGAGATCTTGTCGTCTGTGGAGCTGCACGAGCAGTTCTTGCAAGCGCAGTTGCAGGACGACGTGACGCAGGGCCTGAACTTTGAAATGGACGGTGCTCTCATGGCCAGCACGCTGGGCTCGGTCCTGAGCACGCCCTCTGCCATATCACTTGCCGACAGCGCTCCTGTGGTGTGCAGCTCCAATGACAGCAGCGGTAGCGAGCAGTCCGGCCTGCCGCAGTTCCTCCTGGGAGAGCAGTCTGTGCCATCTGCTGCGTGGCCGTCAACTTTCATGCAGATTCCTTCGTTGGTTGGGGAAGAAACATCGAAGAGCTTCGGCTTCGGTGCGGTTTGCAATGATGATCTTCTGCGTGAGGCCTGCGCTGCAGATGGGAAGAACTATCCACAGCTAGGCAACATGCCCTCTGTACCACTGCAGCTACATGTAGGTGGCCAGAAACATAAACCTTGAAATTTTCGGCTTAATTGCAGCATGTCCTTATATGTTATGGTATTTGGTTTTGTATGCTTGCAGAATGATGTTGAGTTCAACACTGGAAAGATGCTCTCTTTCGCTCCGGGTCCTGGGCAGCAAGTGAATACAAACTTTGAGGATCTGCAGATCAGTCAAAAGGTCAGAGTGATATGCCTGCTTTCTTTTGTTTTTTTTTCTCGGACATGTTTCATTTGTAAGAGAAGAATAATGTATTAGACTATTAATTAATAGTACCATCTAGAGGCATCAAAATAAAGATGCACAGTAAGCTGATGGTGTTGGCACAGACTGAGAGTGTACCATGACGCATTTGTTTACCTAACCTGATTGCGACGTTTCAGGAATTCAGCAGTCTGCATCACCTGAACCTCTCCTCGCTGGTTTCTGGGCAGCTTTCATCGTTTAATGCTACAGGAGTAGCGCATAATCCTAAACAGGTTTCTGTCTTCCTGGTCCCTGTTTTTTGCTACTTGTACTTTTTGTAGCCAAAGTTTATTTAACTGATCAGATGAATCATGCTCCTTGTTGCAGTCCAATGAAGTCAGCAGTGGAAAGAATGGATTGAATGCGCCGCCGTTCATGGCTCGATCAGAAGTGCCGAATGGCAGTGGGATTGCTGCGAATGGAGCTCCCAAGCCACGCGTCAGAGCTCGCCGAGGCCAGGCCACTGATCCACACAGCATTGCAGAGAGGGTGTGCTTATTCATGATTTTTTTCTACTGTCTGAATTTGATAGGTTCATTATGATCATGAGGTTTGAACGTATTGTGGTTATGTTCGTTGCAGCTCCGAAGGGAGAAGATCTCTGACAGGATGAAGAATTTACAGGAGCTCGTCCCAAACTCCAACAGGGTACTCGATTGCTAAACTAATCCTTGTTTCCAAACAACACTTCTCTGTGCAACTATTTCTGAACCTGTATTTCTTCCGTGCAGACTGACAAGGCATCCATGCTCGACGAAATCATCGACTACGTCAAATTTCTCCAGCTGCAAGTCAAGGTCTGCAGTCTGCTCACTACCGCCATCTCCCTGTTGCCTGCTGTCTGGGTTACCATAACTTGTTGGCTGATCTCATTGCTGTGGTTGAAGGTTCTTAGCATGAGTAGGCTGGGCGCAACGGAAGCCGTCGTCCCGCTCTTGACAGAGTCTCAGACTGAGGTAAATCACGCAGAGCCTGAATTCAGACTTTCAAAGTACATAGCGCTTGTTATACCATTTCTTGTTGTGACGTGTACTGCGAATGCAGAGCTCCTCCGGTGGTCTCCTTCTGTCCCCGAGATCAGGCAGGCAGCAGGCGGGCAGGAGCAGCCTGCTCGGGCAGTCCGAGCTCCGGGACGGTGCGTCTTTCGAGCAGGAGGTGATGCAGCTGATGGAGAACAACATGACGACGGCGATGCAGTACCTGCAGAGCAAGGGCCTGTGCCTCATGCCGATCGCGCTGGCGTCAGCGATATCTGACCAGAAGGGGACATCCTCGGAGGCTGTCCGGCCGGTAAACAGTGGTGCCACGGACGAAGAAGATGGCGCCGGCGGTGAGAATCATGATGCGAAGGAGATGCTGCGCGGGCTGAATGCGTTTGGCAGTGCGAGGGAGATGAAGTCCAGGGCCTAAGCGGCTAACAATCAAGCCATCCTAAGCTTAGATGCCTGACAGTTCGTGCCGTGTTCTACTGGTTCTTTCTTGCGACTTGTAGCCTGGAGCCTGAACCAAGCTTACATGTGCTATATCTTTCTTCTTCTTCTCATCATCACAAGAACGTATGATTAATCCGTCCCTAATTTGGATTATCTTGATCGGTCGACGCAGCTCTGTTTCGACTGTGACTTGTTTCTGCGGTGCATCACAAAAAGGCAACTTAACTTTGTTCAACATGTCCTTTCTTTCATGAATCATGAAGGATAACAATTAACAACACAAATCTTGGATACATAATAAATTAGAATTCCAGATATCATAGGAAGAGCAATTTAAGTGCATTTCCCATAACAGAGTGCTGATTTCATTGGCCGGCCAGCCAATGCATTTCAATTGACTGACAATTCACTGTTCCGATTATTGTCATTTGGTTTCGAGAATCGCGCGGCCAAACTCGAATTCGAATTGGAAGAACAGAATTCTAGCAAATGGAGGTTATTGGTCGTCTTCAAGTTTAATTTCTAAGTAGGCCTAGTCTAAATGGTTCATCAACCGAAATACCCAATGGACTAGGACACCAGGTCTTCTCCTCCCTAGTCCTTCCTGGCGAGGAGGCGCGCGCGGAGCTCGGCCGCGTCGACGTCGGCGAAGCGGTCCTCGGGGGCCCAGCACCCCGTCTGGGGGTCCCTCATCCAGAAGACCTCCCTGGATGACGACGCCGTGCTACTGCCACCCGCCGAGGCCGACACCCTCGCCGCCATTGCCGCCGCCGGCGCCGCGCGCTGGTGCACCTCCGCTCCGGCCGCCGCCGCGGCGTAGCCCCTCCGGCTGCGACACACAACGAACCCATGAAAAGCAGAGCATCAGCAAAAGAAGAGAAGCAGAAACGAACAGGGTACTCCGGTGGGATCGGAGACCGGCGGTGGGCACCTGAGCGAGAGCAGAGTGGCGACGGGAGCGCGCGGCATTGCTCTGTGTTCCGAGGGAACCACCGGGGAGAGTGGCGACGGCGTGCTCTGCTTCCGGGCGGCGGCTGTGCTGGGCTCTGCTCTGCGTCCGGCGTGCCCGGCGCTGCGGCAAGCGTGGTTATATAGGAGGCGGCGCTAGGGTTTTTGCTCGGGTCCGGAGCCGCCGCCAGCCGCGCGGCGGCGCCAGTGCGCCGCGCATCTGACAGCTGGGCCTGGGTCGCGTCCGATTCGAGCAGCCCAGCTGGTAAGTGGCACCGTCACGCCTTCCAGGCAACACCAGGCGCTGGTCGGTGAGCCGCTTGGCGACGTCCCTCGCCGAGGACTCCGAGGCGATCACCCAAGCCTGGGACAGAAGCGCGCACGAGGCCAGCAGCAGCACGGCGTAGACGAGCGCGTACGTGGAGCGGGTCGGCGGCGAGCCTCGCCGGCCCGGTGACTTGGTAGGCTAGGCCGCCGACCGGGACTACGGCGGCGTGGCTGGCCTCCTTCCAGACGCCGAGCTGGCTGTAGTGGTGTAGCTGCTGCGACACCATGTAGAGCGCCGAGACCGCGGCGGAGTGGAGCACGTACGATGGGCATGGTTGACGTGTAGAGAAGCTTCATCGGGAAGGAAAAAACGGAACCGGTCTCGGCCAAAGCATGTAAAGTTGTAAACGTGTCGGTGCACCGATACATAGTCCGTACTGGAAACCTCCATTATACACATCATATATATGTCCGGTGGTGGTGAAGCCGGCCGAAAAAGAGCAAGAGATCCATCGACTTCCCATCCATGGACAAGACGGAGCAGCAGGAACAGGAACGCAAGGCACGGCCGATCACGGCTTCCACGTGGCCGAAGCGGCTCGCCTTCAAGATCGGCAAGCGAGGGCTGTTCGGTTCCCGCCCCGGCGCGACCCTGCTCATCATTAACTGCCTCGGCGTGTGGTCCCTCCGCCGCGACCGCTACGTCAAGAAGACGCGCTTCTTCCACTTCTGCGAGCTCAGAACCAAGGCCGGCGCGGTCGAGAAGTGGCACGCCTCGCTGCGGAGCCTCGGCATGCGCTCGTGGCCGGAGTACGACGAGAAGGTCGCCTTCTTGAGGGGAAAGCTGGCGGACGCGTACTGGGGCGCCGCGCCGGCGCCGTACAGGGAGCGTGCCGCCGGCTACCTCCGCGCTGCGAGGCAAGACAGGCTCCAGCGGCGCCGCGCCTTCTGCACTCCCGCGGCCTTGCTCGCCGGGCTCTGCCTCGAAATAGCGATGGTGTCGACGGTGGTGCCCGCGAGGATAATGTTCTGGTTCATCGTGGTCTCTGTCTGCGTGCTGTGTAAACCTGTAGTGGACCTGTGGCGTGCAACGTTCGATGAGCCGGATGTCATTGTTGGGATGTTGGAAGAAGTAGAAGTAGTTTGAGGTCCTTGATTATCCGATGTTTATACGGGATTTGGTATATATGGTGTACGGCGACGAGTTCATGATTTCTTACTTTCTTTTTCAGTCTACATGTTTAGACGGCTGATCTTCGTCCAGCGATCAGAAGATTGTATTCTACCTCCGCGGTCGTTTCTTCTCATTGTTTGGCCTGGCACCATGTCAACCTCTCCGTTTTCAGCTCCCAGATCACCGCTTTTTCCTGGCACCCGGACTCCCCTAATGTCGCTGAGGTCTCGTTTGGATCCTGGAATTTAATCATAATTCAGACATAAATTAATTAAGTTAATATAATTTACTGGTACGTGGAATATATTTGTATATTATTGTTGGCCATATGGGAGAAATACTTATGTGCTACACTTCTGCTACATGGAAGCGAGTTGAAGAGCGTGCTATAAGAATTGAATTCCATTCTAATAATCATAATCTATAGAATCAATTTCCATCTCCCATCCTATGAATTTAAGATATGCTTATATCTAAACTTTGGAAAGTTGTGGAATGCCACATTCCAAGATAAATTAGCCTACCCTATTAAGTAGATTTCAATTCCTTCAAAATGAAGGGATCCAAATGGGACTAAAAAATTTTAAATCCTAACTAAAAGGCACTTTTTGTTTGACAAGGCAATTTACAGAAAATATTTTGTTAAATGGCCGTGCGTGCCGCTCGATCGATTACGGAATTGATAGATGAGGAATTCCAGTTGGAATCGGAGAGGAATGTAATTAATGTCGGGGATCCACAAACCGTCCAAAGTTAGGATGACAAGTTTTGTGGACAAAATTTAAATCTTATAGTGACATGTTTTTTTTAGAATGAAGTAGGTATTAGGCAAGCCAGATAAATAATCAATCACAAATAAAACATTTTTTTCTACCATTAACTAATTGATTTTTGTGTTCATGTCGATCCATTCCAATCCTAAATTTCCACATTGGGGGTTGAAGCTATTTATGGTGGATCCTTATTATATTTTTCCCATCTTACTATATTTAATATTTATCCACAATCCCATAATTTACATATTAAAGGCCGATGTTCCGGATTAATAATTCCTCTAATCAAAGGTTGGATTCTTTGAGTCTCAAGTATCAACTCGTCATTCCGCCTGGGAGGGAAGTTTGAGTAAATAAGTATTAAAGGCTCATGGAAAACTTAGGACCCAAGCTAATAATACAAATTTTCTTACCTTATTATTTTCTCTCATTTGTTAAATATTCTAACATAATAGTAATATATATGTACTTGTCTATAGATTTGGAGGTTATTTTAGAATATTTTTATAATGGAAGAGCTATTTTTCCAAGATGTCTCGTGAGAATTAACGTGGAGACTCCAAAAGGAGTATTCGATTACTAATATAAGATAATGATTATGTTTATTATTTAAATGAAGTATCTATGTCCGTGCATGTTAAACCCATATACATTTTCCGGCGCTGCTAGTTCTAGCGCCCGGACCAGGACGTCCTTTTGTCCCATGATGCACCCTTTCTAGCGCTCGAACGACGTCCTATTGTCCCATGATGCACCCTTTCTAGCGCCCGAATGTCCGATGGGAAATTTTTCATCGAACGCTCCGTTGCAACATCAAAATACAACATCTGCAACATCAAAAATATATAGTTGCAATATAAAAAAAAATATGACATTTGTTCCTGGAATAGAAAATTCCCGTCGCAACATGAACACTATGTTTCATGCATCATTCACTGTGAAATATGGAAAAACAATAGTTGCAATATCGATGCTTAACTATCGCAACATATGTCGTAGCGTCCGATTTTTCTTCCTCGTCCGGACGGCTGTGTCTTTGCATTACCGTTTTCTATTTAGCCATGTACCAATCGCTTCGGTTACGGTGTACCAGGACCAGGTGAGACCGTGAGATGCTTATGAAACGATCAATCAAAATCATTCAATAGCACATAGAAAGGGATTAAATTTGAATATACAGTGCAATTTACATCAACATTGCAAGGGCCGTCAACTCTGCTCTCAAGATTCAAGAAGAAACTAATTTTACATTGCACCAACATTTACATAGCATATACAAAATTACAGATTTACATGCTCTGCTTCGAAGAACTGCATACAAATTACAAAGACAAAAAGGAGTTTACGTTACACAGCATGCATCCTCCGTCTCTTGGTCTGCAAGGACATCGGCGATGCAAACTCTTCTTTCTTTGGCAGCTCCAGCACGTCGATCTTGTCGAACCATGGGTGTTTGAGCGCCGCGGCTGCCGTGAGCCTCTTCTCCGGGTTGCACGTGAGGAGGCCGCTGAGGACATCGAATCCTTCCTTGGACAGCTTCGACTCGGGAATCAGCTCGCGTAGGTTGTTTTCCCGCTGCATGTCCAGCTCCGGCATCACCACGGTGGCGAACGCCGTGGATGAGAACCACGGCCATGTACTGTCATCAGGCGTGCCCAGCACGTCGAAGATGGCGCAGAGCTGTCCTTCACCGTAGAAGCCTTGGAACAAAGGACTCCCGTTGTTGATGAGCTCTGCCATGACGCAGCCGAGGGACCAGATGTCGACGCGCTCGTCGTAGTCGGGCTTCTCCAGCAGCATCTCCGGCGCCATGTACCACAGCGTGCCGGCCGGCTTGTACGGAGGCCGCTCGTCCGTGGACATGGCGAGGCCAAAGTCGCAGAGCTTGACGATGCGGTGATCGTCGCCGACGAGGATGTTGGCGGGCTTGATGTCGCGGTGCACGATGTGGCCGCCGTGCATCTTCTTGGCGCCCGTGAGCAGCTGCCACATGGCGGCGCGCACCATGGACTCGGGCAGCGGCGGGCTCCCGCGGGGGCGCTGGCGGAGGAGGTTGTGGAGGCTTGGGCCCACGCACTCCATGACGAGGCTGAGGTCAAAGGCATCCGGGCGGCGGACGACGCCGTGGAAGCCGACGACGAACGGGTTGGCGCCGCCGCCGCTCGTCTCCTCGAGGAAGCGCGCCTCGCGCAGCAGCGCGGCGTGCCCGCCGTGGGCCTTGCCGACGCGCTTGATGGCGACGATCCGGCCCGTGGCGCGGTGGCGAGCCTTGACGACCGCGCCGAAGGCCCCCTCGCCGAGGCGGCTGATGTCCTCGTATTGCTCCGCGCTGCCGACAGCGATGCGCCTCCTCTTGAGGCCGGCCGGCCCCGCGGCGGCGTGGTTGCGGACGGCGACGGCGGGCTCTACGCAGGCGGCCATTGCGAGCGGAAGAAGGCGAGGCGGCGGATGGATTGCTCGTCCTAGGCTGTGGAGGGAGAGGCGACGTGAGCAGGTCGAGCGGACGAGGCAAGTCGAGTATTTACGATAGGACTGAATCCGACTGGAGTTGACAAACATCGTTGCAACCGCCGGATGCGATCCGCTGATGTTCGAGCCTAACTAGGAAAGCTTCGCATCGGATGATGGCGTGCCCGTGACGCATATCTCTCGGCGCGCTTGATGCCTTGATCTGCGAAACCAGGAGCGGGCACATGGCCGAATCGAATTAGAAGGTTCAGTTTGCAGATTCGGGAAGCTTTAACATTCAGTTTGCAGGTCGCTCTTCCTCTCGGCCTCAGTGATCATTGTTTGAAATTTCTTTGCAATGTCTGAAATTCTGAACTGTAATATAGTCTCTGAATATTATGGGGACCGATTAGACAATGTGCTTCTGCAGCAGATACATTACTACAAAATTTGAAGTTGACCTGATCCTACAGCAGATACTGGCAGGAATTTGCTCCTGAAATTTCTTACTCCACTAGAAACTGAAGACTGAAACTCTAGGAGTGAAGCCACAAGGGGAGAAAGTTCAGTTTAACGCAGAGATGAGTGCCCACATTCCCAGTTTCTCTGCGTCACTTCTCTCTTTGCTAGTTTACAGGACGCCTTGTTCCAGATTTCTTACGCCAACGTCACCGGCTCAGGCAAAAACATAATTTGCATCTGAATTCTGTTTAAAATTGATCTGCCTTATGAACATACAAAAGATTTAAAATTGGTACAGTGACCAAACTGATCTCTGTTAACAACAGTACTGATCACTTTGAAAATGGTGGTTTCAAATTTGCAATATTTTCAGGAGTTCTCTGAACCTCATAGAGGCACTCCTATGATTACTAACTGGCAAAAGGTACAGACTCGCTAGCATTTTACAGACTCAATTTTACAGGAAAGACATTTTCAGTGCTTGATCCCTCATGCGAAACCATTTGCTGCACTTGGACTGCAACTTTGTCTGAAAGAGCTTTCGCTTCCAATGTGGCATGCACATCATATACGTACTGACTGACAAGAACACAAACAAAATTCAGGGCAATGTCATGCACTTCAGTTGTTTAACAAAATTGCAGAGCTACTTGCAGTTCCCTTTCCCTCCACATTTTCTCATCCGGTTTGGGATCGGCAAAGGCAGTATTAAACTGCAAATCGACTTCAAAACCCAAGGGCACTTGCGTCAGGTGCATTGGAACATTATATTCCATTGGCTGGGAGCCTAATTCTAGTCATCATCTCACTAGGAAAGAAACTAGTTCTGCAGTTGATTGCATTATCAGCAATTAGCTGAGTTGGTGGTCACATTTCTGGGACTCATCCACGCAGGTGAAAGATAACAGTGTTCTGGTGATCTAACTCCCATGTGCACCACAGCCAGGAAACATCAATTAAAAAGTCTAATTCTGGACTAGACGCCCATTTCAAGCAATGAGAAACGAAATATTGCAACTCGTGCATCATGCTTAGAACTGCATCCAGTTAACACGAGGAAAAAACAACAACGTTAATTCCTGCATCGTTTCCACAATTGCACCTGATGAAACTAGTAATCCGGTTGGAACCGAACAACTCACATAGATCAACAGTAAAGGCATGATTACATCAACGAAGAATCAATCATTGAATCAGCAGAAAAACCTAGTACTACGCAAGATCCCCATGAACAGTCAAGAATACAGGCAAACGACCGATCAACTAACAGCCAAAGCAAACAGAGCCCTACAGGCTGCTGACTCCGCGCCGCTAAAAAACCAGGTCTAGCTCCGGGAACATGAAGCAGAGGGCGGTGTAGGCGTACGCAGCGGCCACCCCGGCGAGATTCTCCGCGATCACGAGGTAACTAACCGTGGGCCGCGTCGACGAGGCCGTCCACGCCCGGGTGATCCAGCAGGATGTAGGCCGCCAGCAGGGCGCAGAACACCACCAATATGAATGCCAGGATGACGACGTTGAACCACAGGTCGCCGCTCCTCCACCTCCACCTCGGGGCTTCCGCGACCACCACACCGCCGGGAGCGGCAGCCAGCGCCGGAACCACGACCGGCCGACCACGCGGAGAGACCGGCGCCGCAACCACCACCTCCTCCTCGACCAAACCACTGATGGGATCGAACTGATTGGACACGCCCGTCCTCGCGGGGATCGGGTCGCCCAAGAGCTGCCCGTCGACGCGGTACGCCGGGAGCGTCCCTACGGCGGGGACAACGAACTTCGCCGGCGCCATGAGAGCGGGCGACGGGAACCGGAGAAGAGGGGCAGAGGTCCAAGGTGGTGGGCTGTTTGCTCTTGTGGCGGTGGTGGTGTTTGTGCAGAAGAGGGACGGCGACGGGGACGGGGGTTATATAGGGAACGGTGGGCGGTGGATTTTACAGCGTCTCGTCCGACGAGCAGCAAGAGTTTACCGTCTAATCTCCACTGACTAACAAAGTGACCCCATCATTTCATTTCAACCACGAGTCATTTCAGTTTCACCCTCCGGTGCGAGGTGAATAGTTCGTTACGTACGGCTGCCGCCAGGCTGGCTATTTCAGAGCACGCCGCTGCGACACGACGCCTAACAGAAACAACCACCAGCCCGTCGGTCGAACACCCACCGAGACTAGAGAAGTAGAGAGATGGCTGCGCCGCGCGCCATGGACGGTGCGAGTCCGGGAGCGGGCGCTCGAGGCGGGGGGCCGTTGCGACCACGCCCGTGGGCTGCTCCGCGGGGCGGTGGCGCTCCTCGCATTGCCGATGCACATCGCCGACGCTCCGGCCGGGCGCGCGCGGGACGAGCTTGTGATCGCCGCGCTCCTCGACGCGGGCAGCGGCCTCGCCTTCGCCGCGGCCATGACGGCGGTGGCCGAGCTCCTCGCGCTCCGCGGCGCCGCGGCCGACCCGAAGTACGACTACGGCGTGCATGACGTGCACGCACCTCTATCCTCTGCAACTGCCTCACCGGCGCGCCGGACAGCGTCGCTCTGGCACAACGCGTCATCCCCAAGCAGCAGGCCGTGGCGCGGCGCGCGGAGGGCGAGTGGCCGGCGGCGGCGTGGGCGCAGCTAGCGATCTCGCGGCGAGAGGCCTCCATCGATGACCTTGAGATGCGGCTCGCTCTCACACCAAGCTCCCGGCCGCCAGAGCGTTCGAGCCGTGTACGCGATCAACGCCATGAGGTGGCGCACTGGCGCGGGCACATCGGCCGCGGCAAAGCGCCGCTGGTTCATCCGGGGCATCCCAGCGCTGGAAACTGCGCAAGAATGGACCCTTGTTGGATCTTGCCGTGCCAGAGCCCAGATGTACGCGCAAGAACGCCATGAGGGCTCCGACGCAGAGGCCTCCGAGAGCGGCGGCGGTGGGGATGCATCGGCTGAGCCTGACTCTGAAAAGGCGCGCCGCGCTGCGCCGCGGCGGGTGCGGGGTGCGGACTAGCCGTGCGCTAGGGAGACTGGGAGACCAGTTCATTCAGACGTGCGGTTGTTCTTGGTTTGCCGTTTGAACGCCGTCAAATTAGCGCCAAAACCTGATGAGCATCAGCATCGGAGCGCTGGAGTCATTGCATATTTGCATCAAGGCTCGGGGCGAGCATAGGCAGAGATGGAGAACTGGGATGGAACAATTCCATCTCAATATATCCCTTCAACCAAATACTACTTACAAATTTTGTACGCGAGTTGTTACGGTCATGATCTTATGATTCGCCGTCTAAGCGTTTAGAGTCATCAGATTTGATGACGAGGGGGCTAATGAGATATTTAAAACCATTTATTTGAGTAAGCACAAGTTCTACGTGCACAAATTAAGGTGGGCTAGTAAAGATCGTTATGTGGGAAACACAAATTCGTGTGGCCGTAGAAAAGAAAATTGACCGTACGGTTCAGCCAGTTGACCAACTTGGTCAACATGTGTAGCATTATTGCTCCAAATAAGATCAAAGAGTATTGACTTATATTGAGTTTTAAGAACAATGATGATGAGAAAGAGAAAAGGTTCACACATCAATCTAGCATAAACCAAATTTGTCAAACCTACCAAATATTTTTAAAGACAAAACCTACACTCATAAGCATAAAATCAACCCATGAATAGACGTGGTGTGCGTGTAAAAAATCTATCTAAACTGAACTACACCTCGAATGTTTTTTTTATTTGAGACAAAGAACTCGAAATTCTAGTCAAAATTCTAGGCAATGTTTCACACTAGTACAATGCTCGTTAGCACGCTACGGTGCACCAAATACAACATAACTTTTAAAAATTCAGCACATGAGGAGATAGTTTAAGGTTAACATGAAAAGGGATAAATGAAGAGTCATTTAAATATATGTGAACTAAAAACCATTTCTGAACTGAAGTTCTAAATACACCAAAATCTCAAAGCCCAATCATGATGTTCGCTTGAAGCAGATGGAAGTATATGTGTTCACTAAAATTCTTAAATTAAGGAAGTAGCAGTTCCAAGAAAAAAATCAAAGTTAAATAATCATCAATACCCCTAACAAAGAAAACGTTACGACTCTCTTCAAATACATAGTGAAAATACTGAATTAACTACACTCTTGATATCATTAGTGGACAACTATCGTGGAACATATCCTCCCTATACCAGAAACTTGATAGCCAATAAGGAGTTATGTTTCACAATCAGACAAAAATATTAAATAATAGAAATATCACTATTAGGTTTAAAACTAACGTCTGTGAGCATTTTCTAGTTAATGTCACAATCTGTGCACAGTGGAACTTAAAATGAAAAATCAAGGGACTAACTAGAGTATGACAGGTTTTCTATCAGGAGTCCTGAAAAACCTGAACTTAAATTGAGACTTGGAAGTGGTTGCAGCCTTGCAGCAATGCCAATTCTAATGGGATTCATTTGTTAAGAGAAGCTATGCAAATGAACATTCTTAAAGGGAAAGAAAAAAGCTACCTTGATTCCTCTGTGGCAAGGTGGCTCCAGTACCTCCGATCATCAATACCGGTAATAGTCATCGCCTTTGATGATATACTGATGCAAAGACCTCCCTTGTTCTTCAGAATCCAGAATTCCTACAATCGACAACATGAATGCCTTTTAAGCAAAACAAACAATTTAAGCAAACAGAAGGCCAAGAACAGAACCGATAGTCCACTTCATATGAATATGGCACGATAGCAGATCGGTCCTAACAAAATACTGACTACATGAATAGTTACAAAGTGACAGTTGATGGTTCTCTTGAAAGAATTGAGTTGAATAGTCAAAACTATTAGCATAACTTGTTCTCTATTCCTGTCAGTTGTGAGGACATCTCCTGCAATTAACTGATACTATGCAACAAGGTTGTATATCAGGGGCCACATGAGGTTTCTTGCATTTTAGAACACCAAATGAGGAAAGGGTACCTGCACATTTTTCTTTCCACTATGTGATATATCCGGCCTGGTGCATAAAGCCTCCTTGGATCCTTTAGCATTGCGTCCTCAGGTATACATGTATCCCTCAAACATCTCAAACATAGGAGGCACGGCAAGCTGTTCAAGAAGAGAAGCTTAATTTCAGACTTGCTTGAGCCCAGTAAGCAGTAAACATACTGATACATAGCTACAATATAGCTAGCACAAACATTAACTGAAAAAAAAAAATTAGATAAACCACCCCCAGGTACAATAGAATTCTTTGATAGGACTGACTGTCAATGCAATCATGATGTTCATTAGAATACCGCACCTATACAGGGTTATAAAGTTTTAAAGTATTTTATAATCATGTCTAAAACATCTTCCTCATGAACTAAACTGGTGTGGCTGAGTCTTCATAGTTGAACTACTAACGGTAGTAGACCAAAACAACATTACGATACTTTTGTTTAGAATGACAATAAGATACTATGTTAGTATGTTAAGGCCTATTAACATTTTTTTTCCTAGCAAAGCATGTCAACATAGGTTGTAGCCTTCTTATTAGGACGGAGAAAATATAGCTTCTAATTTAGCCATTGGACATTTATGTTACTCCTGTCAATGTTCCTGTAATGCTTAGTATCAGCACGCGGTAATTTAGCGAGATGATTATACAGCGAATTTTAGAAACGTTAGGAATTCTCTTCTGCTCATTGTAGCAAACATGCAAAGGAGGAGCGAATTGAAATTTTCATACGGAGACAACGGCGTCGCGCTCGACAGTGTGGTGTGAGTAGTATTGCGGGGAGCTGAGGAGTCGCATCGCGTCGATAGGGGATTGGGGGCTCCTCAAAAACGCGGGCAAGGGGGAGGGCGTGGGTGCGGAGGTGGGCGAAGGGGTAACCAAACAACGTGAGTCGTTGGATCTGAGTGATGAGAGAGAAGACGATGCCAGGAAAGATCTCGATGGTCCATTTTAACTGAGTTGAATCCTTGGGTACACAAAATCGTGTGAACGAAGGAAAGACTATCTCAGTGGGTGAAATTAGCCGTGTGGACATAGCAAAGAGTTAACTGGTGGATTTAGTAGGTAGATAGATGAGCCTACAGACACCAACACTACATGGGTGATGTTGCTGGCGTAAATATGATGTAGTGCAAACCATCCGTGGAATCCTGAAAACTCCCACCATAGACTGTCAGATCAGAGATCTACGATGCAAGCAGCATAGTTCCTCGTAACATTTTTCATATAACCCCTCCCTTATACTGTATGCCACCTACTTCCCCACATTAATATCTAAGTGTAATAAATTCAATCGTGCAGTTGCAACTAGCCAATGATTCAAGTTGCAATTGGTCTATACTCTAAGTTGCAAATATTGTAGACCACATGCTCCCCTGGTCGCATTAAATTGGAATATTCCTAACTCAGTTGGGAGTAGCTAGTCAACAGTATTTGCAACTCCAAGTGTAGATCGATTGCAACTTGGAACATTGATCAGTTGCAACTGCAGGGTCACATTTATTGCACTGAGACAGTAATGTCGGGAGGTAGGTGGTGTACAATATAAGGTGGAGGGTTATATGAAAAATATTAGGAGGAACTATACTTAGCTTGCACTGTAGATCTCCAATCTGATGGTCCATGGTAGGAAGTTCCCAGGATTCCACCTACGATATGATTTGCACTGCATATTCTCCCGATGCCACTTCCCTTCATTTATCTCCCTTCATTCCCTATTATTTCGATATCTCCTCACCACTAAATCTACCGTATTCCTAGATCATTCTACCACCATCACAAACCATAGGCAGGGCCACTATCCGCGTACAACTCGCTCTCTGCCCGCTACAACTACCTCGCTGACAAACCACCGAAGACTTCCTCCAGCCTAAATCCAAAACCCTAGCTCTAACCTTAAACCTAAAACCGTTGGCAGAGAGTGGAGTTGAAGAAAAAAAAAGGAGGAGAAAAAGAAAAGGTAAAGAGCTGGGTGGGGTGGCATAGCACATTGATGATTAGGCCATGTTGGAGCTCTCTTGCGCCTCGTTTCTTGCAAAGCCCATCTAAGCAAAGCCCGGCCCATAATAACACACTCCAAATCAACCCAACTATTGCTATGACCAATGTGCATCGAGTGGGGTAGTTGCTCCTACTGCGAGAAGAGATTTATCTTTGTTCGGAAATCCTCCGACTTCTCGACTGGGCGCGGCGTCGATCCTCCGCCTGCTCCTTGCCGGCGACGTGCGAGGTCCTCCCTTCACTCGCAGCAGGGGGAGGGAACACGAAGAGGGGAGCTGAGCGGAGAAGAGCCGGAGGCCATGGACACGATGCGCGGCGCGCTGGAGCGGGCCAAGATGCTGGTGGGCATGGAGGTCGACGAGGAGTCCGCGCTGCCGCCCCCCGAGGAGCAGTCCTTCTTCGACGACATCAACCGCCAGTGCACCCTCAACACCACCCAGGCAAGCACGCACGCACGAACCCCCTCAGCTTACCCCTCCTCTCTTGGATCCGGCGGCCGGCGGGCCGTGTCTACCCGCAGATCCAGCCGCGGATCTCGCTAGGTGGCCGCTTGTCTCCGCGGGGGTCGGCGAGGAATCGCGGGAAAATCGCTCGAGCAATGTGGTCCCGCTGTCTAACCATGTCTTGCTGACTTCTTGTGCGCAGAGGCTCTATGGTTTCGCGATTTGCTTGGCTGCCGGCCTGACATGCACCTTCTTGGTGAGTTCACCTGGCCTCGCTGCCTTTTGCTCTCAGTTCAGGGCGACGATATTGTTTCTAATTAGTTATATAGCTGAAATTGGCATTGTTCTAAAGCACTCTTACGATTGTTAATAAGTCAGGCAACTAATTGAAAGCTCTAGCATTGTCCCTAAGCTCTTCTTTTTATTTTCAAAAAAAGAAGAAGAAGTTCCAAGTCTCCTCATATGATCATGTTTTTCCTTAAAATAATCTGTGGATATTAACTCAATTATCAGTATGGTGTTAGTAATATTCAAGGAAACATACAACAGCTAGCATAGCAGTCCTCAGGATATATCCATCATGATAATCTAGCATGACTGAAGGGAAATCACAATGCAATTTTTGTTTCGTTCTCATGATTGCACTTGTATTCATATATTTATACCTACCTAGTCTGTTATAATTATCTTATATTTTCCCACATTCAAACCCTTATGGATTATTTTATATTTTTCATGTCCATTGTTCCAGTCAATGCTTGTTTTCTTCAATCCGGTGAAATTTGGGGTAACATTCACCCTTGGCAACTTGATGGCCCTTGGAAGGTCTGTTTCACAAGCTGTCAAAATTCTGCTTAACATATATTTGTTTCTGCTTTGGATCTTGGTTTTCCGCCCAAAACCTTAGGAATTTCTTGATAGTTGCCAAAAAGAGAGGTGAAAGATACCATCCAGTAAAATTGAGTCGATGCACAAACTGTTGGAACTCAAACGAATATGAGTAGCATGGCGTATCTCAAGAATTCTGTGCTTAATTATGCGGAAATTAGGGATCGGAACCTATATTAGGCGATGTCATTCCCTTCTAGTCAGTGTAGGTGTTGATCAGCTGGGAGAACCTCCTGGCATCTGCATTGGCCTTCAAGTCAGCAGAGCACTCTTCATATTGGTTTGGAGGTGGTTTTGGGGGGTAGCTGGCTAATGACATCATCGGATCCCTAGAGCAGCTCCCTCCCTCTTAATATAGCGCTAACTGCCCTGGGACCTAAACGTTTTGTGTTTCGTCCCTCAATCAAAACTAACCCTTGAAATTCTTTATATTTTTGTAATTAGACTGCCATCAGGGGTTAATTAGCAATTGTGCCTTTAGGGGGCTAACACATAACAGTTAGGTCTCAGGCCAGTTTATAACATTTAAATTTAAACTAAACTATTCTTAAGAAGTGTGCGCTATCCATGACCCAATTTTAGATCAAAGAATCCGCTAGCATATCATTAGCTATTCCTCTACCAAATTATATCTATTCTGTCTTGGACACCAGAAATATCAACATAATGTTTAGTTTGAGAACTAACATTGAACTGTTCATATTACACCTGGGTGGAAAATTAGTACAGCCCTTCACTCTTCATATCTGTATCATGACGCTGCATCTGTTTTTCTGGCAGACTCGAAACTTCTTGAACTATCTTGTAACAAAAGTTGCCCTGCTAGATACTATTGAACTTTGCCACAGTAGAATAGCGTATGTTATCTGATAAGTCTATGCACACGCTGTGTAATGTGCTTGCTAACTTTCTCTATTATTTATTTATCTATGAAAGGTTCTTTGTCATGTCAACTAATGGAGGGATCATTTGTTTGGCAGTACAGCATTTCTTATAGGCCCCAAAAGGCAGTTTGATATGATGCTTGATTCAGTGCGAATATATGCCACTGCTCTATACATTGCAAGCATCATAATTGCTCTATTCTGTGCTCTCTTGGTAAGTAAAATGAACTAAGCCCTAGCATAATTGGTGAAGTTTTATAATTTATATGTCAATGCAAATAGTATAATAAAGTAAATCACACCTTTCTGCCCTAAACAGGTTCACAGCAAGCTGTTGACTCTGCTGGCCATCATTTTGGAATTTGGTGCCCTTGTTTGGTAAGTTCAGTTATCCTTCAATGGGTGAATTTAAACATATCTTTACCTTGCATGATGTCTGCCAACCACATTTCTTCTACTTAATTCTAAATTTGTTGCCACCTTAAGCACTAGTACTAAGTATCATTCCCAGTCAGACACCACCAGATGAGGTATCAGAGCGTGTATATCCACGATATGAGCAACCGGAACTTGTATCATGCTGAAGAATTGCCTTTTCACTTTTTCAAGAGTGCGCAGACATGTTTAAACATATAAAGGAGAGCATCTTACAAAATTAGTGTTGCATGAGCATTTGGGACTTATGGACAAAACTGAAGTTTCAACTGGTGGTGCGTGCAGGTACAGCCTTAGCTACATACCTTTCGCAAGGTCGATCGTGTCCAAAGTGATGACATCCTGCTTCGACACCGATTTCTAGAGCAAACATTGTTGTCTGCCGGATTTAGAAAGATACTATCTGTAATCTAGCGTGTACTTCTGACAGATGAGGAGGGAGTCACCTCACCACCTCCAACAGGGCAACAGGCTATCTTGTAATCATTAATCAATGTGAATCTAGTTGTGTGCATTTCTTCATGCTAGACTAGAAGATTGTGCTATTGTCTGTTCTCCCCCTTCCATGCATTTACACGTGCAATCCGCGCCTCAGTTTGTTTGGGCCTCTCTTCCATCTGTGCAGCGCTCGGTGCGTTCACCGTGGGTTTGTGGGCCTGTTCGCTTCAGCTTATAAGCCGGCTGAAAAGCTGAAATGGCTGATTTGTTGTGAGAGAAAAATACTGTTTGATGGCTGATAAGCCGGCTGAATAAGCTGAAGCGAACAGGCTCGTTACATTGTTTTACATTGTTGTATCATTTGCTGAGTAAAGAAGTTTCACAGTGCTCCTGTAGCATGATATGCTTTGACCTGCAGAATGCCGTTGATTTTGGAGCCTTTGTTACATCACGACGATTGACGACTCACGCAATCTTTGGTGCTGCCTTTTTTTTTTCTCTCTCCCAATTACATTCACACTCGCTCAATCAGCATTCATAACTAGTACGCACCTAGCATATACGAATTTCTGCTGAAATCGTGTTAGTTACGGACCCGCTCAAATCTAAATCAAGCACCGACTGAATACAAAACACCAAATGCCACCACTACTGGGTGGGCTGGATGTGCCACGCCACCCACGGGCCCCAGATAGGCCCGCCAACAACTCTCTCGGCCTATAATATAAGCCCATAAACAATATGGCCCAAGCACCGTCCTTGACAAATCGTATCTGCAAAAGGGTTAGTAAAAATTTGCACTCGGCGGGCGGCGGCGGTGATCTGATCGTGAATTTTCTGGGCTGCTAGCTTGTATCCAACCTATACTGAGCAGTGATCTTGCAACGTTTATGTTTGCCGCGTTTACTTGTTCTTTGCAGCAAATGAAGAAACATGAATGTGAAGTCATTACTCATTAGCTGTTTACTAATTTAACAAACTCCAAACGCAAACTTTGCCTCCATAAAGCTGTTTAGAAAGCATGCAGATGCTATTACTCTTATGTATGCCCCAAAACTAGTTAAAAGGTCACCATGGGTGCAAAGGGATATCTAAGGAATCGATTGGTACAGATTTATACATGGCATGCACGAATTTCTAACTAGTAACTGCTAGCTAGGGATGATTGAGGCCTGACATGGTAATGGTACTACTACCAAAAAACGCCACTATGGTCTGTTTTAAACCTACATTGCATTAGCTTAGCACATGAATATTCTGACTTACTCTATACAATGTTGAGTACATGATCAAGGCTATATCTTTAGCAATTGAGGCGTTACCTACTGAACTACCCACTCTAGTATTGATTTGAGGGACATGGTATGACATTTCACTAACTGCATTTCCCCCCTTAACATGCTTGTCCTTGTTCGTTTCGTTATCAGATTGTTTGGCTGAAAGAATTTCAAACTTTTGAGGATAAATCCAGCGCCATTAACCTTGATACTGGTCTTAACGAACTGCTTGCTACGATGATCAAGAAGTATATCAAGCCTGATCAGAAATTAGCTGTTGGAAGTCTTGAATATAAGAAAATAATTGAAGAACATGGTTAGTGTTGGCTTCCCTTGTTTGTTTATGACTGTGAAGTGTGAACAATTCTAGGCACCAATTTTGCTGCGGATTTTTCAGGGAGTATCCGGCATGTATGATGGTACCGTGATGGAGCTGATGTGGGGCCTCAAGAATTGCATGCATTGTTTAGTGCCTGGAGAGCTGACCAACAAAAACCGCCCCGTGATGAGTGAAGGAATGAAAATTGTCCTGGATGAATATGGCTTTGACTAAAGAACAGAGATGGTGAGCCCATCGCCTCATGTCGCATGTCTTGAATCATGGATTAAGTGCTTTATGCTCTATTGCTCCCTGTCATATACTCTTACACTTTATGTGCACTTTTAATCCTTGATTTTCACTGGACAAAGTATTTCGATGCAATATTTTTACAGAACATTTTGCCATTCGTGTTTTTTTTTCTGTTAGTAATGTAGAAATGCTCTTTTTCCAGGTTAATGATGATATTATTGAGGTGGTATGGCTCGTGTATAATTGTGATTATTGTGTGGATAAACATTCTGAAACGTTGCATAAGGCTGGTAAAGTCCTTAAAAGGATATCTGACATTAACTCTGAGGATTGGGATTTACTGAAACTTGCCACCGCTCTCAAGATGGTATGTTACCCTGAAGAACTTTTAATTGGCGATCCTCGACAGGTAAATCATAGTATTTTGCAAATGTGTTCTCAGCCTCTTGCTGTGTTTGAAGAAGCTTGTCATTTAGCTATGGAGCAATGTGTGTTTCTTTCAGATTTTTTCAGGCGATGAGCATATTAATCTGCGGCAGGATGCACCTCTATACAAGGATAAATTGTGGGGGAGGGCCATTTCGATAGTCTATAATCAAATATTGCGGGCCCGTATAATTAGGCATAAGTGGCGAAGACGGTTGCCCCATTACTTGAAGGAGGTTAAAGAAGCGTATGAAGCTGAACAAAGTCAGCACCACTAGCCCTGAAAGTGATCCCAGAGGAGTACACTTGGGTTTCGACGCTGCCAGTGAGCCATTCGATGCTGAAGGTTGGAGGACAAAACATTGTGGCAATTCATTATTAGCGACTCGATAGCTGTCTACACAGTACTCATTAGTAGGTGAATCAGACTAGCAGTACTGCTCAGTGCATGTGGGTTACTGCTTACTACCCGTCTTGTAATTGTTGCATTGATGTTACCATTCAGTAGGGGGGTTATTCACAGGCGTCAGACATTTCTGCAGTCGAATATTCACACCATCTTCCTCAAGATGGAAGGGATTATCTAGACAACACCATACCAGCAGCGTCAGACCCTTACTAGATGGCTAGATGCTACCGTTTCATTTTGTCTGTCAGCTGAGCAAGCGCACACTAAACATCGCATAGAATTTGGCCCTATCCCTACGTATAACACAATCCTAAATTTTAAGAACAATCGATTTAGGGTCCCTGGGCGTTCCGCGTTGAATAGCCAGAAGAAACCTACCAATTTCAAGATCTAGAGAAGTTCATAGGAAATGTACTTTTGCGATACTTTCCATGCCGAATTGTGACGCGCCATTTTTGTAGCTAGGAAATTTGCTTGCCACAAGTTAGACAAATCATGGCCAGAAAATACGTGTATGATTTAGTATAGGTGGCATAAACTTTTGTGGCAACAAAACGCCTGGTCAAAAAACCTTAGTCGGACACCAATTCTGGGCGGCGATCGTAGGTCTCCGATCGGAGCAGCGCGTCCCGGCCGTCAACTCGGACTCAACCTTGTCCACCTCGGAGCAGTCGCGCGGTGCAAGCGCAACTAATCCTGTCCAGGTTGTACTCGATCGATCGCGCACGTCGTATGCAAGCAATTGAGTCCGACTCGATCAGTCCATCAGAGCAGCGTAGCGTACATCCTGCGCAAACAAACCTCGGTGATCATCTCGAATTAAACGCCGGCGATATATAGGGAGCTCACCATCATCAATTGCCCGTCGTCGTCGGAGCTCCTGGCTTAATTCCACGCTCGATCCACCAGTCCACAACTTCTCTTCCTCCCTGCGCCGGCGACCGACTTGATCGCTCCTCCGACAGGGGCTCCTTGCTTCTTGGGCGGCCGGCGAGCCATGTGCTCCGTCGCTCCCTTCCTTCTTCCCGGACTAGCCCGCGCCGCTCCTCGCGCCGACGTGCGGCCGACGATGGCCACGACGTACGCGGAGGACCCTCCTGCCGCGTGGGGCGGGTACGGCTACTACGACGATGGCTCCGACATCGACGCGTTGCTCCGGGGCATCGACGCCGTCGTGCGCCCTCCCAAGTCCGCCGACCTTCCGATGCCATCCAAGGACTTTCTCGCGCTGTCTCGCCGGCACGGCAACCACGACGCCGGCTTCAACGCCATGCTCCGCGGTATCCAGAGCGTCCGCGTTCCGGCCGCCGGCCTGATGGCTTCCCTCCCCATGGACGCTCATAACGACGACGCCCCGACGACGCCCGTAGCGGTGCTGCAAGCGCCGCGCAGCTACGGCGACGACACGGTCACCAACATGAAGACGCCACCGCCCAACAAGAAGCAGCCGCGGCAGAAGTGCGGCGGCGAGTACGACGCCGACATCGACGCCACGTTCCGGGTGATGGAGACCGACCCGGCGGAGCGGCCCTCGGAGGACTACCTCAGCGAGAGGCAGGCGGGGGCCATGATGATGACCGACCGCGCCGAGCTCATCGAGAAGATGCACCGCTTCTCCAGGTACTACGACCTTGCCCCTGGCACCCTGCACCGCACCGTCTCCTACGTCGACCGCTTCCTGTCAATCAAGAAGATCACCGGCGGCGACCAGAAGCATCAGCTCCTACTCCTTGGAGCCGTGGCCGTCTTCGCCGCGGCAAAGTACGAGGACAGGAACACCGTGCGGAGGATCGACGCCGACGCCGTCGCCGCGTACGCCGGGTGCTCACGGCGCGAGGTCCTCGCCGCGGAGCGCGAGCTGGTGGCGGCGCTCGGGTACCGCCTGAGCGGGCCCACGGCCTACACGTTCGTCGACCACTTGATGAGGCACAGCGGCCAGGACTCCCAGGAGGAGGAGGTGGTGATCACCAGGGCCCTGGCGCACCACCTGGCCGACATGGCGCTGCTGGACTACCGGTGCGTGGCGTTCCTGCCGTCGGCCGTGGCGGCGTCGGCGATCGTGCTGGCCAGGCTGGTCCTGGGCTACTACTCGCTGGAGGCGCCGTGCTTGGTGGCGGGGTACGCGCTGGAGGACCTGAGAGAATGCATGGAGGCGATCTACGGCATGCACGAGAACCTGCAGGTGTGGCCAGGTTGCGCCCAGATGATGGAGGACTGGGAGCTCACTACCCAGCTCAGATACTACTTGCCTCCATCGACCATGCTGACCGCCATGCATTGACCTGTGGAACATATGTGCTGCTGCTGCAAAATGGTAGGAGTACTGTTGCATTTTGGCCTGACATAGTCTGTAATTAGTAAACCAAGTAGTTTTTAGCCGCATGATGCAATTGATGAGATGCGAAGTTCTACAAGGGCTCCCCCCTGCAGCACAGTAACCTTTTAGCTTTCCTATTCTAAATTGTTGATAAGATATTTCGGTTCAAATGCCATATGCTAAAATAAAACGTGTTCCCTGATTTCCCCAGTGGAGCCCTGCGGCGTATGCTTCTCATCAGTATCGCTTGGCACTAGCCCCAGTGTTGTGACCTGTGAGGGTGTCTGTTGTAAAGTGACAATTCTTCTACTGTTTTTGTTTTTGGTTTGATGATCGGTATCTTACATGCATGCTTACAAAGTAATCTACATAATCCATCCTCTGTTTCATTATTCTAATTCCTATAAATATATGCTTCTCTCAAAATTTTGCAGCGTTTTCAGAGGAGTTTGAGACGGTGAAGATGTCACCGAATGACGTTTTTAGGATTAGTTTGAAACTGTGATCTGTTGTGTGCTGTCCTATATAGTATAAATGTTGGGATCCCATAAATGTTCAGAACTGTTTCAGACACATTTCGTATCAGTACTACTTATATACTACTTATAGATTCCATGTCAAATTGAAATAAGAGCATCGCTTGGTTTCTTTTGACCTTGAGACGTCGAGCTGACCCGCAATTCTGCAACGTGCAACATCAAAATTGACCCAGTCCACTGTGATTCTCTGAACCGCCGACATCTGGGTCCCAACATGAATTCAAACACGCTGTAAGTTCGTAACTACTCCCTCCATTTCAAATTGTAGGTGGTTTTAACTTTTGTATGTTCATAGATATTATTACATATCTATAAACCTACGATCTACAATTTGGAATGGCGCCATAATATGCACGGGCGCAAAAGAGCGCGCCATTGGTGATGAATCAAAGCGTACTTTCACTCTGCCATGTGCCAAGTGCTGCATTTAACCTCAAAGCCCACTGGGCCACGTCCAGTTCTCCCCGACCGGGACAGCGTGCAAATCTAAGAGCAACTCCAATAGATCACCTTTCCACTTTTCAGCTATAAAAAGAATTGAGAGGCTAAAAACATACTCCAACAGATCCCTTTTCCATTCTTTTTTTTCTCTCAATCCCCTCTATCCCCCTCCCTCCCCTTCATCATCTCCCTTTCCTTCACCTTCATCCGGGGCGGCGGCTGCTAGAGAAAGAAGGCAGTAGATGAGTAGCCTAGGGAGAAACATGTCGCACTCAGTTGCAGGAGGCAAGAAGGTGCAGGTCCTAGGCTCAGGTGACGCAGCCACTGTGCTCAGGCGAAGCAGCAGCAGCCGCCGCTGCCGCCGATGACGAATGTTTCGTCGGTGACTCGTGAATGGCGAGGGATAGGTTTCTACACCCGGCAGCTATTTGAGTCATTGTTGGACTGGAAACTTGACAGAAGATGCATGGGCTTCAATCTCGGCCCATAAACGTCGAGCCAGGGTAGAGCTACCGTCGCTACGCGTTTTAGCGCCGCTAAATGCCGCAGTACCGCACTTAGCGGCAATATCGGCACTAATCACAGTATCGTAGCGCCGCACCACAAAAACGCTATAGCGCCCCTAAAGTGCCGCTACAGCCCGCTATTTTGTAGAGCACTTGTCCTCGAAATTCTGAAATTGTGAAAGGGGAAAATCAATATGATGGAGTTGCTCTCGGTCCCCGTTCCCTTCTTCGACCGCGCCGCCACCTCCGCCTCCGCCTCTATCGCCGGCCGAACTCCGCCAGATTCAAAGGCAAGGCTAATCCCTTCGCACTTCATCGGTCGAGATCTATTCTTCTAAAACTGCAGCATGTAGTTTCAAGGAAAGTGAATGGGGCAACGATGTTATGCTAAATGATACATCAAGAAGTGTGTTTCTGAATATATTTTTGCATATGCTCACGTACTTTGATGCGATAGTGGCTATGGAAATGGAGGGAAAGACATGGATGACAATTCCCGTGCCATCTGGTGGTGATTCTGGCTGCATCCATCAAGCTCAAGGCGCTTGTATTTGGTTAATGTTGATGGTGCTGATGCCTCCAAACTGTCGATCTGGATCCTTGATGACCATGGTACTCATGAATGGACATTGAAGCATTCGGTCAGAACTCTGCTTCTGTTTCAACAGAAGAATCTTCGATTCGATCTGGATTACACGGTGATTACAGTTCACCCAGAATGCAATTTGATTTACTTTGTTTATGACAATACACTGATGTCATATGAAATGGACCGCAAGGAAGTCCATGTCATCCGCAATCTTGGACATGAGTGCTGGGAGCCATACCTTCCTTATGTCCCCTTGTTCTCTGAGGCATTAGCAGACGAGCAGTGAAAATGTTGCATTCCCTGCAGCTATGTGTCGTTACTGCAATGTCTCTAATAGTAGCTAGATCAGTAATTCAGTAGACTCCTGAAATATGAAGTTCCACTTCATTTGTTGTATGCATGTCTCTGTTCTGTTGGTTCGGACCAATGTTGTTTAATTGGTGAGGTCATGTTAATTGCCTCCAGGAAGGCTAGTGTTTTTCTTTCAGTTAAACTAGTTGTGTTACCCTGCTTTTGTTTGCCAATGCTTTGTTAAGCTCAGTGTGTTCCTTTGTGGGGGATAAGTGGATAACACTGTCTGCTCTTATGATTCAATGGTAACAGAATAATCCAGGTAATTTGTATGTACTCTATATAACGTTATATTCATTTCCCAGTTAATTTCATGTTGGGAAACTATAGTCATCTGGTTTATTGCTACCAGTAAATGATTAGCCAACTTGCATTTGTAGGTGTTACCTGAGTGCCCTTGCATGGTACGTAGTTTGGAACCATCAAAGCGTGCTAGTGGTACTTTGTATATTTTTCAACTATCTATTGATATTTTTAATTTTGAAATTGAAACTATCAAGGGCCATCATAAATTGTCAAATTTCTCGATCATGTATGTTGTAACCAAACGTGTTTGCCATTTGAAAGCAGTGTGATGGGTAAGCTTAGATCAGCATCAGCTTGGTCACAGAAAGGAGAGACATCAGTACACCTGTTCAGTAGCTGTGATTCTGTGGATGATTTTGACATGATATGCAACTTTCCCTTCTTTTGCTACAGCTGATACCCGATAATTTGCCTAAATATTGTTAGGTGGTGATTCTCCAATGTGATCTGATTATTTTTCTTGTCTATGTATCTTTTCAAGGATTTAATTTTCACTTGTCTTCTCTGCTTTTGATTATTTAACTGAGACATGTTAGACTTATATCTGAAAAAAAACCCTTCTAGTGTGATACAGCCATACAGGAAAAGCCGATGAGTGTTGCTGGTTTCGTTTCCTCGAGAACGTGCAGTTGCAATATACGTATTCCTTAATAGTTAATTTCATTCGAAGCTAATCCAAACAAAAAAAAATTACTTTTCGAAGTTAATACTCGTAACCAAAATCCACCCCTACAAGGGACGCCCCAAAAACATTGTGCAGCTTAGAGTTAAAAAAAGGGAAGTTGGACAACGCCATTTTGCACCTTCATGCCCCCTTATCACCTCTTGCATTTCATTCCATTGTCTCAGGTTTTAACACCCAGCAGCCATTACAAGTTATGAGCATCACCCCTTTTATACATGACACCGTGACAGTCTCTGTACGACATAGATACTGAACCCGACCATACTCTTCCAAATCCTGCTGCAAATCATGCAAGGCATGACAACAGCTGGGCAGCGTGCCAAGCCTTGACAGAACAATGGGCGCCGCACATTCTGTTCATTTACAAAGGCTAATACTTACATTGATACGATTGGGATTAGATTTTACAGGTTACACTAGAGCTGTCAGAACCAAGAATCACATGCCTATGGCTCTTGACGGCGAAAGCTCAGCTTCTCCATCCACTTCGCTTCCTGCTCCATCTCCCGATGCCTGTCACAATTTCCAGATGACTATTATACTGGCAGCAGATGGTGTAGATACGAAGATAATGATCAGGCAACATCAAACAGTGAAGTCAAATTCAAAGAGTTCGCGATCCTTACTTTGATCTTGGAGAGATATTGATCTAAGGCACCATCACCATAAAGGATCTTGGCTCCGCAGCCAGGTTGGTCCACTGACCCTACAGCATCCTCATCCACAACCACTGCATCAATTCGCTTCTCCCCAGATTTTGCATCTGGAATCTGTAATAAAGCAGCAAATCTTTTGAAAAAGCGATAGAGATGCAAGTTCCATAAAGTATATGGGTAGAGTCAATGAAAGGAGAGGCCAAAATCGTCATGCTACAAACCTCATACATGGAATCCATGAGGATATTCTCAAGGATAGTTCTTAACCCCCGTGCACCCGTATTTTTGGACATTGCCTTTTTGGCAATTATTCTAAGCGCCCCATCTGTGAAATGAAGCTTAACCTGAAATACAATGTTGAGCCAAGCTGAGACGCCAGGAAGATATTACTTTCTGCATGTTTCATTGCAAGTATACTCACATTGTTCATGCTAAACAATTTCTTGAATTGTTTACCCAAAGCATTCTTTGGCTCCATGAGAACCTGGACGGATAGAGTTGCATTAGTCCTTGGTGAGAGAGTGCTCAGACAACCATATCGACATATGAACATACACATATACATACTTCTCCATATAAGGGAACACAACTACTTCAGAACATGATTCTAAGAAAATAACTACAGCGGATACAAGGGATACCTGAACAAGCTGGTCCTCATTTAAAGCAGCCAAGCTGACAAGGATAGGAAAACGTCCAATAAATTCCGGGATAAGTCCATACGCTATTAGATCGCCACTCTCAACCTGAAAAAAGGGTGCGCATTGGAACACCTCTAGGGCAGAAAGTCATCTAAATCAAATAGGAGACCTCCACTCTACTCACTGATTCCAACAAAGATGATGTCACTTGAGCACTTGAGATGCCACTGCCCCTCATGTTTGCACGGACTGGTGCCCCAAAGCCAATAGAAGAATCCTGCCGTCTTTTTTTGGGGGGTAAAAGAGAAGCGGAAAAACACCTTAGATGAAGACAGAGTAAACACCACATGGCATATTACAAAGAGGCAATGCTACTACCTCTCTGATATAGTTTTCTCCAAATCCACAAAAGCACCACCACATATAAAAAGAATGTCCTTTGTATCTATCTGCATGAGCATGAAGACCATATATCACTGTAATTAACCAGTGTTTGCATTTTTAAGCAACAAGATGACTAAAAAGCAAGATCAAGATTTACTTGGAAGCGTCATTTTTTTTCTTTACTTAGTCCACACTTGAGGCACAAATAAACAGTCTGGCATGTTTCCAGATTAAGCAGTTTGTTGATTAAACATATCTGATCTATTATGCTTTTACAACAAAAAATGATCTTCACTACTACTACTTTTGTTTCATATAGAAGTCTAAGTTGACCATATCCATATGCATAGATAGGCATACAATATAAGTATATATTCAATGAAATTGGGCCATGCAAACCCAGATACCCCTGTCAAGTAGCGTACAACAATCAGTAGTCAGCTTCCAAAAATCTAGTGATTTACAGCATTAAAGCAGGGTCCCAGACCTATTGGAGCAACTAAATTCTATATCATCTCAATAGAGTTACAGTGTGAAATAACACATACTAAGACAGTGGACTTTAGCTTTGTATCCGAATTTGATCGAAAAAATAACTATCTGTATTTTTATCGAAAAAATAACTATCTGTATTTTTATCCACAGTATCTGTTCAGACATATTTTCTTGTGAGGGAAAAGCCAAAAAGTGTATGTCAATAAATGAGCTTGATAACTTTACCTGTATATTATCACCACGAGGATGCTTCCTTGCTCCTTTCTCAGGAACGTTGACAATCTAAGCATGTCAAAATTTTCAAAAGGAAATAGTTAATACATCTATACAGGGATAACAAAGAAATTACAAACTTTTGTTTGACAAAAAATGAAAACCGTCCCCAACGAAGACTAGGTGGTAAGTAGCTCAAATGGTATAATACCCCTATCTTGTGGCTAACAGTCACAACTTGATTCACACAAACTGCGTGGGCTTATTCATCAATTTTCAAGGGTTTGATCCTGTAACCTCAAAGTTGTGAGGCCTTAAGGATAGTTATGATTACCAAATGCAACCCTTCATGGAAAAAACGGAAAAGGACTCACAAAGATCGATCCATTGAATTGCAACCGAGTGAACTGAGTTCCTTTCAAATGGATAAGCTAGATGAATGTATAATTACAGAATATCGGGTTTAAATCGTACACATGTCGCAAACCCCAAAGATGATATCACAAGAGAAGCTCCAGAAGAATTTTTGCTATGTAGAACACACAGTAAAGGATAGCAAAAGTCCATACCAGTACTAGGTAAAACAAGTCAACCACCATTACAAATTGCAATACAGATGCAGATACCATTTGACCAAGGAAATAATCTATACGTATGCAATAATCTGTACTCAATGCCTAGAGATAAGAACTTTAATTTACTCAAATTGCATAGAGACATGTAAAACTTTGATAAGAATTGCAACTCAGTATGCCAAGTATAAAGAGAAAAATGAGCTAAAAGGATTACTAGGAGGTTAGTACATATGCCTTACCGTGCCTTCCAGCATTTTCAGCAATGCCTGCTGAACACCTTCACCTGACACGTCTCTACTAATATTAAGGCTCTCAGCCTGCATGTTGGATCACAAACTAATTTATATCCCCACCGAGAGGGGCAATCCATGCCAAGGATAGATACGCCATACCTTCTTTGTAATCTTATCAACTTCGTCAATGTACACCATCCCTTGCTGTGCTGCTTGCACATTAAAATCTGCCACCTAGTTTATATCAAAATAGAAGAATCAAAGCTCACTCTAGAAGGCATGATATCAACACAATTCACAGTTCAATATGCTTTGCTGCATGTATAGTCAAAAAACATACCGTGAGTAACTTGTATAGTATAGATTCTACATCCTCTCCTACATACCCTGCCTGCAATAAGTAGGACAATTTAATCCTCAGTGCTGAAACCAAGCGGATAGGATGGGAAAAAGGAACTGACCAAAACTATGAATGCAGTAGCAAAAAAGTAAGAAATGATTGTTTTTTTTTTACTTTTTAGCTACATGGCTCAGTAATTAGCTATTGTATATTTGAGTCTACATACACTTAACCATGTTAGCTCACACCATACATTTACTAATTAAGGAATCAAGATTAACTTCAGAAACTCCAAGCCAAAGTAGTATTGTATAATCAGTACCTAGATTTATGCAGAATTCATAAATAGTCGCTTCTTGTTCATGCTAACATAGTTTACATGATATAATTGATGGATGCCTGCATACTGTCTACATGATGGTTTGTTGTGTTCTTAAAAATTGTGCATTTCTCTCTGGAACATAAAAAGTAGTCAATACTTGCCTGGGTCAATGTTGTTGCATCGGCAATTACAAATGGTACATTCACAAAGCGAGCTAATGTCTTCGCAAGTAAAGTTTTACCTGTTAAAGAAATGAATCAAACCAAAATTGCTGCTTAGTGTCCTTTCTTTTTACAGTATTTTAGTTGACCCAACATTGTAGAAGACAGAACTGACCTAGATCTATGGCAACTCTAAATGGCTGCAAATGCCTTACCTGAGCCAGTAGGCCCCATTAACAGTACATTGCTTTTCTCTAGTTCCACATTGTCGTCATCATCAGCTTCCCCATCAAAACCACCCGAATCTGCCCCAGACCTAATTTTTTTAGCTTGTATACCACATAATTAGTCACTGAAAGACATGTGCAAATTCTAGTTTCTACATTTGCAGGAATAAATATCCTTCATTGTTTTATAGAAAAGAAGAATTGGTGTGGTAAAGTAAAACTAACCCCTTTTGTAACGATTGATGGTATATCCGTTTATAGTGGTTGTAAACTGCGACGGATAACACCTGCAGGTTTAAAAAAGCTACATCAGACCAAGACATTCTGAAAATTGTTCTTGTTGAGTACCCAAAACCGAGGCAAAGCAATCAAGATTATCATGGCAATTGGAATGAGTAAATATAAACATCTATGCGAAACTTTCATTATTCATGATTATATCACAATTCACGAATGAGAAGGAACTAGAATCTAGAAAATATCCTGCACAGAAGATTAGATCAAGTGACAGTCTTAACGGGGTATCTGATTCTTTATCATTGTTTCATAGTGTTAAAACGGAGCTCAGCAAGCATATCAAAGCTGTTGGACAAGCTTAAGCGGAAACACAGAAAAACAGCAGTGGGCAAAGTGCATTTCCAAGATTGCATTGCAATTTATACCAAAGTCCATTCATAGGCAACCATTTCAACCAAAACCAACATTTCATATATTTCCCTTTTCCAAATGGGGAAACCACATTTCTTCCATTTCCACTAACTACAGGTTAAACAATAAAAAATCCCAATTCTAAATCAGAATTCAGATGGAGAGCAAGTGAGCAACATACATAGGAGAACACACTCATTTCATTGAACAGGTTTCTGAAATAAAAGTATACATGGCAATGTATTTTCTCTATAACATTGAAGTTTATCAGGCTGCAGTTAAATACTAAAACGCATGGCCCTAGCTCCATGTTATCGGTGCACAAGACAAACATAACAACAAGCAACCATGCTTTAGTATTGATACAACTATAACAGTCGGCCTATCAGAAGCATCACTTTTGGGTCTTAGATTCTTAGGCCATCTCGTTCAAGCTAGCAAAGACTTCATTCTGTTTCCTATGGGAGAAAAAACCCAAAGCTCTCACAAAACAGTGATCACGGTAAAAATTTAAAGTATACTGCTAACAAGGCTCTACAAGAAAATCAACAATCAAATTCCACTGTAGTCTGTAAAAGTCCATCAAGTGAAGAAGTGCATGTTGATGCTGCTTTTTGGTCGGCTTATGCAAAATGTGTGGTCCCTGATGACTCGAATTGCCAACTCTAACCATGAAGAGTAACCAAATTGCACTGGCAAAAATAAACCCAAAACTAATGAAACCAGTATTTCACCTTCTTGGCTCTGTCCTGCCCAATCACATACTTGTCGAGCCCCTTACAAATCTCCTTGGGCGTGGGAAGATCCTTACCCAAACTGGAACCTCCCCAACCCTCATTCCCTGCTCCCTCCTCACCACCAGCGCCCCCACCACCTCCCCCTCCACCGCCTCCGCCGGCGACGCGGACGACGTTAAGATTGGGGTGGAACGGCGGACCGGGCGGCACGTGCACGGCCACGCCCCCACCGTCCCCGTCATCACGCGACGAGGAGCTGGTCCTGATAGCTTCCCAGAAGGAGGAGTCCCTGGCCCTCGCGGCGGGGTGGTCGAGGAGGTCGGCCCGGACGCGGCCGATCTCGACGAAGGTGCCCTGGAGCGGCGCGAGGTCGTGCGGGCGGAAGAAGTAGGCGCTCCGGCAGTTGGGGCAGAGGTTGAGCGCCTGGTACCCACCCGGGGCCGCGGGCGGCAGGCCCCGGTGGGCGAAGAGAATGTCCATGTGCTTGGAGCAGCGCGGGCAGTGGGCCTCCGCGCGGATGCGGCGCGGCTCGGGCTCGTCGGTCGAGGACGACGACGAGCTGCCGCCCGAGGAGGACGACTCCCACTTGCGCCGCTCCTGGACGCGCCTGTGCGGCGGTGGCGGCGGCAGGGGGGCGGCGGCGCCAGCGGCGGCCGGGGAGCACTCACGGCCAGCGGCGGCGCCAGCCGCGGTGAGGGTGGAGGCCGCGCGCGTGGCGGCACCGGCGAGGCGCCTCCACCGGAGGAGGCCGGACATGGTAGTGGGTGCGGATTGATGGGGAGAAGTCTAGAGAGAGAAAGGCGGGGAGGAGAGAGAAAGAGAGTGATCCGCTGCTAACAATTTGTTGGGGGATTTTTTGGGGGTGTGGGAAGTGAATTTCGGGGGTGTTTTTTGTTTATTTCCACTCTGGTGTGTGCTCGTGGAATTTTTTACGTGGTGGGAGGGGAAACGTGGATTCCGCGACGGCGGTCACTGGAATCTCGGGATCGGACGAGGGGAGACTGCGGCGACGAGGGCACGGTCGTCAAGCACTCTAAGTGTGTTTGAGTTAATTCCGAATATTCGGAAACTAATTAGGATAATTAGGAGGACTAATTATGAGTTAATTTTATAATTTACACAGATAGGGACTAAACGTCAAGTCTATTGAGTCTAATTAATCCATCATTAGCAAATGGTTACTGTAGCAGCACATTGTCAAATCATGAACTAATTAGGTTTAATAGATTTGTCTCGTCGTTTAGCCTCCTTCTGTGCAATGAGTTTTGTAAATAGTTTATGTTTAATACTCTAATTAGTATCTAAATATTCGATGTGACTGGGACTAAACCTAAGAAGGAGAGAGAGAGGAGGAGAGATAGTACGTTGCTGCTACGGTTGGCGAGAGCCGATAGTACACATCCCCGTGCGAGCCTCTTCTTTTCTCTTTGCTCCCTTGTGGTCCGGCCGAGTCCGGCTGCCGTCGTGGTGGACGGGGAGCGGGGTCCGACCAACGTCCCGGTGGAGGGAGAGCGGGGCTCGGCTGCCGGCGTGGAGGAGGTGGAGCAGACTGGGCCGCCGTCGCGGTGCAGGCGGAGCGTGGTCTCACCGTTGGCGTGGAGGAGGCGGAGCAAGGCTCGGCGGTGGAGGTGGAGCAGGGTCAGGAGTGGCCGCCGGCGTAACGCAGGGCTCGGACGCCGGCTTGGTAGAGGCGGGATGCGGCACCGGCGCAAGGTAGGGGTGCGGGAGCAGCTGCCGACGCAGCGCGAGGAGATACAAATTGTGGCCACTATCTCAAGCGGTGGTGGGATGTGGCTTTCGCACCGCCGTAGAGGATGAGGAGGGGGCATGGCTGTTGGGCCGCCGCGGACGAGTAGGCGGAGCGCCGCCACCATCTTCACCTCCCCCGCTTCGCCCACTGCCACCGGCCTCGCCCTCGACGGGGAGCCCGAACCACAACCACAGCTAAAGCCATGCCGTTGCTGCAGCACGTGGCCGACGCGGACACGCCGTTGTCTTGGTGGCTGCAACGCCTCAAGGCGTTCCTCACCGCGGATGAGGAGGCGGAGAGGACAGAGAGAGGACTATTTCAGGAGGGAGACGAAGGTGGTAATTAAAAAATCAATGACACATGGGTCCCACCATATTTTGGAATGCGTGTTACAGCTAGTCCATTGGATGGATGATCTATATGGGGTGTTTGGGAGACAGGGGCTAAACTTTAGCACCCTGTCACATCAGATATTCGGATGCTAATTAGGACGACTAAATATGAGCTAATTACAAAACTAATAGCAGAACCCCTAGGCTAAATCGCGAGACGAATCTATTAAGACTAATTAATCCATCATTATGGAATGGCCACTGTTAGTCCTCACCGTCCGAACAAGC
>NC_028450.1:27973738-28003508 GCF_000263155.2 Setaria italica | reverse complement strand
CAAATCATGGACTAATTAGGGTTAATAGATTTGTCTCGCGATTTAGCCTAAGGGTTATGCAATTAGTTTTGTAATTAACCAATGTTTAATACTCCTAATTAGTGTCCAAACATCTGATGTGACAGGGGCTAAATTTTAACCCCTACGTGCCAAACACCCCATAATACTCCCTTAAGTTGACGTGGACAAATCTATAACTATTACGGGTGCCCTGAGCACTGTTCGATTCTGGCGGCCCGGTGCCTTGAGATCCATGCAACTTTTTCTTCTGTTTGGATTTATGAAATTTTTCTAGAATCATTTTGTAGTTTGCCTTTTAGCGAATCTTTTCCTCCTTCAATTTTAGATGGTCCAAAATCGAGAGCTTCTCAAAGAGAATAGAAGGGCCCTATATTTTCACTATCAAAACTCAAGGATAAATTCAGATTTCACATTCACGCGCAGTAATATCTACATGATTTCACACTTACAAGTTAAGGCCATTCAATAGAGGTTTATAAAGAGTTTCAATTTTCTTAAATAAGCTGTCACGTAGA
Source organism: Setaria italica (assembly GCF_000263155.2). Lineage (NCBI taxonomy): Eukaryota > Viridiplantae > Streptophyta > Magnoliopsida > Poales > Poaceae > Setaria > Setaria italica. Next base: position 28,002,972 of record NC_028450.1, on the reverse strand, counting down.
AAGAAACGATGTGACATGTCAAAAAAATTATTAAAAAGAATGGATAGATTTTATCTAGATGAAACTAGGTGTACTATCTTAAGACTGAAACATGTTCAAACTTGCATTGGGCTAGATAGAGAGTTTTGATTTTATCTAATATCGACAAACCATGTGACATGTCAAAAAAATTATTAAAAAGAATGGATAGATTTTATCTAGATGAAACTAGGTGTACTATCTTAAGACTGAAACATGTTCAAACTTGCATTGGGCTAGATAGAGAGTTTTGATTTTATCTAATATCGACAAACCATGTGCATTGCAAATAAGTGTAGTAGCCGACCTATAAAACCGAATGAACTAACTATAAACAAGCATCAACAGCGACAGGTGTTGGCTAGCACGAGTAATAATGTATTATCCTACCGATTAATAAAATTGCTCTCGGTCGTTTCACACATGAAAAGAGTCCAAATCCCTACAGTCAGAAGTCATGGATAACTCTATAAACTTTTTTATTTAACTTACCCCTAAAATATATCAATTTGGTTCGATTGACCTCTAGACACATTTTAATTTTTTTTCTCCGTACACAAGTTGAATTTTAATTTAAAATTTTGCACAATAGTAGTGTACATCACAGTGTATATTAAAAAAATATATTAACGAGAGAGGGGATGTCTTTTGCCATGGTCGTATTTTAAATAAATGGTACCCAAAAGTTCAAGTGGTATCGAGAGAGAAGAAGAATAAGTAGATCAAGAGGGAAGTGTGAGCTCAATCATGGCCTTACGCTACTTCTGTACAGCATGCAGGATCATCGAGGAAAAATGGTACCGCCTCTAGTTAAAAGTAGTCTTTTTGGAGGTATGCATTATATATTTTATATGTTGTATATATTTTCTACGAAGGTCAATCATGGAAGCTATTTTCTTAATAAGATAAGTTATGGAGCGGTACAGGAAGAAGAAGAAGAACCTACATATGGTTTTCATTGACTTGAAGAAGGCGTATGACAAAATACCAAGGAATGTTATATGATGGGTTTTGGACAAACATAAAGTTCCAACGAAGTACGTTGGACTTATTAAGGACATGTACAACAATGTTGTAACTAGAGTTCGAACAAGTGATGGCCACATAGATAACTTTCCGATTAGAATAGGAACTTTGAGCCCTTATCTATTTGCCTTGGTGATGGATGAGGTAACAAGGGACATTCAAGGGGATATCCCTTGGTGTATGCTTTTCGTGGATGATGTAGCGCTAGTTGATGAAAGTTGAGCAGGAGTAAATAGGAAACTGGAGTTGTGGCGGGAGACCCAGAGTCAAAAGGTTTTAGACTCAGCAGAACTAAACTGAATATATGAGATGTGACTTTAGCACTACTACACACGAGGAGGGATATGTCAGTTTGGAAAGCCAAGTAGTGCCCAAGAAGCATACATTTCGATATTTGAGATCAATGCTACAACAAGATGGGGATATTGATCAGGATGTTAGTCATAGAATCAGAGTGGGGTGGATGAAGTGGCGCCAAGCATCAAAAATTTTATATGACAAGAGGGTACCATTGAAGCTAAAAGGCAAGTTCTATAGGACGGCGATTAGAACTGCAATGTTGTATGGTACAAAATGTTAGCCTATAAAAAGATGACATGTCTAGTAGATAAGTGTTGCGGAAATGCGTATGTTGCATTAGATTTGTAGTCATACGAGAAGGGATTGAGTCCGGAATGAGGATATACGTGATAAGTTAGGGGTAGCACCAATTGAAGAAAAACTTATCCAACACCGGCTGAGATGGTTTGGACATGTACAACGAAGGCCTCCAGAGGCACCGGTGTGTAGTGAAAACCTAAGGCGTGACAATAATGTGAAGAAAGGCAGAGGAAGATCAAAGTTGGTATGGGAAGAGGCAATAAAAGGAGATTTGAAAGGATGGGATATACCCAAAGATTTAGCTCTGGATAGGAGTGCTTGGAAAACAGCTATTCATATGCCCGAACCCTGATTTGTGGTTCTTGTTGGGTTTCAACTCTAACCTACTCCAACTTTCTTGGGACCGAAAGGCATGGTTGTCGTTGTATTATTGGGATCGGATATATGTGAAAGTGATGTGCAAAGTCAACTAAACAATATTTCCGTAGCACAAATATGTCCTGAGTTTTATAAGTCTACTTGTCTCAGGCATCACATATTCACATTCACATGCGTGCCTAAAGGCTAGAGCTAGAGTATATTTTGACTTTGGATTGATATATAAAAGCATATATAGGCTGGATCTTACCTTGCTGCCTTCCCCCTTCATTGAGTTAAGGAACTAATCATCAAATCCCCCGCATCACTGCAATTAACAGGCAGGCTTTGTCCAGGTTAGGAACTCATCTCGTCGCATAAAGTTTTGACAGTTTTCCTCTAAGAATGCATATGTTTCAGCGCCTTTGTTTGCTAGAAGTTTTTGAGCTCTGGGGATGGTGATCGCATTTTCTTGCTTAGATGTGGCTTGGCTCTCGCACAGGAGACCTAGCTACGGGTTCATTTGTGCCACACTTTTGTCTCCACCATCTTCAGTTTCTTTCATTTATATATGGGACAAGGCTAATGTAACATCCGCAAAATCACCAACCTAAAATCACCCGTTAAAAATCACTTTTAAAATCCTTTTACCGCTGAGCTCCCGAAATTCTAAAATCTTCCCGGCGATTTCGTCGTCCTGGCACCCAAGCCGACATTTATCATTTTATCCGTACCCGTAATTTTCGCCGCGTGCCGTTGTCAGACACCGCGCGTGTGCTCCGACCGCGTGCCGCGAACGCCGCCGGTCTCCCTCCTTTCTTTCTCTTTTTCCCTCCCTTTTCCTTTAACTTTTTTTTCCTTCTTCCTTTCTTCTTCTTCTTCTTTCTTCTTCCTCCTTCCTTCTTCTCTCTCCTCCTCTTTCTTCTCCCTAGCACCCGGCGCCACTCCTCCGGCCGGCCCCCCCTCCCCCGACGCATTCACTCCCCGTCGCCAACTCCTCCTGGCGCCACGCCGCCGGCCGCCTGGGCCCGCGCGCCTCGGGTCCCGTGCCTGCGCCCGGCGCCTGCCCCGTACGGCCCGGCCTCGCCGCCCCCGGCGCGCCGCCCGCCGGCCCCTCCCCGCGCATGCCTCCCACGCCACGCCTCCGACCCCACTCCACGCCGCCCGCCGCCGGCCCCTACCTCCCCGTCCCGGCACGCCACCGGTGCCGTGCCGCCGCGCCACACCGCCGGCCATTGCCGGGCCCCTACCCCGCCGGCTATAAAAGGAAGCCGCCCTGGCCGCCCTCTTTCAAATCGCGTCGCACCCCCCCAACCTCCTCCACCCGCCCGCACCTTCGGCACCACCACCGCCCGTGCCGAGCCGCCGCCATCGCCACCTGTACGCCGCCGCCTGCAGGCCACCATGGGCCGCCCCCTTCCCCTCTCCGAAGCTCCAAGGTAACGGGCAAAACGGAGCCCCCACGGCCTCCTCTAGCCTCTCCCGCCGCCTCCCCTCACCGCCGGCGAGCTTAGGCCGCCGCCCCCGGGCCGGCCGCCCCTCCTTCCCATCTCCTCTGTCTCGGTACAGGGAGGAAGGAAGAAGAAACCCTAGATTTCCGATCTAACCCCCAACTTTCGCCAAATTACAAATTAGTCCTTCCACCTCTCTCAAAGGCTGTTTCGCAGATCGACCCCTCCACCTCCAGAAATATTTACAAATAGGTCCCTGTTTTATCGCAAATCAGTAATAAACCTCCTTTTTAAGCCCCTAATCCATGTTTAACTCGTCATTTCATGCGCCAAACTTCCTCCAATTAATCCCAAAATTTTACCACGTCATCCTCCAGAATACTTCCGCCGATCCATATCCAAATTTCCCAAAACTATTCCTTCTACCTATTTTCCGTTCGCATTTTCTGTTCGGAGCTCAACGGATAAAAACTGATTTTCTTTTATTTATTTGTGTGCCCGTTTGTGTGTGCCGTAGATCGCGGATTACCCGAGGAGGAGCCCGAGGAGGAGTTTGACCGCGAGCCCGAGCTTGAGGACCAGCAGCACGAGCCGGAACTCCTGAAAGGCTTTGAAGACGGCAAGTCCAATCTCACCCTTTGATGCATACTTAATACCTAGTTTTTCAAACACAACCTATTGGCCTATTTTATAAAATGCATGTTGTTTATTTGCAAGACATGGTTGGATAGTCATCCCTTGATTGTTTATCTCTAAATATGACTTGCTCTGTTTAGATGATAACCACTGCTAGAGCGCTTAGGAAATTGCTACTCGACTTCAATCAGTATTACAATGGTTTATTTGAAGAATAAATGTGTGTGTGTGTTCAATTGGGCAAATGGTTTTTCGGAAAGGGATGTGTAGACGAGATGGATGGGTGTTTCTTGTGTGAAATGCCAGGATGTGGTGCTCGTACCTTAGTGGTTGAGCGATGTTGGGAGATATCCATCTTGTCATGGTTAAGGACCGAGTTGATGTGTCATCTTGCCTAATTCAACCATCGTGCAACCACTCGACCGTTGTATGGGCAACGGCTTAGCATAAATCCCACTAGCTGAACTGTTAGTCTTCAGGGATGCTGGTGAGCAACGGGAGCCCATGAAAAAGGAGTAAGATCCTGGTGACTTAGGTCCCGGTTACTGTCTCGTGGATGAGCCGTGAACCCCTTGGGTGCTTCCGTGAGGACTAGCCAGTCTTAGCTAAGGTGGGTAATGGCTTTGTTAGGATCCGCACCGGCACTAAGGTGATCGTACTGCGGTACCCTACTTATGGGAAAAGTGTACAACCTCTGCAGAGTTTAAACCTATCCGGGCAGCCGTGTCCACGGTATTGGACGAGTTACGACTTGGTCACATAACTAGCACTTGGGCATGGATGGTCACGTGTGTGTGTTGGATTTTGGAAGTGTCCGGCAGTTGTGCCGTGAGCTATGGCGGACGGGGAGTCCGATAGCGATAAAACTTGGATCCTTTGTGTAGGATCAACCCCACTCAATGTTTCGATCACTAAAGAAAAGCTTTACGAAAACTCATTTGAAAACGAGCCCATGCATGTGTTAAAAATCTAGCTTTACCGCAAATGAACTCTAGCCTATCCTTGATATATCCTGTGCATATACTTGCTTGTATCCCCCTCCGTGGATGGGGTTGGACTTGTTGAGTACGTTCGTACTCACCCTTGCTTTGTTGCTACAAAGGAAGACCCAGACTTCATCGCCGAGGACTTTGAGTAGAGGTTGTGTCCGCACCCAACGTTGCCTGTGGTGTTGGCCTTTCGAAGATGCTGCTGCTGCCATGTAGTCCTGAGTGCTGTCTTTTGTCAGTCGCTTGGTTAGCCGCTGTTGTTTATTTACTTCTTATCGCTGCATGGCTCTCACGCCCACTCCCTCGGGAGTTGTACGGTAACTGAATTATCTGTCGAATAAATGTGTTATCAGCCTCCTGGGACTGATATTTGTATCATATTTAGTCTCTACTTATGTGAGGACGCTTCAGCTAAAATGCAACCAGGTGCATTCTGTACATCAAATGCACAGACCCACCGCACGTGCCGTGCGCCATGCACCAAGGAAGGTCCGTCGCTCGTGCATGCAAAATTAAATGTTAAATGGAGGCAACCAACCACGTGACACCACGTCACACCTCAAACCACCCACCAGGATGCATGCATGTATGCAGAGAATCTTTTCTTGATTCAAAATGAAAAAAAATGCGATATCTCCTAGGCCGCAGATCTGATTTTAGATCCGTTTGAAGGAGGTTGTTGGAAAAAAATGTGCTTAACAAAACGAGATCCATGAAGGCTATATTTGATGAAGTTTTTTTTCAAGTATGTAATTGCAATATGTTGTACTGTGAGTTGCAAGCACTTCTACAATACATTGCAACATGGTTGTAGTGTATTTAGCACTGGTTGCAACTAATTATAACCTAGTGTAACCTTGTTACTTCTGGTTGTAATTATTCACTACTTAGTTGCAACCCAGTTACTACTCTGATTGCAACCAGATATGCTTCCAACTTCTACTGGATAGAATTGCAACCAGTTATCATGGACTGCAACCCGTTACAACCTAATTGTTTCCCAGTTGTTACTAGTTGCAAATGTCCGATTGCAAACCCAGTTAGTACTGGTTGCAACTTATTACTACACAATAACTACTTGTTGCAACCAATTACTTTTACCCAATTGCAACCAACTTACTACTTATTGCAACTAGTTACTACTCAGTTTCAATACAATTGCTACTCTGGTTGCAACAGAATATGATTGCAACTTGACGTGATTATAGTGACCAGATGCAGATAATACATAGACTTATAACTAGTTGCAACTCGATGGTAGACAGAGTTGCAATCGGTATGTACCTCGCTTAAAACGGTAAAAAATATATCCATATTGGATCTAGTTTTGTTAAGAATATTTTTTGAGTCAGATGCAATAAATGGTTTGTCAATCGGGGTTACAGTTTAGGAGAAAATTTGTTTCAAAGATTCGAACTAACAAAAGATTCCATGCATGCATGCATGCAGTCTGGTGGGATTTATATGCTAGGTGACTTTACGTGGTAAGTGGACGATACAAATTAACTTAGGAAGGACACACCACATGTTTGATTGGGTGCGTTGGTTGCTCCAACCTGATGCTCCCACCGGCCTGGTGCATCTATGCACACGATGCACCCAGATGTATTATAAAAAAACAGTATATATATATATATATATATATATATATATATATATATATATATATATATATATATATATATATATATATATATATATATATATATATATATATGCTAACAAAAGGCCATGCCTCGTGTATTTGGCTTATCACCATTAGCGCTGCAAAAAATATGGTTCCGCAAGGATGAGCTTGCTCGACTTACATTTGGCGCAACGCCCTTTGCCTAGTCTGTGCTGAGGTTAAGACAAGTGACTTTGGGGAAGTAGTTGCTCCATCCCAAATTACTATTCATTTTATTTTTTTTCTAAATATATTAAAAACTATATAGATATATAGTTAAAAATATTAAAAAAACTATATAGATATATAGTAATTTAGAACGGAGGAAGTATTCTTTATTATTCCTCTCATCCATTTGAGTTGATTGGGGGTGGAGGAGATCACCATTATATTTTAAGTAGTCTTCCTCCACCTCGAGTCCTCAACTATAAGGTGAACTAGCGAGACACACCATGCTCCTATGCTTTCTTGGATGAGTGGCCTTCAAAAGCTCAAGGAGTTATTTATGGGCTTGGCCCAATATATCTCTCCCATCATCCTGCTGGATTAAGCTCGTCAATAGTTTTGAATCGAGCTTTAGGGCCCAAGGGCCAGTGAATTGGGGATCTACTACTCTATATTAAAGTTGCTGGCCTAGGCGTTTTCTCGGAGCACTTGCTACTGTTTATGGTCATTGACATGTGGGACCTACAAATTCAGCCGTTTACGTGAAAAGGAAAGAATTCTCCGAAAGATGCAACGCTGGCAGCGACGCGCTCCGCTCGGCCTCCTCGACTCATAGGCCCGCGCTGGGCCCCGCTTGGTTCTCTTCGACTGCGGCCTGCGGCGGTGCCGTCTCGCGCTCCGCCTCCTCGGCTTCTTCGACTCCCAAGCCCTCGCCGTCGGTGCGGCCCCCGAGGATGCCGCCTCCGTCGCGCCCATCCACACCGTGGCCTCGCGCAGTTCCCCCACGCCTACCCGGAGGAGCTGTAGCTGCGCCCCATCTTCTGCATGCATCAGCAAATCCAAGATTGACCGCGCGGGAGCTCCTGCCACCGCTCCGCCCGCTCTGCTGGTGCTCCTGCCGGAGCTCAAGTCGTCACGCATGCGCCGCAAAAGCGTTCGCCGGAGTTCATAGCCAGCTATGGCGGCCATGGCCCCCGCCCCGCGGGATCCGGCGTATAGAAGCCTCCTCGCAAGCCCGCTCTGTGCCTCTACTCTATGCTTGTGATGTGGCCGTGCGTGCTGCGTTGGTGAGTAGAAAGATCACAGATAAGGCCAGGCTGCCCCTGCGGGCTGCGGTTCTTCAGTGCTTGCCTGCTTGAAATGTTGTGCGTGCTTGATGGTTAGTGCGAAGAACGGAAGAAAATAAGATCAGACCGCTGTGGCGTTGTTCCATCTGCGTGCTTGCATGCATGGGCCACAGAAGCTGCTTCAGTCCACACGCATAGCGGCACAGGTGTAGCATTCAACGTTGGCTTGAGCACAACTGAGAAACAAGGCTATCCAATTTTGAACATTTGAAAATGCAGTAATTTAAGGCAAAAATATAGCGTTGCTGTGCGGCATGACAGAGGACTGGCACAACACGAGTTGTTGATAATTTTGGGTCAATTTAGATTTATTTATATATTTATTTTATTTTATTTATTTTCTAATTTCAATTGATACACTAATCTTTATCTTTACCTATTATTAAAGCAAGTAACGTCTCTGCCTGAATTTTTCGTCCGTCGTGGTCATTTTGTAAAAAAACCCCTGACGTTTCGTGTAATCAACCCGCGGTCCACTTTTGAAGAGACGGGGGGCTCGGTTGCTAAAAAGTGCAAAGGGAGGGTGTTAAAGGTAAAAGAGCTTCCGCCGCCGCCGCCGCAACTCCCCGTCCCCGATCCCCTCCCGCTCGCCGTCCCGGTCCCGATCCCGATCCCGCTCCAAGACCCCTCCCCCCAACCTCCGCCCCAACGCCGCCGCGCTCTCCTCCACCCCCACCTCCGCGGGGGCCGACTTTGCGACCGCATCCGACTCCGATGCCGATGCAGGCGGCGGCCGCGGCCGCGTCTCGTCCCCTAGGCGCAGGGACCGCAAGGGTGCCCCCCGCGACCGCCTCGACTCCGATGCGGACGCCGCCGCAAGCGCTCCCCCAGCTTCCACTCCGACTCGGACGCCGACGCCGGCGGCCGCGTGCCGTCCCCGAGGCGCAACCGCGAGCGCACCCCCCGCCTCCACTCCGACTCCGACTCCGACAACTCCGCGGCGGCCGCCGGCTCCGAGGACGACGGCGCCGGCGCGGGCGACGCCTCGTCGTTGCCCCGCGCGCGTCGTTCCTCCCGCATCGAGACCTCCAACATCAAGCCCGTCAGCACGCGCCCGATGGAGGCGCCCCGCCGCGCCCCCGGGCGCCTCCGCCGGGTCCTCCCAGCGCCGCTCCAAGCGCCGCCACAGCTCCCCGGGGCGGGCCTCCCCGGAGCATCAGAAGCGCCCTCCCCGGGTTTGGAGCCCTGAAGACGAGATCACCATACTGAGTGCCCTCGTTGAGTACCGTGCCAAGAAAGGCCAGCTCCCGGCGTCGATTCAGGACACAGGCAAGGTACACAGCCAGATTAGTGGTCAGCTCACTGCTAATGCGTCCACTACCCAGCTTAGTGATAAGGTTAGGCGCCTGAAGCATAAGTACAAGTTGCTGTTCACCCGTGCAAGGAATGGACGGGATCCTGACTTGCCAACGCAGCATGAGCGTGATGTCTATGAACTTAGCAAGAAAGTATGGGGATTTAAGAGTGGTGATATCTTAGGAGGATCTCATGCATATGAGGATACTGGAGATGCGGAGAGCAATGAGGAGCAGGAGATTGAAGAGAGTGATGATGCTATGGAGAATGGGTGGGAGCACCATGAACGGCCGGGCAAGAAACCAAAGGCATTTAGATTTGAAAATGGCAATGGCAATGCACTTGCGGCTGTGGGTAGGGCTAGCCATGGCAATGGTAGTGGGAGAGATGATGCTGAGAAGGGAAAACAAATGTACCCTTACCTGTGGGAGGCTGTTGCGGAGCTATCGAAGGAGCACCCGAGCGGACCAATATTCAGAAAGGCATTTGGTGTACTTGAGAAGTCAAAGGCACAAGCTATGGAGGAGAAGCTGCGGAAGTTCAGAATGTCAAAGCTATGGAGGAGAAGCTGCGGAAGTTCAGAATGTCAGAGATAAGGCAGCAGCTGCATCGGATGGACCTGATGAAGGAGACAATGCAGATGGTGCTTGATGCACTGGAGGGTTCATACTGATTAGGTTGAATTTGACGAACTGCTGGATTCTGGAATCTGTGGTTCGGTGAGTATGTTGCTCAAAAAGGGGGACCTAAGTCTTCCAGTTGCCTAGAATAGTCTTGGTCTAATGTTATGGATATATGGTTCGTTGTTCTACTTTTGTGGCGAAGGATATGATGTCCTTGATCCCAACTAAACCTAGATCAAGGAGTTATGAACGCTACTTGTTATCCATCCAAAAAGGTTATGCTTTATGTGCTTAGGTGCTAACTTATGCCTATTTGTCATGTTGCTGCTGCTATGTTTCTGTTTAATGTTAATTACATCTTTGGCTATATTCGTTTCAGTTTTCCCGTTTCAACTGCATCTGTGCATATGAATGTCATTGCATTTCATCGAGGTTGAATCTAGCTTGACATTAGCCAAAATTTTGCGACCCAGTGAACTGAACAATTACAAGCTTGTTGCTTGTTAGGTTCTTCCAACCGGAGGAAGTAAATCGGTGTCCGCTGAAATGATATATGTTGGATGACTCAAGTGTAGTTATATTTACCCTTGATGTCTGTCATGTCACTCCCCTGCACTTATGGTTTGCTAGATTTGACTTACAGAATCTGAAAAGGCTTTTTCAAGTTTTTATATAGAATACTTTGGAAATCGTCTCACTGTACTGTTATAGGATAGTGGTCAATCGCCCTTTTGTAAGCGATGTGACCATTAAGTGCTTGGAATTGGAGAATGTAGAAATCTGGATACCTGGAAAGATTATTTAGAGCGGCACGCGCCGGACGCGCCGGACCCATCCGGCGCGTGCCGCTCTAAATAATCCGCTCTAAATAATCTTTCTCTGCCCGGATTTTCGTACGTCGTGGTCATTTTGCAAAAAAAACCCCTGATGTTTTGTGTAATCAACCCGCAGTCCATTATTATGAATAGTCTGGGTGTCGGATTGAAAAAGGAGGAAAGAGAGGGGGTTTAAAGGGAAAGTTCTTCTCTAAATTACGCCGCCCAACGGCACGCACGCTCCCTCAAGTCTCTCCGCCCGTCGCCTCCGTCCACGCGCGAGCCGCTTCCTCCACCGCCCCTCCTCTCGCTAGACACCGAATCGGAGCTTGGGATCCGTCGATTTGAAGCGGCAGTACTCGTGCGGAGGAGCATCGACGGTTGAGCTGGATCTGTACATGGGAGTCCCGCAGGGGCCAGTGGCCTCTCCCGTGACGATTCGACCGGCGGAGGTCGAAATCGAGCCGGTGGCCGGTGTGCTGGACCGCAGCGAGGCTCTCGAGCCGCCGATTTGGGGGTGGCGCAGCTCATCTTGGCTGGATTCGGCCGGGCATGGGGGCTGCGCAAGATCCGGCGAGGAAGGTCCGAGCATGGGGCGACAGGGCTTGAGCGGCGGCATGGCGCAGGGAGTGCAGGGGCGCAGCTCCCCCAGCTCGCAGCGGTGGCGTGGATCTGCCGGTGCTGCCCGCAGCACCGGCGAGGGACCCGACGGGCGGTGGCGGCAGAGCTCTGGGCGGCCGCGGCACCGGCGGGGGAGCACGACAGGCTGTGGTGGCAGATCTCCAGGTGGAGCTCGAGGGCGGTGGAGTTTCGGGGGGGAGCTCGAGGGCCAGCGAATCGAGGTCCGGGCGGAGCTGGAGGGGTGGCGGCGGAGCTCGGGGAGCGGGGGCAAGCGAGCTTGAGCGGCTGCTGTAATCTCTACCGTCTTTTTTATTTGCTCGTAGGCTATGCTTCAAGTGCGGGGAACTACCCTGTATGCGGTCCATGTACCCTCGCCTATGAAATGGATAACCCTTGCAGCCATAGCAGCAGGATTTTCAGGGCTTCTGTCATTATCTCATTGGATTGCCCACTTCCGGTACTTCCAACTGCTCCTCGGATCTGCTGCGTCCATGAGTCATTCAAAACTTTTATTTATTTAATATAAATCCAGATTTCAAAAGAAAACAAGCGTAAGAAAAGTAAACCAACCAATATCGCTAATGTACTACTATTGGTGTCACCACTTATACCTCTGCATCTTGTTGACTGTGACATACACCTACATTATATATATGGACCATAAATTATATATTATAAATAATTCATGTGGAGTATAAAATATAATTTATCATCTGAGTTTTGTACATATTTATTGAGTTACCGCTGTGCCATAATTTTCTTTCTCCCGTTGCAACGCACGGGCATATTTGCTAGTCTATTATTAAAGCAAGTAACGTCTTTGCTTGGATTTTTCCGTACGTCGTGGTCATTTTGCAAAAAAAATCCTGACGTTTTGTGAAATCAACCCGCAGTCCAATTCTGAGTATAGGGGGGCTCGAGTGGAAAAAATAGGAAAGTCAGGGATTAAAGCGAAAAGAGTTCCGCTCCCTGCCGCCGCTCCGTCCGGCCCTCCACCAAGCTCCCCTCCAGTCCGGCTCCCCGTCGCTCGCCGCCCCTCCACGTCCCGCGCCAACCGGCCCTACCCCGCGTCCAAGCCTCGGCGCCGCCCGCCGAGCCCTCGCCGCTGCGTTCCCCGCCCGCGTCACCGTCCCCGAGGAGATCCACATCCGCCGCGCCGTCGGAGGCCCTCTCCTTCCTCGTCGCGAGAACCTTCTCCAGCAACGGCGCCTCGTCTTCCTACTCGAAGCCGCTGCCCTCGCTCTTCCGCGGCGTACGTCCCAGCCCCAAGCCCGGCGCCGCGCTAGCCGGCGCTGCCGCGGCATCCCGAGCGGTCCTTACCCCGCACGCGGCTGCAATCAAGTCCCGCCGATCAGTCTCGGCGCCCGTCGAGAAGCTCCTGGAGGAGGGCAGTGGCTTCGAGGCCTCCGAGGAGCTCCCTTCCACTGGAAGCTTGGAAACAGAGGTAGAAGAAAAGGGGAACTCGGAATTGGTTCCTGGACCGACAGAGCAAACTGCCAGTGGGAGTGGGACTGAAGAATTTGAAGAGGAGAAACATGCAGAAGTAGAAATTGAAGAGAGTTCTGGGTCTACGAAGCTGGTGGAGGCGAGTACCCTTGACTCTGTAGTCGCTGACGATTTCAGTGGGCATGAGCAAACAGCTGAAAATGGCAGCATGGTGGAAACCGATCAAGTTGAGAACCATACTGCAGTTGTCTATGAGGAAAATGCATATGACCAAACTGGAGATGATAATTATGTGCAATCAGCTCAGAGTATAGATCCAATTGGGTCCGTTTCTGAGGAAAGTTTTGATGATGATTGGGAGGCCGACAGATCCGACAGCATCATCGAAGACCAAGTGGAATCTGAGAGTTCAATTGATAAGGTGATCGAGGAGAGAATGGGGCAGCTGGAGATCAGCAGGAAGGCTGAAAAGAATGCAGAGAAGAAACAGAAAGTGTCGATGAAACCGTTGGAGTTGGCAGAGGAGCTTGAGAAGAGGCAGGCCTCGTTTGGTCAACACTGGAAAGAAGGAGCAGCTGCCCAACCCATGCAACTAGAGGGGATAGGAAAGGGCCCACCAGCTATTGGTTACATGCAAATCGAGATGGACAACCCAGTAACTCGTGCCATGTCCTCACCGTCATTTACATGCAAATTGAGGTGCTGGCAGTTCATAGGAGCTATATAGCGATGGGCACGTCTAAAGGTGTTGTCATTGTCATTCCAAGCAAATACTCCATTCATCAAGCTGAATATAGCTATATAGCTATATAGCCATATACTCCGGATTCAGTATTTCGATTTTTGGTAAGTCCTCTGGAAATACCAAGTTGAAACCCAAAGTATAATCAGGACCATTCCTGCACATATCTGTAATCTTTGAAAATAAAAGACTCGATGAATCTGAAATCTTCTTATCCAAACTAAAAGCTAGAACGATATTGCTTTTGACTCTGTCAGGTTTTTTATGTTTAATGATTGCTTTGGTATGCTTCACTGTGTTGGTAATATCATGGTCCATCGCTGAAGGATTAACTTAAAGAATGTATGCAGTTTTTTATTTCTTTCATTGTAATCGCCTTCATATTGTCCTGCTGCTATTTCAGAGACGTTATGTGAATAGGCCAATTGTTGAACTTGAGGCTGCAGCACAGGAAGAACTTAAAATAACTGAACTGCGTCTTGCAAAGCTAGCTTTTCTCATCAGAGCCGACTGTTCCCTCTACTACTACTAAAGCCCCCAACATCCAATTAGATAAAGCAGCAGGTATCAATTCCATTCGATCTGCGGGAGCTAGAGTTGTCGAAATGAGATGGGGTTTGCGGAGTTGGAAGAGTTCCATACGTGGGTCCCAAGTAATAAACAGATAGTATTAAACCACCCATAAATATCTTCTACTACTATGCTTGCAAAGAGAGGACTAGGACAACGCACCAACATATTGTGAAGCGAAGCTAACGTATTAGCGAATGATAACGTGAGAGCAAGTAAGGGCCCGTAGCAACGCACGGGCATTTCTGCTAGTACAATACACAAAAAGAAATGCATTTTTTAACATTACTAAGAATTAAACGTCTAGTTGATATAAACGTCTGTAAGCGAAACTAACAATTACATTTCTACTGCCTGCAGTTTCTTTCAGCAAACAAAGGATTCCAACGACACTAGTAGCCGACAATGTGAATTTGATGGATTTCACAGTACACTACGATATCCATGCGCCACGCAGTTGCGTTTGACATCACAATTTCTTAGACACATCACGAGTGATTTCTCCTACGAGAATGCATTGGGAAGCGGCGGATTTGGAGACGTTTACAAGGTAATTTGTTTTCCTTTTCCCTCACATCCCTTTTCATGGCGAAACGCTCTGAGATAGATCATCACAAGCTATGTCTCTGAGAAATGAAAATCTATATGAGACTGACCATGAAAACGGGACGGCAATTGCTGTGATGACGAGTTCCTGAAAGAAGTTACTAATCTTTTCGGGTTGCAGCACAGAAGTGCTGGCACAACGCAGGTCCTCTACTCCCTGGGAGGCAAAAGTGTCTCGGCTGAAATGCGAGAAAGGTTGCTCTGCTTTGAGTATGTACCTAACAAAAGTCTTCGTCAGCACATTTCAGGTATGAGAATGCTGTAAAATGCCTCTATATTCATTAGAAAAAGTTTTATTGTGCTTACTGCTTATGAAGTAGAGCGGGTATTCATTGTTTTAATTAGTTCTAGCTTCACCGCTTAATGGTTCAAGCATGCAACTTAACTACTTTCAATACTAGTTATTTTTCATTCTCGTGATAATAAGATCTGAACAAAAACTTCCTAGCATCTATTTTTCAATATATACTTCCTCCATTTAAAATTATAACTCATTCTAGTTTCGTCCTAAGTCTATCTTCGACCTTGTTTATAAAAGTAATGCACAAATATCCACAACATCAAACTACTCTCATTAGATACACCATGTAATTATATCGGTTGTATATTTATTTGATATTGTAGATGTTAATATATTTCTTATAAATTTGATCAAACTTGGATAAATTTAATTTAATACAAAACTAAAACGACTTATAATTTAGAACAGAGAGAATAATATTTAGGAAAAAACTAATTAGCTAGTTGACGTCATATATTTAGAAATGTAGGGAGTAGTCATCCAGATCTGACTTCCAATTACGACCCAAGGTACCTTCCAAACACCAAAACTTCTATCTGTGTAACAAATCCGTTCTTTCTACTTGGATCTACTACAGATGTATCTTGTGAACTCAAATGGCATGTGAGATATGGGATAATCAGGGGGATTTGCTCCGGTTTGCATTACCTTTACAGCAGGGAACATGGTATTGCTCACATGGACCTTAAATCTGAAAATATATTACTCGATGACAATATGGTACCGAAAATTGCAGATTTCGGTTTGTCGAGACTCTTTGGCAAAAACGAATATCGAATTATCACGGGAAGTCATGAAGGGACATTGTAAGCTAGCTAAAACGACGCCTTCTGCATGGTACCTGTGTTCTATTTTCGTATCCAATTAGTAACAAGCTAGTATATAAGTTCATTCTCTTGCTACATCATGCAGGGGATTCATGGCACCAGAGTATGCGAATCAAGGTTTGATATCAAAGAAGGCAGATATCTTCAGTTTGGGTGTAATAATCCTGGAGGTAGTGACACATCACCCTCGGTTTCCTGCCGTCCGAGGAGGCAATGCCGACGTGCGCGTGCTCGCGCCGGCTTCACGGTCATGGCCGACAACCACGTTCCTGAAGATGGCCAAAGGAGTGGTGATTATGATCAGGGTACATCTCATCCTGATCCTACTGAATCCCAGCAGTTCACGGTCACGGATGATCTTAACGACCATAAGAGCTGTACTGACTGCAGTTTTTGTCCAACTAAATCCCAGCAATCCGTGGTCATGGGTGGTAATGAGCCTGCAGGTCATCACGGCCGCTGAAACCTTAGTTGCCGTTGGAGTTGTGACTGCATTTCTAACCCTAAACTGGCTAAAGTATTTTAGAAATTTATGGCCATGGGTGATCTTAGTATTTGGGATCGGAGTACCGGCTACGGTTCTTGACGGTGTTGAAGAGAAACTAGCTCTAGGATCCTTATGTCTTTTCGGATATGTGTGTACTGCTGGCTGCTGCAGTTACTGCGGGCGGTGATCCCTCGCAGGAATTTAGCTTATGGTATTCATCGTAAAGTAAAGAAAGAGTAAATTTCATCTAATCCAGTGGTCTTTAAATTTGTCTCGAGTTCAAATCTCACTTAAATTTTTAGTAGATGAGAGCCCGGAGCAAGTTTATGAACAGAATAAGAGCTCGGGACAAGTTTATGGACTATTATGTGCATTTTGAAAGTATCGGGACTGGGATAATAGCTCGGGACAAGTTTAAGGACCGTGCATTTTGAGAGTACCAGGATTGGCACGAGAACTTGAGACAAGCTGAAGTACCCCTGGTGAAATTTACTCTAAAAGTTTAGGTGCCCCTACTTTGAAGTGCAATTGTGTTTTTACCCTAGTTTTTTGAACTTTGTGATTTTGCTCTCATCTACTCACAAGTCAATACGATTTTACCCTTGGTCTTAGCGAATTTGCCCTTATTTTGACCATTAACTAGGGCAAAATTGCATTAACTTATGATTAGTTGAGGGCAAAATCACAAAGTTGAGAAAATAAGAACGAAATCACAATTACATTTCGAAGCAGGGGGCATGAACATAAATACCCTAAAAAATTATGCAATTTAATATATAGTGCTCCTTGATGGTGTTGAAGAGAAACTAGCTCTAGGACTCCTTATGTCTTTTCGTATATATGTGTACTGCTAGCTGCTGCAGTTACTGCGGGCGGCGATCCCTCGCAGGATGAGGAATCAGACAAAACAATGAACTAACCATACATGGAAGAAGCATTGCTTTAGGAATTACGTTAGAGTTAGGCAATATTTGTACATCTTTTTTTTATCGGTACTTGTGCGCACCAAGAGTTGTAAATTCAGGACTTGTAAGTTTTGCGAAATCCTCCGACCGTGTTTATGGAGTGGGCCGTCGGTACATGTGAAAGGGAGGAGAGGTCCTTGACGTTTTGCCGAAGCTCTACCAAGTGAAGAGCGGCGAGGAGCATCCGGGAGAGGCTAGACAGAGACCCACTTACGCGTGTGGAAGGCATATCGGCTATCCTACGGAGTTACTTGCGTGGGTATTTCCTTGAGAGGGGCTACAACACAAGAATTAGTGGAAAGTTTTGCTTTCCAATACCTCAATAAAAATCGTTGTGTCACCATACCGGAAGTTTGCCTTCCCTACCTCATTTAACTGTTGTATTTCATATTATCTTTTACATTTTGCGTTTACGTTTCCTAGATTTACCAAGTGTAGTTTATAGGATTGGAAATTAGGGTGCAAATCTGTAGAGACACCTAATTGGAAACAATTTGATTCAAAAATATGATCAAGTGTGATCTTATTTTGTATAGATCTCGTCGTAAGAAATATCGGTTCAATCCAAATTTTATTTGGACACTTGGTTTGGAAACTACGCAATTTTCTTTCAAATTTGTTTTGCACAAAAGCCGAAACACGTGTCAGACTTGCTACTTGCACCAGCCAATTATGCGATGCACTGCCTTCTTTTTTCATTTTGTCCGCGTTGTTGGGCCTCATGCGCTGTTGTTGGGCCTCATATGCTGCACGAAAGATGTACAGGGGCCCTCGCCGTCGAGCTGAGAACCTATGTACACTGTAGAAAATATGCTAGATCTATAACAAAAATCTTATGACATATTTATGATTTTTTTAGCTGAAAACGTTATAATTTTTTATATCTAAGTAAATTTAGTAATAAAATTACGGAACGTCATAAAAGTTGCCACTGTAGCAAAAAAGGAAATTATCACTCGCTATTACATGGTGGTTTTGTGACAATATAAGATCCGCGAAAATGTCATAAACCAACCAGGATCCCACATATAAGCATTTATTGAAAAATAAGGTGTGCAAAAAGTCATAAACCGAGGGATCCCTCATGCAAGCATGAATTGAGAAATAAGTGTTCCAATTCATCATAAAATTTAGCAAGGTCCCACAAGTCAGTTTGTGATAAAAAGGTAGGAAAATAAAAAGGTAAGAGTCTCCAGAGCAGGATTCGAACCTGTGACCTTTTGATTTTGATGAGTCAGTACTACCACTAAGACATAATGTAGTTTATGGTATTTGAACAAGATAGCTTTTTTATATTACAGTTCTAATAAGTGTGGTCCACTTCCCATTTACAGGCCAGAGCAACGGGTATATTAGCAACGCGTACACTGCAAGAGACTTGCCGGCACGCTCCTGAGCCTAGAGGCGTCGATGCGCAGATCTGCAACGGGCGGCGAGAATGGCGCATTCTAGCAGCCAAGGGAGGAGTAGGAGCTACGGTCAGGTCACTCCCCTGTTTTGTGCCGCTACTTTTCTCTTTCATCGGAAGGGGATTTTCTGGATTGGGGATTTGGGTTGAAGGCAGTAGATTCTGATTTCGTCCTGCACTTAGGTTTGCATCCAATTAGTGTTAGAAGTTGATAGGTTATAGGTTATGAAGTGAAAAACTAAACTTTGATTTCAAGTTACAATGACTTTTTTTGAAGATTGTGAGTATTCCATCATCTTCTTCCATTAGTAGCTACTGCTCGGAGACATCTTCATGCGACACTACTCGTTGGCATCCTGAAAGCAAGTGCGATCACGGGTTGAGAGCAGTGATGAAGTATGCTTGGACCTTTCTCAACCCCGGCCATCGGTTTCCTTGCTATCCAAAGGTAATGGCTACCTGCTTCACAGAGATATTAGTTCTGTGGTTTCATGTTACCGTTATCAACAGCAATTTGTAAAGGGGCGTTTAATTTGTAGGATGAAAAGAAGCAATGCGGTTACGCAACCTGGGTTGATCCAGAATAGGATGATAGGAACTTTGGTGTTCTGTGAAGCTTATGAAGAAGAAGGTGCAAGCTGAGAAGATGCAAAGAAGTGGGAGGAAGAATTGGCAAAAGCTAACAGTGAGCTTAGAGAGATTAGGAATGAGCTCAAGAAGGTGCGGCAACAACTTCAGAAGGCTACTGTCGAGTTGAAGTTCATTGGAAATCATAGGCACAATGTCAAACTCGCGCACGTGCTGCTTGCTTTATTTGTTGTTGTCGTGGGATTGATGCTTGGTGGCAAGGCTGATTAAGTAGATGGTGAAGTTATTAGCTATGGTGAACAATCTTAACGTAGTTTCCTTTATCTCCTTTGTCAGGAGTCGAACCCAAGACCACATGTTTGTGGTGCGCAATCCATACCACCAGACCAACCGCATGCTTGCATAGGAACTAGCTTTTATGGTTCTTTATGGAAATGAAAACGTACCACTGAGGCGGGCGTTGTCTACTTCTTGTAGCCGTTCATCTGCACATCGACAATTCGGATTGACTATTCGATGCCACGGCCTTCAACGGTTGCCATACTGGTTCCTGTTCCTGCGCGTTCTTTGTGGAGCTAGTTGCCATCCTCGAGAGGCGCCGGTTGCCTAGCTTCCAAGGGAAGCCGACGCAACTTCCCATGGAAAACGAGGAACTCCTTATTTAATCATCATTTCCCCCACCATCGGTGTCGTCGCCAGTTCCACTACTATCTCGTCCCCGACGCGCGCGCCTTACCCCTGCAGCCCGGCCGACGCCATGAAGCCACCCGTCTCCCCCTCGGCCCCTGCTTCCTGCAGCTCCCCGTCGCGCCGCCTCTCTCGCATCGGCTCCCCTGCGTGCATCGAGTGATCCTCTGGCGCCTCCTCCTCCTCGTCGCGCTCCCGTGGCGGTTTCTTGTCGCGCTCCTGCCTTGCTGTCGGCCGCAACAACTTCTCGGCAGCGCTACGTCGATGCGGACCTCAACCCGCCGTCACGCTCGTTGTCGGGATCGCGCTCCGACACCGCCGATCTCAACCTGCCGTCGCTCGCTGATGGTTGCCGCGGAGCTGCTAGGGGCTCCCCGGCGCGTTCCCAGCCTCCTACGGTAGTGGGGGCAGCTTCCTCCACCCCCGCGCCCTCATCACCATCCCGGAAGTTGATCTTGAAGGTTACCCTTCCAGCTGATGCGTTCGACTTCGACTCCGAGTCCCAGATTGAGACGGACTCATCTGATGACCGTCACCGTGGCTACCCAATGTCCTTCCCCCGAGGCGACGCTCTGCGCGTCTTCCGCCACGCTGACAACACCTTCATGTGCCCCGTCTGCCCTGGCAGGTTGCAATGGTGGAAGATCTTGAATGAGGTCAAGGACCACGTCATGGGGATGGCAACGTCCGCACCCCTGAAGGGCAAGAACAAGAAGAACTGGTGCCGCCACCGCGTCGTGGCCCGGAATGAGGGGTCACTAGGGTGAGCAAGCCGTGCCGGTGGAAGATCAATGCAGCTATCTTTGGTACGATGTTAATTAGTAACTTTAGATTTCGTTGGAACCCTAGCCATCTTTGCTATGTTGTTATCTTTTGTTTGTAAGATCAATGGATTGTTTCCTTTGGTTGGAAGATCAATTGCCTGTTTTCGTACTTTGTTTGCTCCTAGCAACGACACCAAAAATGCTTGTTGGCATTTCATAACGTTACAAATAAATCTGCAAGCGCACGAATATACCGCTGTAGCATTTCACCCGAAGAGTATTCATGGTATCATTATTTATATTTTCCTAAAGGATGGTATTGGTGTAAAAGTATTTATCGGATAAAAGAGAGAGAAGGGGCAAGCTGTTCGTTTGCTTCTTGCGTGAAGAAATCAGAAGGGATAGGGGAGGAAAAAATAGAGGGGCCAGGGATGGAAAAAGTGAAGAGGATAGGGAAGGGGAAACTGACATGTGAGTCCCAATCACAAAGGGTATAATAGATCTTTCACAACAAGGTTCCTTGTTTTTAGAGCTGGATCTATACTTCTTGCTAAATATGTAGACAACTTCAGTATTTTCCTACTGAGGTGGAGTATAGTTGGTGGAGTAGAGCTGAAAAATTTGAAGTGAAGTGCTGCGTATCTATTGGACCTGCTCCTATCTAGCACCCCCGTCTGATGCCACGGTGCAGCGACTCCTGCTTCCCTCGGAGGGTGCCAAAACTTCAGAGGAACCCGATCCCCTTATATGCATGTACCCCTATCGGTTCAACCATGTGCCGTCTTCCAGACGAGTTTTGGACTTTTGGTCTCATCCGTTGGATCGAGCCATCTAGCGGTTACGGGCTCAGGAAAAGCGGACGGTATCCGTACCCCCGTTTCCTCTCTCTCTCTCTCTCTCTCTCTTCCTGATAGGCTGCAGACATCCACACCCGCAGGCGGCAGGCCACACAGGGCACTGCGATATTCCCCGGCCGGAGGCGTGCGCCACCGCCGGCCCGCCGCCATGCTGATCCCCGCGCCGTCGGCAGCGCCGGCGCTCTCCTCCCTCCACTCCCTATCGTCCCACTACTTCCTCCTCCCCGCCCACTTCCTCCCCCCCGGCGGCGTCCGCCCCCCGCTCCGCCGCGGCGACCTCGCCATCCGCAACGGCGGCGGGCCGCGCACCTTCCCCGGCGGCGTGTCCAAGTGGCAGTGGAAGCGCATGCAGGCCAAGAAGGCCCGGCAGCTCCTCAAGGCGCGCCTCGCCCGCGAGCGCCAGCTCTACGAGATGCGGAAGCGCACCGAGCTCCGCGACGCCGTCGCGCACCTCGAGCGGCCCTGGGACCCCGACTCCGCCGCCGACGCGTCCGCCGTCGCGCCCAACCTGCTATCCGTCGCGGCCGACGACCAGCTCAGGGCGCTCGCCGACCGCTTCCACCGCCCCGGCGGCGTCGACCTCTGGAACGACCGCGACGGGCCCCGGGTCTTCGCGTCCCCGGCCACCGGCGCGGCCTCCGCCAGGTTCTTCCCCAAGAACGCCGTCCACAGCGTGCAGCCCTACGCGCTCGTCAGCGATGCCGGAGAGGCGAGCGCTACTCGTGCTCGCGGGAGCGCAGCAGACCTGCTGCTGCTTGGGCGTGGAGACGGAGGCGCGCAAGGTGTTCGTGAGAATGCTACTGAGACTGAGGACGAAGCATACAGTACTGGTGACGATGAGCCAGCGGTTGAACTCATGGAAAGGGATGGGACCTGGGAGCCGGCGAATGCCTTGGATGACGGCGATGGCAGCATTCCTGGCTATTGGAGTTCGGATGACGACAGTGATGTTGTTCCCTCGGAATCGGAGGACATGGGAGATGTCCGTCCCAGGCGCGTGCCGCGGGAAACGATGCTCAGGCGAAATGGAAGGAACAATGGCGTGGCAAGATGGGAAGCGGCAGGCACCATAGCTGCTGGCAGCAATGATGACAGGGGTTGGAGTGGTGGTGCTTTCTTCTCGGACTCGGAACGAGCAAGGGAAAGCCATAGTGAGCAACGATGGCAAGAAACAAGTAGTAGTGCAAGCACAAGGAAGCGTGCCAGTGGAAGAGGGAATGCCACAAACACATCAGCGAGAAATCGTGTCGGTCAGAGGGGTCGTGCCGGTGCTGGTTCCTTCTCTGACTCCGAGGCCATGCATGGTGGTTCTGAGCCAAAATGGAGATCAAGGACCAAAGATGGCAATAGGAATGGCGCCGGGAGGTGGAATGCTCCTAGACAGGATTGGAGCGGGTACTCAAATTCAGACAGTGAAAGAGGCAGTGAAATGGAACCAAGATGGGGAGCCAAAAGTAATTTGAATGGAAGAGAGAACTTTAGAGGAAGATCGAAGCCGAAATACAGTGCTAATACCAGTGACGGGGATGCACCGGGGAGACGCAGGAGGGCCAACAACGGCGATGAGCACCAGAGCAGCAGCAATGGCAACAGAAGATTTCGGTTCGGTGGTAGTTTTGCCGAGGGCTTGGAGGCGCCAACATGGAAGCCAAGGAGAATGAACCGAGCTCGGAACAACAATGGCGATGACAGAGACGCCAACTTGAGTGGGAGATTCAGGAGAGGTGATGCGAGACAGTTGCAAGAGAGTCCTCGGAACACCAACAGGGAAGATGGACGAAGGATGAACAGGAACGGAGGACAACGGTTCAGAGAAGGCGACTACTCGCTACGGCCGACATCGGAATTGCACACTTCTTGGAGGGAGATGGGATCGGATGAATAGTAGTTAACAGCGATAGATTGATACTATTTGTGTGCGCTAACTTTTGTATGACCAAACCTCTGTCGATATGTACTACTGATATTCATCGTGTGCTTTTAGCTCATGACGAGATGCGGTAATACATTGCTTAAAAACTTTGCCCGCAAGATTGTGCACGAACAACTCATGCTCGGCCAATAAAACTTTCAGAATGAAACAAAATTTCACATATTGAAGCTCCATATGAATTCAGATGAACACTTCGGAAATCAAACATGCATACAACAGATTCGCATGAGTTGAGTATTACAAGAACAATGTCATTTCCAAATGCTATATAAGCAGAGTTTCATGAGCGGTTGACAAGTGGGCATGTCTCCCTGATTACAAACTACATGATGGTCATGCCTGACCTTATGAGCTCAGACTGGTAAAAGAAAAACACTGGTGCTTGGTAAAGTTTGCTCCAGCTACTTTACCTGCAATACACAATATCACCAATTAATCATCCGAATATTTAAGAACTGGAATCAGTATTGGATAACAAATGATGGAAACCCAAGAAAGTAAGCAGCTTTTTGCTAAGGCCCTTGCACTAATTAAGGGACGCTAATCATGCATACACACGTCAGAAGACAGCATGCAATCCAAAAGATGTCAAAAGAGTAGTAAGTTTCCTTGTTTATAAATAGTAATATAGTCATACACAACTAGATGAACACTGATGATCTAGATAGGTCTGTAATAAAACATAGCATGATAAATGGATTTGTGCTGAGTTGCTGACCAACATATGCGGTGAATTTTTTTTTAAAAAAATCTGAACATAACATGTAATTTGGGAACTGTTGCTATGTGTTATTCTTAATTTACATGCAAGGAAAACACCAAGCAAAAAATTGATGGGGGTTAGAAAACTGAATCAGGGATGAAGCTAAAGGGGGAAGGAACATGATCATTCTCGGTGCTAGCTATTGCTGATTGATACGCCCAAAGGACATCACATCGTACACACTCCTTAGAGCAGTGCGACAGTAATAAACCTCTAAAAACAAAATTTAGGCCATATTGTCCACTTAAGGTCACACCATGTATGTGCACCTTAGAAAAGATTTCAAGATATTAAATCATGCCTATGTCATCCATTTTTCACAAGATCTTTTGGCAGTTCAATAAATGCCTCAATGCACATGAAGATTTAAATAACTGCTCTAAAGCTTGATCTAAAGCAAGTTCCTTGATGAGGTATTGTTCATGTTATACATATGAAGTTCAGCTTCCAAAGGAAAATTAATCATCCTCTCAATGCATTTAGTTATATTGATTACTCCAAATTCCAGTGAGCTACCACGATGGCCTCAACGCAACATAATTAAGTTGGCAGACTAAATCACTATCACTGGAGAATAATAATGCTTAGAGGCTGCCAACCGAAAAGAGTGGGATTTGACATTTCTGTTCGCATCGTGTGAAATCTGAAATGTGTAAACCAGTCTCGCAGGATTAAGTCTAACCCAAATATAGCTACCATGTTTATCAGTTGACTGCTGATAGGAGTAACCACTAATGCCATTTGACTGAAGATACTCATAAAAAAAGCAAACATTGTGCAGATAGTTGAGCGTTCCGGTCCCAAAGCTTTGGGGGAACATTCACGCAGGCTAATCATTTCAGTTTAATCAGGCATGCGATTCCAGAGTGTGCGGATTCGTAATCCGATCCGAAGGAAACAATACAGCGCAGTCCCAGATGGACAGATCTACATGAACAAACCCTACCAATCCTGGAAATGGACAGAAAAACAAACCCCTCCGGAAACAGGGAGGCACGGGTGGGGATTTACCTTGGAGATACAGATCCCGGCCGGCCATCTAGTGGTGGTGGTCGCCGGAGGGGCGGTAGAGGCGGTTGTAGGCGGCCTCGCCCACTAGGTAGATCCCGAAGGCGACGATGGCGATGCCGAGGCCCGGGGTGGCGTGGCGCAGCTGGTTCCCCACCATCGGGTGCCTCCTCCACTCGTCCCTCCGCCGGAAGAACTCCCCGGTCGCGTTCAGCCCCTTCCCTCCGCTCGCCATCGCCTCCGCCGCTCTCTCTCTTTCTCTCTCTTGCCACTGTTAGAAGCAGGAAGAAGGAAGATATGGCAGCCACGCGCACATAACCAAGCCCATGTGATATACGCGGCCCAGCCCGCCACGACTTGGGCTCACACGGCCCAAACAGTGCTGCTTGTGCTGTGAGCCTGTGAGGCTGTGACTGCGTGTGTGAGAGCCACCGAGCGAGAGCGCGCGAGCTTCTCGGGCGTTCAGCTCTGTGCCTCTATCTCATGGCGATGGCGACCCCGTCGGCGCCGCTGCTCCCGAAGCCCGCGCTCCCAGCTCCGTCCTCTCCTTCCCTCCCCACTCCGAAACCCAGGCCCAGGCGACAGCAAGCCACCCCCGAACAGCACGACAAACACGTCGACGCCAAGTGGAGGAGGGAGACGAGCGGCCCGCCCCGGCGCGGCGGGGGAGCCAAGAGGCGCCTTCGCAGCCTCGTCCTGCGCGGGGATATCGAGGACGCGCTCTCACTCGTCGATTCCATGTCCTCCGGCGGCGGCGGGAATTCCCCGCCCGTCGTCCCCTGCAACATCCTCATCAAGCGGCTGTGCTCTGCCGGCCGCATCGCCGACGCGGAGCGCGTGTTCGCGGCGCTCGGCGCCTCCGCCACCGTCGTCACCTACAACACCATGGTCAACGGGTACTGCCGCGCCGGCCGGATCGAGGACGCGCGCCGCCTCATCGGCGACATGCCGTTCGCGCCGGACACGTTCACGTTCAACCCGCTCATCCGCGCGCTCTGCGTCCGCGGGCGCATCCCCGACGCCCTTGCGGTGTTCGACGATACGCTCCACAGGGGCTGCTCCCCGAGCGTGGTCACCTACAGCATCCTCCTCGACGCCACCTGCAAGGCGAGCGGCTACAGGCAGGCCATGGTGCTCCTTGACGAGATGCGCGCCAAGGGCTGCGAGCCAGACATCGTCACGTACAATGTCCTCATCAATGCCATGTGCAATGAGGGGGATGCTGATGAAGCTCTCAGTGTCTTGCGCAGCTTGCCGTCCCGTGGATGCAAACCTGATGCTGTCACCTACACACCGGTGTTGAAAAGTTTGTGCAGCTCTGAACGGTGGAAGGAGGCTGAGGAGCTCTTGGCTGAGATGGCCAGCAACAAATGTGCCCCAGATGAAGTGACATTTAACACAGTAATCACTTCTCTGTGTCAGAAAGGCTTGGTTGATCGTGCAATTAAAGTTGTTGATCATATGTCAGAGCATGGATGCATCCCTGATATCATCACATACAGCAGTATTCTTGATGGTTTGAGCAATGGAGGGCGTGTTGATGATGCAGTTGAATTGTTAAGCCGGCTGCGGTCCTACGGGTGCAAGCCTGATAGCATTGCTTATACCACTGTTTTGAAGGGTCTGTGCAGCGCAGAGCGGTGGGAGCATGCTGAGGAGCTCTTGGCTGAGATGGTCCGCAGTGGTTGTCCACCTGATGAAGTGACATTCAACACAATAATCGCTTCTCTGTGTCAGAAAGGCTTGGTTAATCGTGCAATCAAAGTTGTTGAACAAATGTTAGAGCACAGATACATCCCGGATATCATCACATACAATTGTATCATTGATGGTTTATGCAACATAAAGTGTATTGATGATGCCATGGAAATGCTGAGGAATCTGCAGTCCTGTGGATGCAAGCCTGATTTAGTTACCTATAACACTGTATTAAAAGGCTTGTGTAGTGTTGACCGCTGGGAGGATGCTGAACAACTCATGGTCAATATGATGCACAGTAATTGTTCCCCAGATGAAATGACATTCAATACAGTAATCACTTCTTTATGCCAGAAAGGATTTCTTCTGCAAGCAATTGAAACTCTCAAGATAATGGCTGAGAATGGTTGCATACCGAACTCAACCACCTATAATATAGTAGTCGATGCTCTTCTGAAGGCTGGAAAGACCCAGATAGCCCTTGAGTTGCTGAGCGGCATGACAAATGGTACCCCAGATTTGACTACTTACAACAAAGTAATTTATAATATTGCCAAGGCTGGCAAAATGGAGGAAGCTCTTGATTTGTTGCGTGTGATGGTCTCTAGTGGCCTTTGCCCAGATACAACTACTTACCAATCTTTAGCCTATGGGATATCTAGAGAAGATGAAACTAATAGGGCAATCGGGATGCTCTGCAGAGTGCAGGATATGGGCTTATCAGCTGACACTACATTCTATAATGCTATACTTCTTGGTCTGTGTGAAAACTGGAGGACAGATATCGCCATTGATTGCTTTGGTCATATGGTGTCCAATGGCTGCATGCCTGATGAATCAACCTACATTATTCTCCTTGAGGCTCTTGCCTATGAGGGCCTTTTGAATGAGGCAGCAGAACTACTAGGCGACCTGTGTTCTCGAGGAGTTATAGGTAAGACCGTAAGAGCTTGATTGAGGAAGAAAGCTGTTATTCCTAAACTGAACATGCATGACTCTGCTTACAGTAGGGCAAATATGCTGTGCAAGCGCTGAAATGCTTGCTTTGCATCCTATCAAGTCATGATGGATTGTGCATACAGCATGCATATGTAATTATGTACAGTTGGGTATGTTCTCCTTACTTTCACATGCACAGTCTGTAGCTTAGTTCAAAATTTTCATGTGAAGTTGTTCTCCATCTTTCACCTTCCACTGTACCATCCAATAGGCAGCCCTCTTCACCAATGGCTGTTGGAGGTTTTGTCCTAATTCTGACAATAATATAGTAACAGTTGCTGATAGAACTGTTTTCCTTCTTTTTCCCTTTCAACTACATCTGCCTGTAATACGGCCACATGTTTCAGCAGTAACTTCTCCGAGAGGACCAGACCTTCCTTTCGGGTCCTAATACTCCTTTTTTTTTTAACAAACATGTTACATTAAAAAGCAAGAAAAGCCCGATAGGCCAAAAGTTTATGTACAAATCCTTGCACATCGCAATTTACATAGGGTAGAGCCCAAAACAAAACTCCGCACTCCAAGGAAAAAACCTCACAGTCTAGGTGTTTTGCACCAGCCAAAATCCATGTGGTCTCATCCTTAATCTTAACGATGATCACATATAGAAGCCCGATGCGGGCATTGCACTCCTTCCACACCTCCCAAGAAGTAAGAATCATCAAGGTTCTAATACTCAGCAGTGAAGTTTTCGTCAATGTCGGCCCAGTGCTCACTAGCTTTGCCAGAATCAGGAGGCAATCATCATACACACTAACCCAGCACTTATAATTACTTAACATGCGAGTTTCCAAACTCCAGCAGTTCATCTCACGCTACGATGACAGCAGTTAGCCTGCTAACACAAGTACACGACACATCACAACTAGCTAACACCATGTCCATTACAACAGCATCGCACCAGGAAACAAGTACAATAGCCGGCGTACACACCGGTCCACTAAACAGGCGAAGCGATTAACCCACACCGCTTCGCTGCTACCTAAGGATTCTAAACACTTCTGTCAACAGGGAGCACACCTGTCCCAGGGCCTTGTCATTCCCGGCTCCGCTTGCTGCTGCAGCTGGGGCACTTGTACTGCTTGATATGCTCTGCCTTGGCGGGGGTGATGCGGACGCACTTGCCATGAAACCACTTCTCACAGACATCACCCACCCTGGGTTGGGTGTTCAGTCTCACAGCTTGCGGAGGACA
>NC_028450.1:27884559-27973638 GCF_000263155.2 Setaria italica | reverse complement strand
CCTCTTTTGGGTGAGCGGGCTTCGCGGGCTTGCTGTTAGAGTTGGTCTGTTTTGATGGCTGAAAGAGAGGCCAAACAAATGAGCTGAGGGGTTGCGTCAACAACAATAGCTAAACGTAATGCATATAGCACAAATATACTTTTGAGCCACATGCCCGCACAAACAAAAAAAAAACTTACTTTAGAGTTAGACTTGCTGCTTTTGCTGCTGCCATTGGGGGCTTTTGATTGCTTTTTAGCAACCCCCGTCACAAGTTCATAAACAGTGGGCAGGTTATTAATCATGGTGAAGAGCCTTCTCCTGAAATTCAAATGTCACTAATGGATTATCATATCATGTTCTCCAATAACTTTCTAATATTTTTTAGCTAAAAGAGGGAAAAAAATTCAAACTATTGATACATCATCTAGAGTCGAATCCATGAATCCTAAACTAGCAACGGTAACATAAATTGACAATCCTATTTAAAAAATGCAAATTCAACTTGGAACCTTAATGAACTAAAAATGCCACACCACTATCATTTAATTATGTCATATGATGTGAAAAATATCCACATGAATGCTCAAAAAGTGGCTAGATTGTTTTCATAAAAGAACCAACTAAATTTTCTGATGAGATAGGAGAAAGGGCGTCATGACCAAAAGAAAATGGCAGATAGATACCTACAGACATAAATGGAAAGAAATTGGGATCACCTAATTATGGGACCCCGACCCCATCTTCTTACCTAAAAATGGGACATCCCACTACTGTGGCAATATAATGGCTGGGAACCCACTGATCGCAGCCATAAATACTCATCCCTAGCGCTCAACTCTCCGATTCAATACACCATCTCCCTAATACACCACCACACCCCACCCTTCTTCTTTTTTCCTTTCCTTCTTTCTTTTATTTTTTCTTTTGCCAGAACAATGTTTTGGAAAAAAGAGGAAAACAAATTATGAAAATAAATCTGTGACCAAGGACATGTGTCTCACAAAACAGTTCCACAGTGAAATAGAAAAGCATGAAAAGGAAACACAAGTTCAGTCTAGGCCTTTACGGGGTAATAAAAAGAAAACAAGAATTAAATCTTTGCAAAGAAAACTAAACACAAACCTGGCATCTTTATCGAATCCAAAGCGAGCTCCAAAGTAGAATGCAACAGACAGTAGCCACGCATCACTATGAACTGCAACTAGAGACAGCCAATCTTTTTCGATCATTCCATCACGGGCAAAGTTTATCCCAAGTGCTGGTTCTGGAAGTTCAGGAGGTACTTCCTCAGCTGGCAGAGTGACCTCCCAAGTCTCATTTGGCAACCCATAAAGGCACAAGTTCTCTTTCTCTGGCATAAGAGGGGAAACTTTATATCAACACGACAAAATGAGGGAAATGGAATCTGACATGTCCAACTCAGCACATGAGGTGTATTACTGAACATAAGTAGACAGCGGAGCATGTAATGCTATTTCAAATTTTAGTTAAGTAAAATGTGGATGTGGCAAAAATGACTAGAAGCGACTTTACTCATATTTGTTTTCCATGAATATACATCAGCATTAGTTATGGATATTGGGCAATGGTAGGCCAGCCACTGCTGATGTCTGTATCTGACATTTATCTTGTCTCCACTTCTTCCTACAATTTGGAATTCCTTCTGCTAACATATACTCCTCATTCCTTTTTCACTCACAGTAGGGCAACCTGGAAAAACTAGGTTAAATAATTCTCACAAGATTTATCAAGTGAAAGGTGCTATATCGATCTAGTTAGATTTTATAGTTTGAATCAGATTTCAAATCTCATGGTATAGTAACAGATCTTAGCTCTAATCGACATGTATCTGAAGTTTGAACAAATAGATTTATGATAATTAACGAGCGGCCTGTTCGCTTCAGCTTATTCAGCCGGCTTATCAGCCACCAAATAGTGTTTTCCTCTCACAACAAATTAGCCGTTTCAGCTTTTCAGCCGGCTTATAAGCTGAAGCGAACAGGCCCGAGTAACATGATGTAATCATGATTTGTATTCAATCGAGGCTGCACTTCCAGCACATACGGATATACTCCAATGTAAGTTAAATGATTACGTGTTCTGTCAATTGACACTGCCCTGTGATTGGTCATAGACCCCTCTATTATGTAACGTACATACAAGATTTGTTACGTTCCTCCCAAGCGTTATGCATGCAAACAGAAATGCAAACAGCTGCAGCTTGAGCACCACTGGACTTTAAATTACCCAAACACTTTATTTAACTGATGTAATCGAATTGACTTAAATTTCTCTAACTCAAGGACTTAAAATCTACCAGTCTCACTGTCTAATTACACTAGAGGTCAGGACGCAATCAAGTTACCAAACAACGTGTGCTAATCGAACACTGAAACTTACATACCTGACATTCGTCAGGGCTAAACAGACAAGCTATTCGAGCATAAGAATCCGACGAAGCCCTAAACGGCAGCCGGATCGAGCTCCGTAAACAAACGTAGGATCATCACACGATGAAAGGCACAGCTTATCACGAAGATATGAGCAGCACAGGCGGAAGAAAAAAACGGAGGAACCAAGTCGGGAGCCTCACCTGGGTCGCACATCTGGTAGAACTTCTCCACATCTGCGCACACCACAGAAGCATCTATCGCTTAAGCGAAGCATCCACAAACCCACAGGACAAGAGGAGGAAGCATAAGTAGCTGACCCGTGGTGAGCGCCTTGACGATGCCGGCTCGGCGCGCGCGGAAGTCGCGGAAGACGTCCTCGGGGGAGCGCGTGTGGTGGTGCACGGCCGCGGCCCCAGCCGCAGCGCCGCCTCCGTCGCCGTCCATCGCCGGCCACCGCCTCCCTTGGCTAGGGTTTGCGGGGAAGCGAGGGTAGTGGTGGTGGTGTGGTGGACTGGAAGTGGAGGGAGCAGGAGAGGATTACGGAAGCGCAAAACCACGGCGAAGGACGCCAGAATTGGAGGATTTCGTAGGGGTAATCTGGTAAAACCGGAAACCACGAGGGTCTCGTTCAAAAAAGTTTCCACTTCGCTTTCATGGAAGGGTATGGGGCCCACGAACTGGGCTCGGCTTTCGGCGCACTCCAGCCAGGTCCAGGTGCGCGCGAGGCCAGGACTGTGGCGGGGGCCCACCTTATCTGAGAACGTGACGTGATTGGGCCGGGCTTTTTTCAGCCAACCTTGGGCCGGATCACCAACGAGCCCATTTTGTGATGCCTTCCGTGTTCCACTTCCCTTGCGGTTGCGGTTCTTCTTCCTGTTCTACTTCAGTCGTCAGACTCTGCGCAGTTCCGCGAAGCAGCTAGTCAATCGTGAGTGAAAATGGCGGAGATGGAGGCGACGGCGACGGCGGGGCGGCCTAGGCTGTACTCTTACTGGCGCAGCTCATGCTCCCATCGCGTCCGCATCGCCCTCAATTTCAAAGGTGCGTGCTGCTCGGCCACCGCTTAATCAGTCCACCGTCTTTTGGATGGATTTGGGAGTTTGGGAGACTGGGTTGGGTTGGATTGGGTTGACCCGACGAGCGCTTGATCTTGAACGCTGTGTCTGTATGCAGGTGTGGATTATGAGTACAAGGCGGTGAACCTTCTCAAGGGCGAGCAGTCTGATCCAGGTGGGTTGTTTCAACCGCATGCTACAATTGCCTGGATATGGAGTGTTAGATTGTGCAGGGAGTCTTTGTTTTGGACATTCTCTAATAGGTTAATCTCTGTGGGAAACAGAATTCGTGAGGCTTAATCCTATGAAGTTTGTCCCTGCGTTGATTGATGATGATGCAGTAATTGGTGATTCTTATGCAATAGCATTGGCAAGTATTGAGATATTAGCAATTGTCTTCCCAATTTTGGTTATCACGTGAGTAACTTGTTCCTTTTTGTTTGTGGCTATGCAGTATTTGGAGGACAAGTACCCCAACCCTCCCCTTTTGCCTCAGGACCCTAAAAAGAAGGCTTTGAATCACCAGGTGATAGGTTCTGCATCTTTTTGATCATGACTGTGGCCACATGTTGTTCACAATTCACTCAATACAGAAGTCTCATCTGTGGGGAATTGCAATCTGGCATCATGCAAAATAGTTCGGACAAACACAGTAAAGTGGAATGTTGTGCAATAATTTTTTTTGAACGAACCGCACAAGATAGTGCGAGCTTCTATTGATATAGCAGAAAAATACAAGACTACAACCCTGGGAGGCCACAATCAGGAAAAGAAAAGAAAATGGAAAAAAAAACTCAGCCAGTTGGATTGAGACATCAACATGGCCGCACCGCTCAACTCAAGTGCAACAACCGTCCGGTTGGATTGGGACATCAACACGGCAGCACCACTCCACTCAGCAGCAACTCCCAACCGGTTGGTTTGGGACATCAACACAGTTGAAACCACTCTACTCAACAACAAACATTGCCCGGATGGATTGGGACATCAACCGGCCGAACCACAAGAACCACTACCATAAGCCACGCGCTGGTACAAACCACACACCCGCCCGAGAGGAAGACTAGGCACCGGAACGACCTCCGCTAAGCGTGGCCAACCGCCGCAAAGTCACAAGAAAACCACAAGCGATCCCCGTCATCCAACAATGCCTAGCTGCACATCACGGGGTGTAAACTCCTGGACACGGACGAGGGAGTAGTGCAAAGGGAGAGGGAGAGGGAGAAGGAAGATCCACTCGTCCCCTCACGAACTCGCCGCCGCCGAGACAACCGAGAGCGCCACCACCATATGGATGAACTGCTTGCAAGGTGGAGAGGCTAGAACAAAATCCCCCCAAAGCGACGCCTTCAAGAAGGAAGCAACACCAGAACGGGTCGCCGTCACTCGCCCTAGAGATCGTAGGCACGGTTTTCACCGGGGAGACTTGCCAAGGGAATGACGACTTCTTGACAACGCCCTCAAGAGGGATCACAACATTCGAAAATGTCGCCGTTGTCAGCCTAGCTAGAAGCCGGGCATGGATTTCACCAGGTCTCCACTCCTTGCTGTTGAAGCTTCGTCATCCACATAGGCCACCACCACAACCAAACCAGCACGCGGCCACCACCACGCCTCCATGCCCAGCCGCACCCTCACAACCGGTGGCTCTGCGCTCGGCAACAGCCTCAACGCACCTCGCCCCGCATCTCCTGATGCGCATGGTCGGCCACTTGCGGCAGCAGCCCTTGCCCACTACCGCCTCTGCATGACCTATGACGGAGAGGAAGCTCGGACGGCCAGCAGCACCACCACGGTGCTACCATTGCGCCCCTGCACGGAGCGCCCCAGACATACCACCATGGCGTCGCCGGTGCGCCCCGCACCAGCCGCCCCCGGCCACACCACCACGTCGTCGTCGCTAGCCCGCACAGAACAGCATCGCCGCCAAGGAGGTCCGGTCGCTGCCTCGCCCGCTCACTGCTACAGCCTTGCCACGTGGGCCCACGGCCATTGCGCGGCCTGGCTGCAGTACGCCGTGCCAGCCTTAGCGCTGCACCCGCACGGACCACAGCCAGCGCGCCGGCTGCTGGAGCACCGCGCAGATCAGGCCTCGAGGGCGCTGGATCTAGCGCCCCGAGCCACCGGCGCTGTCCGCGCTTGGCAGTGCCGCCATTGGCTCCACCTCCCGCCACCGCCGCACTAGAGAGGGCCACGCCGCTGCCCTCCTGCACCCGTCCGCACCCCACAGCTCCTCACCCACGACCCCTGCCGTGCCCAGCCGCGGTGCCATCCTGGCCACCGAGCGCTATCGCCCACTCGAAACCCGGGTGCCTGCGGCCCACCAAGAAGAGAGCCTTACCGCCGCCGTCCTCAAAGCCCGCACGGGCTTCCGGCAACCCCCTCCGGCAGCGGCGAGGTGGAGGAGGGAGGAGGAAGGGGTTGGTGGTGGCGCTAGGGTTAGCCGCCGCCCGAGTCGCCCGCGCGGGGAGCGACGTGGGGCCGGGGTTGGGTCCTCAGGCAGAATGGTCTTAATGTTGTGCAATAATTATGCAATTTGTTTACTGTTGTTGCTTTTCTGGGCGGCACCTTTTATATTCCTATGCAAACCCATCAAATAATTGCACCCTGTCATCAACGGTTCCATCTTAGGAGGCAAACCCATTAGATAAGTACAAAGGAGTAAATCTTCAGTGTGACATGTGGGGTTAGGTCCATATGTTAGTGATGCAACGGATGGTATTTTCCAACCCTTTTGGGAAGGAATGAGTTGTAAACCAAAGCTGCCTATTTTGGGAAGTGGCATTGCCGCTGACACTGAACTTGTGGAAATACAGACCAGAGCCTTTTTTTTAGGTCTATAGGTGTATGAAGTTGGGCTTCCACACACTTGAATTTCATTGTGGCCTGTGCAGCACATGTATGGTAAGGACTCAAAAACAATCTAACGAAGTGATAAAGGCCACAAATGCTAGAGATAATGCTCAAGTAAAACAATTACGAATGGAGTTGCTGGAATCCATGCATGCATGTGCAAGTCCTTCTGCACGGCGAGGCTGTAGTCAGTGACTGTGCTACAGCACAGCCAGGTCCAGCATGAAACCATATAGTAGAAAGATGCCAAGGTCTAACCAAAATGTAGAATACTTTGTGCTGTATGTTTTGCCTTTTTCTTTTGTTCTGTTTTGTCTCTCTTTAGTCACTGGCTCATTATTCTTAATTTTATTCTTTACTATCTTTCTGTGGCAGATTGCGAACATTGTAAGTTCTGGTATTCAACCTCTACATAATCTCTCAGTGTTGGTAAGTATACTGTCCATTAAGGTTCTACATATAGAAATACATCGATTGGCACGCCTGAGTTGAGTTTTATAAATAAGATTCTTATTTGCATAGTGCAATTATGCAATTTGTTTGCTGCAGATTAATTCTATTGAGACAACTTGTTTTTGGTGAACTAAAATATACTGTACAGTTTGTTTAAAGAACAAAAGCTACACTGTCATCACTTAATTTGTTGCTAATTTCTTTGCAGAGGTTCATTGAGCAAAAAGTTGGTGCAGGAGAGGGTGTCTTGTGGACCCAACAACAAATTGAGAGAGGTTTCACAGGTATGCCTTCACAGTCATAATCGTTAATTGCTGATTGAAGTAACTACTGTTTTGCTGCATTACTTTCCTTCAGCAAAATTTACTTGAAGAAATGCTGCTTGCCTTGCAGTTCAATTGTGTTACGTCATTGTAGAAAGTCAATCATAGTTCTTTCAGTTCAGTTATTAAACATATTGTCGCTTAGCATTCTTATTTTTCCCTATCACTTTTGCGCTTGTTTACTATTCTGAAATGTTCTCACTTTCCCTAATGTTTTAGCAATTGAGAACCTGATACAATTAAAAGGCTGTGCTGGGAAGTATGCTACAGGAGATGAAGTCCAACTGGTATGTTTGCTTCCCCGAGATTTATAACCTTGTTTCTAGATTAGACTCTTTCCCCATTGTAGTGAATTTTCCTTTGAAGTGGTATCATATTGACGTGACCTTAGTTCTTTTGGCAATCTAATGGGGTGTTTGGATCCTTGGGCTAAAGTTTAGCCCGGGTCACATCGGACGTTTGGATGTTAATTAGGAGTATTAAACATAGGCTAATGATAAAGTAATTGTATACATGAGGGCTAATTCACGATACGAATCCATTAAGCCTAATTAATCCATGATTAGCCCATGTTTACTGCAGCATCACAAGTGCTAATCACAGACTAATTAGGCTTAATGGATTCATCTCGTGAGTTAGCCCTCATTTATGCAATTATTTTTATCATTAGCCTATGTTTAGTACTCCTAATTAGCATCCAAACATCTGATGTGACCCAGGCTAAACTTTAGCCCAAGATCCAAACACCCCCTAACACTTGTATGGTGATGTGTGTGTGAAGAAAATAAACAGAATTAAACAATGAACTATCAGCTAATTCTTTTTATGTTAAGACGAGTAGTTTTTCTTTTAAGTTTTCTGAAAGTTTCATATGACAGTGTTTATTCCTTGCATAAATTTAAAGGAGAGGTATGGGTTATGAACTCAAAATGAACACAAGTATAAGGCTTTTAAAATTTATTATGCTTGTGGTGTGCAAGTCTCCTCTGGAAGTAAATAGATTTCCTAATAGAACATTAATGCAGTATGATACAAATTGCTACTGGTCCTTCCTCAACTATGAGCCCCACAGACCACTATTCGTCAAAGATAGCATGCCTAACCCAGTATAAAGCAGAATTAAATCCAGGATCTGCTCTTTTTCAAGCCAGTACCAGTATTTGGCGACTTGCCTTCTGTTTGTTAAAGGAATGTACAGTACAGTACAAGTGCACAACTACTATAGACCAGCGGTCAGTTGATTCGTGTATCTTCTGTATTCTTGGCATGCAGGCAGATGTATTCCTTGCACCCCAGATTTTTGCAGCCATTGAGCGCACTAAAATTGACATGGTATCATCTTTCTACTTGTTATACAAATGTAAATCGTTGTACAATTTTTCAGTCGAAGAAGTAATGAAACATGCTGATGTGCCTTTGCTGCAGTCGAATTACCCCACCATTGCGAGGCTCCACGCAGAGTACATGGCACACCCTGCATTCCAAGCAGCGCTTCCTGGTAGGCAACCGGATGTCCCTTCCTCTTCCTAGGAACTGCGGCGCTGTTGCTTCTTCAGCCTTGTATATTGCTCACCTGAATATGGATTTGGAGTTGTTCCTTGCTCGTTAATTACTCTGTATTAAGAATAAGCACAGAATTTCCTGTACACGGTACAAATAATTTTCTGGTTTAAAACTCTATCATGATATAAGAGTGGTTTCTGGTCGTCTTCAGGTAGGCTTCTCATATAGCGTTTGTTCAGCTGTAATTTTGGTCCGTGCACACATATAATTGGGAGGAAGCCTTGAATAATCCTGGAACCAACGTAGTAGCTTAACATGTCAGTCCGTGGAATGTACGGCCAACATTCACACCATGCTATCATAGTATCATTTCTTGTATAAAAAATAGGCAAAGCAGAGCACTACCCACAAATTGAATCGAATGAAACTTTCAACGCAAATAATGATCTGAGATTCGAATTAGAAGACATAACCCCAAACTTAGCTCTGTAAAGCGCAAGCGCCATTTGCAAAAACGCCTATGCTAAGCTAAGCTTTAAATCCGCACGGCCGCGGCTGAGTAAACGAAACCGCTGAACCTTGACGGCACGGGCACTCGCTTCCACGGAGCGCCGCCCGCTTCCATAACCCACGCAGAGTACTTGCCGCCCTCCGCCGCGTCCGCCACCGTGCCGAACACGAACAAGGCGGCGCCGTCGCCGTCGCCAACGCCTACCGCCTTCACGCACGCCTCCACGCCCGGCGGCCCGGCGGCCACGTCCCTCCACGCGCGCGGGACACCGTCCCATTCCCGCACGCCGCCCTTCCCGGCCCGGACGGCCCACAGCTTCCCCTGCACCGAGGCCAGGCACGTCTCCGCCGTGTCGGGGACCACGTCGCCCTCGTCGGTCCAGGCGCCGGCGGCGAAGCGCTCGGCGGTCTTCTTGAACGCGCCCTGGGCCTCGGTCGGGTAGCCGCTGGCCGCGAGGACGCCGCCGCCGGGGGTCGCGACGAGCTGCGGCTCGTCGCGCTCCTCGGACATGTCCGGGAGCGCGCGCCAGGCGTCGTCCGCGACGCTGTACGCGAGGGCGGAGCGGAGCGCGTTCTTGGACTCGTCGTGGCCGCCAGCGACGTAGACGTTTCCGTCGCCGCCGCCGGCGCATCCGAAGAAGCTCCGGTTGTCCGGCATCTGCCGGCCGCGCCGCCACGTGCCGGCGGGGACGTCCAGCACGCGCACGTCGCTGGTCGGGCGGAGCGTGTCCGGGTCCCAGCCCCCTACGACGGCTACGTGACGCCCGTCGCCGGCGGCCGCGCACTGCGCGAATAGCGGCACGGGTCCCCACGCCTCGGCCGGCCCCTTCACGCGCCGCCACTCGCCTGTGGTGAGGTTCAACGCCGCCAGCGCACACTCGGGCGTCGACCCCTTTCCGTCGCCGCCCGCGGGTGCGGACTGGACGAGGAACACTATGTCCTCCGCCGCCCCGGCTGTCCTCCGGCGCCGCCGGAACTCAGCGGACCCGACGGCGCCGCGCCACCCGCGGCACACGCGGCGCATGCGACGGTGCGACCGGCTCGGCACCCGCGCCAGGCACTCCATGGCCACGTCGTCCGGCAGACCCGGGATGAGCTCTCCCTCCTGCCCGCCGCCGTCTTCCTCTGCTCCCATCGCCATGGCACGTTCTTGCTGCTTGTCCTTCGAACTGTAGCAATAGCGTGCTCCCTGGGTGGCTGCGTACAGGTCTTCAACCTATTGCTTGACGGCGCCCATGGAGAACGCAGCGTCGTGCTGTGTACACGGCTTCTTGTTTCTTGTGACTTGGTGGAGTGTGATGCCTGTGAAGGGGTTTTGGGGGGGTTTAAGTAGGAGGAGGGTGAGAGTGAGGACAAATTTAGATTAGGATTTGATGAGTGCTAGGTACTGCCATACTGTGGTCAAGTAAAAGTAACACTTTTTTGTGTATAGTGAAATAATAACAACTTTTTTCAGAAAGAGAGTGAAAATAATACTGGAGCGAGATATTATTATAGGAGCATGTGTTTGATCCATAAAGTTGCATTTCTAATAACACTTGACTAGTGATATTTTTACTCAAATTGACTGACGATATTTTTAGATGGGACTGGGGTAAGCAGAAGCTTGATGAATGATATTTTTAGATGGAACTGCTAGAGGACAAGGCAACTGGAGTGGGGTTGAACATTTTATGAAACCAGGTGCATATTGCTATGCAACTATGAAATAGATTAGAGTAAAACGCAAATATATAGGAAAAAGTTCAAATTATATAGCCAAAGTCCGGATAACCCCCTAAACAATATTTTGATCCAACTTACCCTGTAAACTATGTCATTTGATTCAATCTACCCCTTAACACAATTGTTTTTCTCCATACACAAGTTGAATTTCAGTTTAAATTTTGTAGGATGGTGGCGGAAATCATAATATATGTCAAAAAATAAGATGAATTTTTTATCATTATTTTTCTTATAATTATGCATCCTAGGAATTAATTATCATTAAATGTCTTACCATATCAAAATAATGATAAAAAATCCATGGTATATTTTTCTAAGATATGTTATGATGTCTATTATCATCTGCAAAATTTTAGCTTAAGACTCCACTTGTGCATGGAGAAACAAAAAAGACAAATTATGTTAGGGGTAAATTGAACCAAATTACATAGCTCAGGGAATAAACTGAAAAAAAAATAGTTTAGGGGTTATCCAGGCTTTTTCTATACTTGAGGGGAGTAATTTGGACTTTTTCCTATATAAGCATGGAACGAGGTTTACCACACCGATAGAACTTGGCATCCACATATAAACATAATGGTCAAGCATATATAAAGAGACATTGTTGGGGTATTTTCGCGAAAGGATCTTCATGGTACAAATATATCTAAATTTTGTTTCCATTATTATGATATGTAGAATATGTTAGTGTGGCTATACCGTACTAAGATCTTTCCTCATGTCAACTATCTTTCCTCATGATTAGTAAATGGAGGATGAGGGTGTTGACAAACTTGGTTTGGATTTAATGATTATTAGGTAACATTAGAGTGAAAATAATAGTGGCAAAACGAGTTTTTTAGGAGGAGCTAATATAATGTGTTTTCTCATATAAAGTTTTATTTTTAACAAATTGATTGCCAAAACTTTTATGCAAATTAATTGGTGATATTTTTATATGGGATTGGAGAAAGAGTGACATAATTGTTTTCCTAAACAGTAAGCTAAACTTTTAGCTATGCTTCATATATTTTATGTACTGTGTGCATATGAATTATACATTTTTGTATGTATTGATAAAATAGATATAATAACCTCAGGTCTACTGATAAAATAGTGATGTACTATGTTTCCAGAATATGTAATAGAGGACATGTAATAGAACGTTTATGGACTAAACTGCAAGTATAGCCCTCATGGTGCATACACCTTGAAAATGGAATTACTAAAACGGGCGTGCAATATTGCACAATACACACTTTCAAAGTTGTCAAAACAACACGAAAGAATTTGTATTAATACACCAAGTTTTTTTTTTGGTAGAAACCAAAGGAAGGTAGTTGTTATATAATAATTATTATAGGTGCTAGATGCATTGTACATATTTAGAATAATGCATTATTCTATTTGAATGTTATAAAATAGTAGATTATATGGCACTCACATTCAATCAATTGCACAAATAGGGAGTAGTGAAAATAAGGAAAATCCTAGCAGAGATGTAGTCAATAACAAATATCTATTGCTGGCTTTTTTTTAAGGCCTCCTGGTACTAGAAAGATTCTTGTTAACAAAAAAAAGAGTTCATATCCCCTTTGTGGCTGTTGGTGGTGGATAAGGAAACGATTTGGGGTGACCTTATCCTTCTTACAGAACTATGTTCAAATTGGGTAAGGACACATGATATGAAAAGGGCACACGGGTCACCGTAAGACAAACCTTATCTTCTTGCAACTTATTAATTCCCGCATGATGCAATTCAATTGGAGATATTCCTCCCATTGAGTGGATAAAAGCGAGTACACTGACTAGTAACTATCAATAGCTTGACACTTTTACGGTGTGATGAGCATGACCATATATGTAGGTTGTAAAGCCATCTGAAAGATATCATGCAAAGCTGATTGCTGTGGCTGATGCGAGCAGAGCAGAGCGCGGCTTGCTTTCTACCGAAGCAGCCAAAGCACAACGAACAGCATGCACCACATCGGGACCGGGGCAGACAGACGCAGGTGTGTCTTCTAGAAGTAAACCAGTGGCAGTGGAGCTCGGCCGCCTCCCAAGGGAAATGGCTCCTCAAATCAGGGTGTGAGGTGCAACTAGCTGGGGGCATGTTGCACCCCTGATGGAGGATGCTTTGGTTACTATCTTTTATTTGGACAATGTTTTTAGCTCTCCTTTTGCCTTGATCATGCCAAAAACTATACTTTTTGGATGTCTTGATCATGTCAAAATTTAGTATGCAATATTTGTGTTCCTTCCTTGATCATTATAGAAAGGCAAACAGATTGTCTTTGATGCTGCCGACATGTCTTGTCCTGTTCCTACCAATCTAATCTAGTAGCGCGGCGATTTCCATGGCATTAAGTCCAGTTCCATTTGGCTATTGAGTAGGATACCATCACAATACATATAGCTATATGTGGCATCTATGTGAAGAGAAAAAGGTATTGCAAGGCGTGAGCACCTAATGCTCCCTGTAGTAACAAATATCTAACATTTTGAATATATTTAATCATTCTTTTTAAAAAATGATTATCAATAAGTTTAGTCTGAAAACAAAAAAACATATTTACAGATTTGTGTTGAAAAGCACTTTTTATAATCTCATAAGCTTATTAGATTTTACAAATACACTATGATAGAAAACAATGGTCTAAGTCACACCTCTGTGCAGTAGCTATTAATATTTCCCCGGCACAAATAGTTAACGTTTTAGGCAAATCCAGACAAAACTTTTGAAGCACGGGCTGTCATTAACTTTTTTAGAAAATAGAAACCACGAGTAAAACTTTGTTAGACATATTAGGGCATGTACAACGGTGAGACAGCCTCCTGTCTGTATGTTATTGGGATCAACAATACAGACGGGTAAACAGACACTACGTACAACCCACAGACAGAGGCTGTCTGTTTAGTTGTCTGCAAGTGTTTTAATGCTCGGATTTTGGCGGCAATCTTCACCTCTCTCGCGCGCGCAGCTGGATCCGCGAGGCGACGAAGCGAGGCGACACCTCCGTACAACGCGTGGCGAGCCAGCGTCTTGGCCTGGGAGCACGAGCTCGGGCCGTCGCGTGGTGAGGCGACGCTCATCTTCTCTTTCCTCCTTTATTGCTGAGCGGCGGGGTTTTTTTTGCATTTTGGAGGCTACGGAGACGGGACTTACAGCCCCGTTGTACGTGCCCTTATAGTAGAAAGCATTTTGGTCAACATTAAACCGCCTCGATAACTGTGAAAAGCAATAACTGTGAAAAGCATGAAGATACGTAAAGTATTTGGCCCTAGTTCCTCCAAATTCCCAACTTTGACACTATGTAAAAAGAAGATTCCCCATCACATCAAACTTGCGGTACATGCATGGAGTACTAAATGTAGACAAAATTAAAAACTAATTGCACAGTTTTGTTGTACTTTGCGAGACAAATCTTTTGAGCTAATTAGTCAATGTTTGGACAATAATTCACAAATACAAACGAAATGCTACAGTTGCGCATTTATGGTAAAATCCCAACTTTGACACTCCCAAATTGGGAACTAACCTTTGTTTCATTCGAATGGGTACATCCTTTGCTTGGCCAATGGCTCTCCGCTCCATTTCCTCGTCATTTACGCTACAGCAATATTCGTTTCAGTAACAACCCTTTAGTTCTTTCTCTGTTTTTTTTGTTTTGT
Organism: Setaria italica; assembly: GCF_000263155.2. NCBI lineage: Eukaryota > Viridiplantae > Streptophyta > Magnoliopsida > Poales > Poaceae > Setaria > Setaria italica. The sequence goes on along the minus strand of NC_028450.1, from coordinate 27,959,190 downwards.
TTCGTATGTACATTTGTTTTAGTTCTTGTGAGTTCTGACTAAATTAACATTTCGTTTAAGTACATCATCATTCCTACATTCTCAAAAGTTGCTAATTTCATGTTGCTCTTCTAGAACGGCACAGCTGTAAAGCGGCTGCATGCGAGCCGCTACCGATATATGGTTCAGATAACACTGATGATGAAAACAACTTGCATTGACATCATCCCAATGACTTCACCTCCTCCTCGAAGCAATGTCATCATCTTGCACTCGCTGAACGCAGAGACATTTCTCATGCAGAAACCCATCAGGTCGATCGGTTCCACCATGTGGCCAGACGGAGCAGAATCATCGCATCCTTGTCAATCGCAGGCCACTTCGCCAGGTTACTACTATAGGCCACACGCTGTTACTATTCCATGATTCGATTTGCTCGCTTTCCTCCGATCCTAGCCTTTAATCTGTGTGTGTGTTCGGTTTTTGATCCTCAGGGGCCCTCAATTTGGCGCCGACCTGGCGACCTCGCAGCTGGACGAGAGGAGGAGGAGCGAGCGGCGAAGATGACGAGGTCCCACTGGTTGAGAAAGGCGTCGCGAAAGGCATCGGCGCATCGCTCCGATTGAAGGGTGGTGCATGGCACATGCCTATGCCTGAACCAGTAAGCCTTCTAGAAGCCATCGTCATAGCAACAGTATATTGTGTAGTGTGCACACCTGCCTAGCTTTTGGGCTCGTGGTCTTGGCGGCCACCTTTTCCTCTTGCAATTCTGGCACCTTCTTTTTTTTTTGAAAAAAAGGAGAGGGAAATAAAATGGCACGAATAAAGTTAGAGCATTTTCACTAGAGATGCAATAGTGACACCATTGGGTACTGGTGAGTCAACTAGCTAGTTCATTTTTATTCTACTTTTTTCCATCGAAACTTAGCTTGGATTAGTTCATTCTAATGAGTTTTAGTTTTTAAATGACCACACGCATCAAAATTTCTTATAGTTTAACATATGCTATAGTTTTACGTTTTTTCATGTACTCCTTGTTAACCATTGATCCCGATGCGTAATATGATGCTTGCATGGTTGCAATCCAACCCCTTTGTTAGCTGCAGAGGTTGCAGTAGTAGCCAGTAGAGTAACGCACGGTTTGCAGCTCTAGTTTGCATTATTTGACGAAGACGCGGCACCCAGAAATGACCTTGAGTCCTTGACTACTTGACCTGGACCCGTTCTGCGTAGCTGGATTGCTACTGCTGCTAGACCTTGACTCCTGCTCGAGATATCAGTCCACACAACTACACTAGTAAAGCTTGAATCCTACGGCTACGTTACATTCACGCTAAAACATTGGAAAAATTGGACCTCTATAATGTCTCCATGCATACCTCGTAAACAGAAATTTAGTCAGGAAGCGAGAGATCGCATGTCCTGAGGAACAGAGCACCGTGCATGAGCCGGTGTGCAAGATCTGGTGCTTTGTTCACCTTGACGTTGCTGGTAGCAGTCATACCATAGCGTTTTATTTGTTTGTTCTGTTTGTTTGAGCTCGAAGCAGTCTTGGTTTGATTCCCGATCGACGACTTGGATTGACCCGCCGTGCAGTCCGGAGCACGCGCCGTATGCTTTACTCCTAATTTGCCCCCCTGGCACACGGCTGTACGCTCCGTCCGATCTACAGGAGACGACCGTGACTCCTAAATGCCCACAGAGAAACCGAAGCCCAATTTCACTTTCATAACAGCAATAAGCATTATTTTAGAAACAGAAGCGTGTAACAACAAATATCAATTGCTAGCTTTTTCTTTGTTTGTTTTGGAATGGTATCTTGGTACCAAATTAAGATAAACAAAAGATCTTAGCTTTCTCAACAAAATTTCAATCTCTCTTTTGCGGCTTGTGATGATGCATACTAAAATGGATAAGAAAACGATTTGGTATAATCCAGCTCTTATCACATGCTTATACTTTCCAACTGATGATGCAAATTGGGCAAGGACACCATGATGCTTATAATGGCATGGAAAGAACACAAATGGGACACAGGAACACACACTATCAGTGCCTTGCTGTACCTTTGTAGATCGACATCCATATGGTGGATGACCAATCTCTGCCTGCCAATGCTCTGGGTCTTTTGGTTAGTTCACACTCATCATCTGCCACATTCTACTATGCATCAAGAGATTCGGATAAGGTGAGCGATTCTTGTATAGATCATATTCCTCTTTGTTGGGTGGTAAACACTAGCAAATGTCACCAGCTTGCCCCTTTGCTTGCTGTGCTATACCCCAAAATTAAATATTAATTAGATCAAGATATCGATGGCCAAGCAATCTAGATATATACGCCATCACATGATCTGATTTGATGACAGGCCAAGTAGTTTTCAAGTCCGAATGAACTTCCACGAATTTACTGCAAAACTTGGACCATCCAACTTACGATGAAATTCCAGCACGTACACGGCCACTGCACATGATGATTGATGATCGAGGGGGTGGCATGTGGCCATGCCAAGCACGAGCTGCGTCCGGCGCCAGCCCGGTTCAGGTCCAGGCCAGAAAGACACTGAGACCTTCTAGAAGCCAAATCGGTGGCGGCGGTGGGGTGGGGCCCTCCTGCCGAAAGAAAGGGGGATTCTCGAGGCAGGGTGTGAGGCCGGGCGCAGCTTGCTGGGGAGTGGGGACACATTCCACGCTGGTGGAGGGTGATGCTCCGGTTCCTGCCTTCTCTCGCATCGTTTTGGACCTTATTTGTATCTCTCCCTTCTCATTCAATTAGTTTCATAAGGCAAACGGAGTTTAGTACTAATTTGTTTCTTCCTCGATGATGGTTCTGCAAATAAAGGCAAAGAGTGTCTTGGAAATCGCAGCATGTCTTGTGTTCATCTCCCTTTCTGTAAGCTAATACTGAAGATTTCTGTAGCAATTTCAGTCCAGCTTCATCTTATACGGCACCTAGCTATGAGCAGAAAAAAGTATCGCAAGACACACCAGCTGTTAACACTAGCTTTACACAAGTTTGTGTTGCCAATGGCTGCGCTTCTTGTTCTCGTCCTGCTGCCAACAGCTATTGTGTGCCAGTAACAGTCTCTGAGTTCTTCATATAACTACCATACCTGACAAATCGCTATTGGTATTTGGTAACTAATTCCCAGCAGCTCTTCTAGAATAGAAGCGCTAATAAAGAAACGGCTGCATGCAATCTGATTATCTGAAATTACATATGGTTCAGAACTTCAGATAACACTCTTTATGAACAGATAAACTGCGATAGCTCCTTTAGTTTTAACCCCAAAAAGAAAAAAAAAGATCTGCTACACTATTCTCTGATGAAAACAACTTGACATCAACCCAACATGATTTCACTCCACGAAGCAATGCATGCCACAATCTTCATCTAGCACTTGCAGGATGCAGAGATATTTCTCATGCAGAAGCTAAGCTTCATCAGTGATCAGCTCCCACCAACAAATATCACATCCATGTCGGTCGTCAGAAAGATGGAGATACAGCTAGCGCTCCACAATTTGCATTTTCCCAGGCTTTTGCCATCATTTGTCCATATATCTGCGTGTGTGTTTTATGGTTCTTGGATCCTCCTCCGGGGCCCTCCTTTTGGAGCTTGCTCGCCCGGGACGAAGGCAAAAGGAGTGCAGCTAGCACTAGCAGCGAAGATGACAAGGGCCACTGGTGGTCTGGTGCAAAAGAGTCAGCCACATTCGCTTCCAAATAAAAGACAGCCGCTCCGATTGTCTCGCTCTTGCTTTGCATATGCCTGAGCGCGGCTAGGGGTGGATATCGAGCCAGCTCTGCTCGGCTCAGCTCGAGCTGGCTCGTTAGGGTAACGAGCTGGCTCGGCTCGACTCGTTATCTTAACGAGCTAGAATGGAGCTCAGCTCAGCTCGGCTCGTTTACCAGCTCGAGCTGGCTCGTTTAGCTCACGAGCTGGCTACATGAAGTCATCAGAAGATGATGCCGTTGGAATTGCAGCTCAAATTGGACAAAGTAAAAATCGAATGGCAATACCCTGATAGAGTACGGAGATTCCAAATTAAATCCAAGCAAACAAATAGATCGATGTCACTAAATCGGACCCCAAATAATTGGACAAATCGAATCCAAACAAATTAAACCACAAAGTAAGGTCGTGGTTTCAGCGACCTCCACAGCTCCGAGCTCGGCGGATCTGCACCTTCAGTTTGGGCGCGGGGTGGCTTAGCCCATGGTGACGGAGTGGCGAGGTGCCTGCCGTCACTGGTGGGAGCCCGCATGAAGCAAGCCGATCCACCATGGAGGAGATCCTGCCAGAGAGCGCCGCTTGCTCCGCGAGTGCGCAAGGCGCGCGCATGCACAAGAGGGTGGTGTCAGGCTGCTAGCAAGGGAGGGAGGAGGACGAGAGGCAGGGGAGAGAGGGGAAGGGATGGGGCGGCGACTCCGTCCAGTGGCGGCGCGGGCGAGGAACGAGAGATATCGCGAGCTTATCGATGTCAAAATGCATGCGTGCAGCGTGTGGTGGCCCTGGTGGGCTTCAGCGGTGGTTCATGTAGGTTTCTAGCGGGCTTGTAAGCTTGTTGTTGTTGGGCTCGTGTATTCACACTGGGCCGTTGTGACGTTGGGCCATTGCCGACCTGCTGCTTGCGCTCGCTCGTTGGGCTCACGAGCTGCTCGCGAGCCAGCTCGAGCTGGCTCGTTATCTACAACGAGTTGTAAGCTGAGCTCGGCTCGTGAAGAATTTCTAACGAGTCGAGCCGAGCCGAGCGACTAACGAGCCGAATCGAGCGAGCTAGCGAGCCACGAGTTTTCCGTCCAGCCTTAAGCGCGGCTGAACCAGTATAAGCCTTCTAGAAGCCATCATAGCAACAGAGCCTGCTGAGCTCGTGGCCTCTGCCAGCTCCGCATTTCGCTTACAGCTTGGTGCTGAGGCTAACTTTTTTTTTAAGAAATAACTAAAATGGTCTGGACTCAATCCACGAACAAGCTATATCATTCCGGTTTGATGTTCACGGGCAAATTAAAAGTCCAAACAATTATATATATATATATATATGCAGTTCCAAAGGTGTTCATTATTGGAACATAGTTAGGTGTGTGTAACACCGTAAGCGTGAGTTTTTGTTTCCATTTGTGTCGTGTTTGGATAAATAGGTGATGTCAATGAATATTTTAACCTACTATTATTATGGACCCATAATGGTTTATGCAACTTTTTCCTAACTTTCCATAGATCCCCATCTTCTCTGCTTCCGCTTACCCTAGAACGTCACCGAGCTACTCTACAGACACCGCCATTGATGGTGTTTGCCACCAGTTGCCTACTTCTTGATGATCCACTATAATGTTCCACCACAAGCTTTCCTCTTGCAGAGCATTAATTTCTCCCTTGCGGTTGTATTTACCGCACCGCACATGCCCACCTAATATACCCCACCACATGTCTACCCATCTGTCACGAAGGTTGCATCTATTGCACCGCATGATTTCATCTATTCCCATGATCCTTGTATTATGCCCAAGACATGACCCTCCCTAGCACTTTACCAACATGTCTTTTCCCCCTCTCTCTGTAACCGTGTGTTTTCACCTATGTGTGTGTTGTGTTTAGATCAATAAGTGATGTTGGTGACTATTTTGAGGACTAGATTTACATAGATCTGAAACCTCAATTTGGAAAACCTAATGATTTATTTAACTCATCATCTACTGAATTACATAGCTTCCACAGATCCTCCTGTCTCTATGCGTTCGCTTACCCTAGCTATAACGCCGTCAAGTTATTACTCTACAATCTCCATTGCTAGTTTTGTCTACCGTTTGCCTACCTCTCGGTGATCTACTATATTCTTTATACAATACAATCCTTCCTTCTATCAAGCATTTATTTCTCCCATGCGCATATGAGACGTGAGCCTACCTAGCACTCCGTCCGACATGCGTGTTCATAAGTGTAACTGTGTGTAAGCGTGTGTTTCTTGTTTTCTTGTGTGTTGTGTTTTGATGAATAAGTGATGCCAATGAATATTTTGAGCCCTCAATTTATGATGATCTCAACCCTCCATTTGGGGACCATAATGATTTACGCCACCTATCCCCAACTAAATTATATTGCTGCCACGTATACCTATATTCTTTGCTTTCACATACCCTAGAATGTCACCGAGTTACTCTATAGTTGCCATTGCTAGTGTTTGCTGATTGCCACCAATTGCCACCTCTCGATGATCCATTATATTCCTCATCCAGCACAACCCTTCCTCTTATCCAGCTTGAATTTCTTCCAAACGATTGCATGTGCCATTCCACATGTCCACCTCATATGTTGCACCGGGTGTCCACCCATCCGTTGTGAAGGTTGCATCTACTACACCATATGATTCATCTTGTCGCATGATACTTGTAATCCATCCGAAACGTGAGCCTCCCTAGCACTTAGTCCGACATGTGTGTTCATAAGTGCGAGTGTGTGTTTTTTTCCCGTGTGTGTGATGTTTCGATGAATAAGCGATGCCAATAAATATTCTAAGCCCTTCATGTAAATATCCGAACCTACCATTTGGGAACCATAACGATTTATGCAACCTTTCTCCAACTGAATTATACAGCCGTCATAGCACTCCACCTGACATGTCTTTTCCTAGGGGTGGAGTGTGTCTTTGTGTGTGAGCGCGTGTTTTCATTTGCATGGTGTTGTGTGTTGATCAATAAGTAATGCTAGTGACCATTTTGAGGATTTGATTTACATAGATCTGAACCCTTAATTCACGAACCCTTATGATTTATGGATCCTTTCCTCAACTGAATTATACAACTGGCACAGATCCCCATGCTCTCTACTCTCGCTTATCCTAGAACGTCGTCGAGTTACTCCACAGCTGCCATTACTGGTGTTTGCCACCAATCTCCTACCTCTCAATGATCCACTATATTCTTCATCAACATAAGCTTTCCTCTTGTCCAGCATGAATTTTCACATGCATTTCACATGCAGTAGCATTTGCTACACCGCGTGTCCACCTCTTATGTCGCACCGTGTGTTTTTACCCATTCGTCGTGATGATTGTATCTACTACACCCACATGATATATTTTATCTTGTCGCATGATCCCTGTGTTTAGGGACGGGCATTCGGGTAATTCGGGAAATTCAGGTCGGGTAGTTCGAGTATTTGAAAATTCAGGTTTTCAAAATAGCTACCCGAACTTCACCCAAAATAAAGAATACCCGAATTTTTGGTACGAAAAAATCAGGTTTGGGTTCAGGTTTCCTGAAATATCCAATAAATTGTATTCCTATGTCCTCAACCGCCACCATGTTATGGCCACAACTATAATAGTGCATGGGATGAAACAAAAACACATTTTAATATATCACATACCAATGTACACATCAAACAACAAGCAAATCCATAGATCAAACTAATAAATTTCGCGACATTTACAACCTACTAGTGCATAATCTAATGGCTTTTTAGTATAGTTCAGGTAATTCAGGAATTCGGGTACCAAAGTTGAATAATCGAACTTCTCGAATTAAATTTGGGTTTCTCAACTTCGTACCCGAAATAGTGATTGGGAATATCAGGTTCGGGTATTTTAGGATCGGGTCGTTAATTCAGGTTCGGGGTTCAGGTTCGGAAAATTGTGCCCACCCCTACCTATGTTATGAATTCCTGCAGGGGACGGAGACGAAATCCCCCATACAAGGGTTTGTTTGGATAGAAGAGGATTGGAAAGGAATGAAGAGGATTGAGTTTAAAATGAACAATTTCCTCTCCAACCCCTCTCGTTCCACCTTCAATTTACTAGTATCAAACAAGGCCTAAAGTATATGCCCAAGTAACATGGCCTAAGACACCCGACAATTTGTGTGTGTGGTCAAACTTAAAGAAAGGAATTCATAAAACAAACACCCCCGGAAACTTAAACGATTCGGCCTTGTTTAGTTCCAATTTGGGAGTGCCAAAGTTGGGAGTTTGCCATAAATGCGCAACTGTAGCATTTTCGTTTGTATTTGTGAATTATTGTCCAAACATTGACTAATTAGGCTCAAAAGATTCGTCTCGCAAAGTACAACAAAACTGTGCAATTAGTTTTTGATTTCATCTACATTTAGTACTCCATGCATGTATCGTAAATTTGATGTGATGGGGAATCTTCTTTTTGCATAGTGTCAAAGTTGGGATTTGGGGGGAACTAAACATGGCCGAAGCCAACCTGCGAACAATGTATTCGTGATTGCGTGACCATGTCTCCGGAGTCCAGAATACATGTCTCGTGGAAAGGAACGGATGACCATGGGCGATGCAGCGAAATCCGGCTTTATTGGCCTGATGACTCCGGCAAAGCCATGCTGCTTGATTGCCGGCGAGTTGACCCGGGCGGCAGCTTATTTGCTTTGCCACCTGGCATACACGCAGAGGCAGAGTCACCTAGTTTCAGTGGAGGTTTCATCAAGAGTTTCATAACATTAAATAGCTCACATGCCACGTCAGCAATTATACGGTTTTATGGTCAGGGAGATTGCCTGGTCTGCTGCTGAAAGCCTTAAACCTTTTACACTACGAGTTAGGACCGAAATTTTTTTTGGAAACAGTGCACTGAAAAAGGATAGGAGTGTCATTCTATGTCATACGTCTTCAATGCAACAAAACCATTCCTGGTGCAGGCAGCTAATTCCAAGTTTCCAATTACAATGTTACATCCATATCGTGCACGTACGCTAGAATCAATGCTGATTTATTTCTCCTGCGAGGTCAGGTTCCAGATCCTGGATATACACATCGCTACCATGACGAGCCAATTGCCTTTGACAGAAACTTATCACGAAAGAGATAGTGCTGCAAATCTGCGTAGAAACTGGGGAACCACGGCCATGTGAATGTGATTCTAGCATCCGAACGAGACCAACAATAGCCCATCATGCCTGGCCTGAACCACCTGCACCGCCCTTCACTACCTCATAGACCGCCGAGAAGTCCAGGTCCCCCAGCCCCAGACTTCTGGCCTTCTTGAATGCCTGTGATCGAAAAATGGTGGTGTCATGTGCCTTCACTCAAACCCTGTGTTTTGTGAGGCGTAGCACAAGTCGAAAGGGAAGTATGGCGCACCTCGTTCGCAGCTGCAGAGACTGGCATGGAGACGGCGTTCTCATCTCCCAGGGCCAGAGCTAACCTCATGTCCTTCTGCTGATGTTTCAGAGGGAACGCAGGGTTGTAGCTGCCCTGCAGCATTGCGGGCCCCTTCAGCTTGAACATTGGGTTTGCGATAGCGCCGAGGTCCTTTTGAAGTCAAGAAATAAATATGCTGTTATTCAATGGTGACAAGGTGGATTCTCAGGTTCACAGTAATCTCAGAGACATGGAGTGTCATACCAGGACATCAAGAAGTGCCTGGGGGCTCAACCCACTTTTGTCGGCCAAAGAAAGTCCCTCGGACAAAGAATTCATCATACTGCACCAAGAAACGTAGTTGTGATCAGTTAACTTACAAACCACAAAGGTAAAGAGGCACTAAAATGTGCTAACAGCAGAAAGGGGTTGTACGCCTCTGAATGTGCAACAAGCATCTCAACAGAATCACATCTGAAAGAGAAGGCCCACAATCTAACAGACACGGATCAGGAGGATTTGCAGTACATATGCTATTCAGCACATGAAAGGCTCAGATTTGCAGTAGCAAAAACCTCTATCATGTGACAAGAGTTAGAAAATCATTATCATTAAATAGTAAGAAAAGGAGAAGGATAAGCTTCAAAAACATTGCAACATACCAATTATGTCTTCGACTGACATCCCAGTGATCCTTAACAGTTAACAGTAGATTATACAGAACAAATGAGCATATATAATTATTACTCTTAGGTGCTCCCAAGTCCCAAAATATGTATTACTCTGTTCTTTTGTACTTGTCGTCCTAAAATGCATGCATTGCACATTATGATCCACTAACATAAACAGAAGTACTAAGATTTGTCATGTCACAATGATATCAGTAGATTTGCAATCATCAGTACTTGAATGTCTGCATTTTCAGTGCTTTGATGTCTATATGCTTTTCAGCTGCCCAAAATAAACACTCACCTTCCCATGACCATGTTGACCACAAGCTTCATCTTAGCTCCATTTCCAATCTCTCCCAAAAAGAACGACTTTTTCCCAAGTACATCAAATGCAGGAACTATTTCATCATACAATGTCTGTAAAAGGAAGAATCAAATGAGCGAACAAGATATGGTAGGGGTATGGTTAGGCCATACGTGGTGTTATCTTTTGGCAGGGCAGAGCTATTTATATCTGATAAGTTACAGGTTATAAGTAACATGCACTGGTGACTTTCCTCCTTTAACAAACATATCCTGATCCAAAATTTGTGTACAATTATTAGAGGCTAATACATGAACCATACCTCCTTAAACTACAGTGATTTGTTTACTCATTCTCTGTTATGATCGAAGTAAACCCAGATACAGGGGCAAACATCATTGACACTAGAATGATGAAGGAAACGTTTGATCATTAGAACCAAAAGCAATTAAACAATAGCATAAGTCCTAACAAGAACTACAACTGAACCCAAATGTAGCCAACTTAATTATTTCAAGGGAAGAAGGATAATGTCACATTAGAGGTTTGGTGAAGTACCATAAACTAAAAATGACAGCTAGTTGCAGCAATAGTCATAAAGGATCATCTTAAAGTCAGAACGCAGTGAATAACCTTGTCCCCGGCAGCAAGAATGACCAATTGACCATCTTCAGCTGGCTTCTTGCTCCCTGAAACCGGAGCTTCAACAAAAGCTCCGCCTTTTTGTTTAACTGCCTGAAAAAAATGATCAAAGAAGAACAAATCTCAGTACACTATTAATAAACCTTATCCATATGGCAACCCTGGTGAAAGTTATAGATATTTAAAGTAGGGAGGATGTAAATCTGCTACACATGCTGTGTTCATACAGTCTATGAATAAGATGCTATGGAATTCATCTCAGACTAAGCACAAGTTTGTACTAGTTCATACATCGACACATGATGGTGTACCTATGCCTACAGCATAAAACGGGATTTCCATGTAGAACAGATTTATGACTAAGCAGATTTGACAGGAAATACCCAATGGTATGCAAGGAAATTTAATTTTTCTTCCTTGCCTCCAATTCCATATTTCCTTCCTCATTTTGTAACTCTATTAGTGGAAAATACAAAAAAAAGGGTGGTAAATGTGCATACTTTAACAACCACTCCTCCTCATTCTATAACTCCATTAATGAAAAGAAAAAAGAAAAGATTCGATGTACTATACTATCTTAGTTTCAAAATGCCTAAGAATGATTAGAAGATGGGAATGCACATCAAACCCAAGGCAGATTCGATACGGTGGTAGAACACGCACTTATAATTATAAGCAATTTGGGACATTCCAGAAGTGTCATCATATTACCATATCCAGTGGTGAGACCGTGCAGAGAGATCAAGGGACATGCCAATCGTTTATGTTGCATTGACATCCATAATAATAAATGATATAAATAACAAAAACAACGATGTAAAGTTTTGTCTGTATTGCTCAAATTTTCAGAAGTTGCCTGATTTCGTCCCTAGCAGCCTTCCAAGTGGCAATCCATACACCCAGACAGCCAAAAGATCATACCATCTACCAATAAGCGATCAAATAGCCCTTAACAGAGTATGTAGGGCCGCATTGGCAACTGAACAAAAGCTTATAGTCTTGTAGACTGTATGCACAGACTAGAGCTTTTGTTTTGGGGGAATACGAAACGTAAAGGTACTGAGGGCATGACTAATTACTCAAAAAAGGAATCTAAAGAAAAAATAACAAGCACTTGGGATGATACCTCACTAATCTTGGACGAAGTCGCGGCATCGACAGTGGACATGTCGATATAGCCTTTGCCATCCCCGATCTGCTCGAGCACGCCATCCTTGTCGAAGACAACCTGGATGGAAAAGAAAGGGGGTCAGAAATCGATTAAGCATTGCAACAAAGGTGCCACGAATCGTGCGCTTACGGATAGGGCGGCGCTGGGGTCGGAGAGCATGGCGATGGTGTATCTGCACTTGGCGACGACGGCGGCGGGCGTCTCCCCGACGGTGGCCCCGAGCGCGACGAGCTCTTGGCACTAGGAGAAGAGGAGGTGGCCATGGACGTCAATCAGGAGCACGAGTGGGCTCAATCGGACGGGAGGGGACGGATTCGGATTGAACGGCACAGCATAAAAGAGCAACGGCGCTTTCCAGGAGATACCTTGGCGAGGGTCCGGTTCCAGACGGTGACGCGGTAGCCGTGGCGGAGGAGGTTGGTCGCCATTGCCTTCCCCATGATGCCCAGCCCCAAGAAACCGACCTCCATCTCCTCTCCTCTCCTCTCCTCTCCTCTCCTCCGTGTGCGCGACGCAGCAACCGCGGGGATACACTTGTGCGCGATCCAGAGCGCAGCCGCCAGCAGCACAAACCCTCTCCCCTCCCTGCCAATCCTCGATTTCTTTACATTTTTCCTTTTTTATTTTATTATTATATGGATCAATTTTTTGTCGCTCTCGTTAACTTTCCCCCCAATCGGATCGGACATTTGTTGTGGCGCCAGGGTCTACGGAGCTGGAGCGCCGCGCGGCCGTCGACGGGTCGTTGGACGGCCGGGATGCGGCTGCGGCCCGACGGAGCCACCCACCTGTCAGCAATCTCCGGGCTCGGCCTGGATGTGTGGTAGCCTGGTGGGTGCACGTGCACCACACAGCACTAGCTCGCTAGTCGCTACCTTCCGGTCGGTCGCTTTCGCTGCCGGCATGGCCGAACAGCGCGCGCCGAGACGACGCCGTGGGCTTGTTAAGCCCATTGGGCTTCGAAGAGCTTTTTTTTTTTGGTGGAGGAAGGAGGAAGGAAGAGGCCGCGTGTTTTATGGTAATTAAACCGGCCCAGTTGATGGCACCTCTATAGTCCGAATCCTGCCTTCAAGCTCGGGCAGGAGATTGGACCACGTCGCCTGCTTTCTTTAGCCGTCGGATCGCTAGCAGAGATTGATCGAGCCGTTCAACACAGGGTAGGATTTCCAGAGCTTTCTCGAGCGAAGGTCCCTCCCCAGCCACGCACCAACCGCCTCAACCTACTCCGGCCGCTGGGCTCGAGCGGACGCCGCCTCCGCCTCATCCTCCACGTTTGCGCCCGCCCTGCTCACCTCCCCCGCACGCCTCCTCTTCCTTCTCACCGCTGCCTACTCCTGGCGCTTGAGGGAAATTAAGAATTTGTGACCTGTTCGGCTGGACTTATAATCCGGCTGAAAAGCTGAAACGGCTGATTTGTTGTGAGAGAAAAATACTGTTCGGTAGCTGATAAGCTGAAGCGAACAAGTTGTTAGGACTTGGGACCGACACCTAAAACTGAACTAACCGAGATTAATTCGGTCATTAAGGACTTGGGACCGAAATTATGATTGAAAAATTATACGCACCCAGGGATAGAGTTTCTGCGGCAGTGCTCATCACCCGACAAAAGAGGAAGTTACGAAGACAGAGCCTGGACCTGGAGCCATATGCTGCGACGACCCGCCAAACTTAGGCCCCGTTTGGTAGGGCTTCTCAAAGTGCTTCTCCACCGGCTTTTGATGAAGCCCTACCAAAGGGTCAATTTTAAAACGGCTTCACCACCAAAGCCGAGGAGAAGCCGCAAAACGGCTTACACTAGAGAGGAGAAGCCGAAAAAAGTGGCTTCACCGGCTTCTCCTCTCTCTCCAAGCATTAAGTGATCATAAAATTACATATATTGTCATTGAGAAGCCGTTTTACCAAATATTTTGCAAAACGGCTTCAGCTTCACTAAAAAAGCCACTCCACCGAAGAAGCCGAAACCGAAGCCGTTTTATGAGAAGCCGAAGCTGTACCAAACGGGGCCTTAAGAAGGTAAAGAGCAGTACGTACGTGAGCAGCGCAACACGGCACGGCGACGCGGGCTGCTCGTTCCAACTCCAACAGCGGAGTCGGTCTCTGTCGTTCGATCACTCCCGCGCCCGCAGTCCGCACGCGTGGAAACGAACGTGGAATGGACGAGATGAACCACCAGTCCACAGCAACCACTGCACCGCCACCACCCACCCACCCACCAAGGTACGTGCAGAACGTGTATTTGGAGGACGCTGCTGCCCACTTGACTGCTTGGAGGCATCGAGATCTCTCTGACCAGTAGCAGCCGTTCACTTCATCATACACATGCATGCATGGCTATCGTCTCCAAAGTCCATAGTAGGGGCCGGGTATCCCATCTTCTCTCATCCAATCCGCTCTCGTCACGGCCGCCGCCCCTCGCCAAGTCACTGGTCACCACCAACTCCGCGCCCTTGCCATGATCGTCGTTGTACCTCTCTTTAATTAAAAAAAAATCGATGTAAGTTTAGGACATCCGTTCCAAAAACCGACTATTCGTCATCTTAGTTGCATAGTTAGAATTGTAACATTTTTTGTTAGACGAATGGATTATGTATTTATTAAAAACCGGACAAAGTATTAGTGGCTCCGTTCCGCCCTAGCCCTTGTTTACTTCACCCCTAACTCCCAACTTTGACACTATGTAAAAAGAAGATTTCCCGTTACATCAAACTTGCGGTACATGCATAGAGTACTAAATGTAGATGAAATTAAAAACTAATTGCACAGTTTTGTTGTACTTTGCGAGACGAATCTTTTAAGCCTAGTCAATGTTTGGATAATAATTCACAAATACAAACGAAACGCTACAGTGTGCTACAGTGCCGGAACAGTAATTTTGACACTCCCAATTTTAACAACTAAACAAGGTCCTAGCGTTCAAATTAACTGGCCACCATCTGTTGTGCAGTCAAGTCAAGTCCACTCTTGGCATTCTTTTAAACTAACCTCCAGTAGCTGGTCAATAATGTTTGCTATGCTACTTGCGCGGGAAGGAACAACCGTTTCCTGCGGGCGCTGTCGTCGGACGCGCAGCTCGTCACGGGCGGTGACCACTCCCTCCATCATCTGTGCAATAATCTATCTCCATCTGCAAAACCAACACATGCTTGCAGCGGTTGATGACCAGCTCGCGATCGATCGGTGGATCTACGGTCTTAGTTTTTCCCATGCATGTTCGGGTAACGGCGCACAAGGCCCAGTTGCCAATTTGCCATGATGCCTGCCCTGTAGTCGTCGTCCTTTTTTTTTTCTTTTTTTCTTTTTGCGAAAGTCCTTTCTGCGTGTTGAGAGCAGAAGGCGACCGGATCGTAGCTTATCATCAGGCACGTCCACGGTTTGCGTTAGTCAATCCACATAGTTACTTCATCAGATAGACCTGCTGAAGGCACCTTGCATACCTGTTAGTTGCTCCTCCTCCATCTATGCCATCGCATTGACCTGGCAGATGTAACTGAAACAATAACTCATTTCTTTTTTATTACTTGCATTGACCTGCTAATTAGTGAAATAAGCTAACGAGGCATGCATACATAAACATGTACTACCTCCGTTCCAAATTATTGGTCGTTTTAGCTTTTCTAGATACATGGGTATCTAGATGTACTAAAACAACCTATAATTTGGACGGCAAAATGATTCGTTCGTGCAGGCAGTTAAGCTCTGAGCATGCAGTTCAGACTTCTGACAGGGACGGCGCTATTCCGATCCATGACGGGCCGGGGACGTCGTTGCTTGGTTTCCTTGGCACGCGTACGCAGGTCAGGCCCCTAGTTCTGTCTCCGTCCATGCCTCCAACGGATTGATCCGACGCATCCCATCTGATCCCACTGCGAAACAAACGGAAGCCTCCAACGGCCGGAAGCCTGATCGATGGTTCTTCTTCCCTGACACCCGCGGCGCTGGCTTGACTCAGTCGGTCAGTTCATGTCCGTTTTCGCGACGTCCTTGTCGTCTAAACTGTCATCAGGTTACCCGCATCCAAAAGGAAACACCTCACATCGGTTTCATGGGCTTCTTCTGCGGAGAAAAAGAAGTGCAGAAAATCTCACGGATGAACTTGCGAGGAGTCCAGTTCTCAGTTACAGGATAATGCAGTCTGCAGAACATAGACACCAATCATCCATGGATAGGTCCTATGTGGAGTACGCGTGGCCGTGGCCGTGGCGCACACCGTTTACTGGCGACCGATCTTGTCAAAACAAAAGAACAAACCGCACGTTTCCATCGGGAAGGTCTCGAGGATACTTCATGCTATTTTTTTTTCTCACAACTTGACCGTGTCTTTCTTTCCAACTAAAAAAATCCCAAGTCAACATGGAAGACTTAGCTACCTTCTCGCTGAACGAAAAACATGGAATTGAAGACGTAATTAACCATGCTGCTAATGCTATCGTGGTTGCCACTTCTATATAAGGATGGCGCCAGCTTTTTGACATACGACGAGAGGTTAGGGACAACAGGGACGGAGCGGGTTAGAGTTGAAGAAGAAGCTAGCTCTTGCCGGCCATGGCCGGAGGAGGAGGAGCCAAAGGCGCCGCCGGCGGGTCGGAGATCACGCTGGAGCACACGCCCACATGGATCGTCGCGTCCGTCTGCTCCGTCATCGTCGTCATCTCCCTGCTCTTCGAGCGCCTGCTTCACCGCCTCGGCAAGGTATATTTCTACCGTCCGATTAACAAGCACTCCTACAGTAGTGTATATATTCTCCATGAACAACACTTCTAATGTGTATCCTCTGAATTGCAAGAACAGAGGCTGTCGAAAAGCCATCGGAAGCCGATGTACGATGCCCTCCTCAAGGTCAAAGATGGTTAGTTGGCAGGCAAAATTCTTCTCTCCATCTCTGCGGCACCTCCAAAAAAAAAAAAAATTTCCTCCGTTGCCTCAAGAACGTGCGTCCACTTCTAGCGGCCGGTTTCCTGCTGACTGATCGTTGTGGTGGTGCAGAGCTGATGCTGCTGGGGTTCATATCCCTGATGCTCAACGTGGTCCAGGGCACCATGCAGAAGATATGCGTCCGGAGGAGCGTCATGCACCACCTCCTGCCCTGCCCGCTGCCGCCGTCGAAGCTCGCCAAGACCACCGAGCACTACGGCGCCACCGTGTTCACCGGTGTCCTGGGCAGCACCAGGAGGCTCCTCGCAGGTGGCGGCAAGAACAGTGACTACTGCCTGAACAAGGTACGTGCGTGTCCGCTTTGCTTCGCCGGACGGGATTCCCGTGACAACTGACAGCAACCGACGTTTAACGGAACAGCGATTTAGAACGCCTTGACCAGCTTCGGTTTCGCCACGTGTGATACTCCTCGGTCCCTTCAGAAAAATAAAAGTCATCTTCTGCAATTAAATATTGAGTATTTTGATTCTGTTTTATCTGAGTACACGACGTTTCCAAGTAATGTTTTTTTTTTCCTTGCGGCTATTGTTTTGTTAAGGAGAACATGTTGCCATGTTCCTATCACTACTGCCTTTCATCTTTCGTGGACAGCTCGCTCACTCCTCTGTTGTCATATATTCTACAGGGCAAAGTTCCAATCCTCTCTACTGAAGCCATTCATCAGCTACACATATTTATCTTTGTCCTAGCAGTCACGCACGTGGTTCTCAGTGCTGTTACAGTTATTCTTGGAGCCGCCCAGGTATTTAAAACGTGCAACTTTGTGTTCAGCATGAGTTATCACACTCTTTTTTTTTTCTAAACAACTTGTTCATTACCGTCTAGACAAGAAAATGGAAATACTGGGAGGAGCAGATCCAAGAAAATGGCGATGATAGTGGTATGATACACGTACCTCCTAGTCTAGCAAGTAATTAACTACGCAGTTTCGTTGTTGAAGCAGTGATAAACCGCATGCTCATTATGTGTCATTGGGTCAAAATTTGTAGGTCCTCAAATGATCAAGCATGTGCAAGAATTCAAATTTATCCAATCTCACTTCAAAGGTCATGGAAAAAGATGGGGGATTTTCGGTTGGCTGGTATGTTACTTCCCATGTGTTATTTTTTAATGTTAGCGCATAATGTATGATGTTAACACACCCACTGAATACAACCAATACTAATTACCCTTTACTTCAGCGCTCGTTCTTCAAACAATTCTATGGGTCAATCACTGAGGAGGACTACACAACCCTGCGACTTGGTTTCGTCATGGTAGTCACAAATACACTCTCTGCTGCTTTTTTTTTTGTCATAATATGCCATATTATATAGAAAAGATGTTTATATTTACATGCTTGCTTTTTTCTAGAAACATTGTAGGGGGCATCCAAAATTCAATTTTTACAATTATATGCATAGAGCACTGGATGGTGATTTCAAGAAAGTTGTTGGCATAAGGTAAGCTACCCGGCCAACATGTATATTAGCTTTCATATAGTCTATTAACACTAAATATGATGAATGCTGAGCTAATGCACATATTCTTTTGTTGCAGTTGGTACCTTTGGGCTTTGCTTATGATATTCTTGCTATTGAATGTTCATGGTAAAACTTATATGCATAAATGAGTATTACTTCTTATTCTTTATAGCTAAATAAGATACAGCACTTTGCAATGCTGTTTTCATACTTATTATTTTATCACATACAATTATTGAACCTATATTAAAAAAAATTATGCCTTATGTGAAAAAACTAACGCTACTCTTTTTTTGTTGTGGTCATAGGATGGTATGTCTACATATGGTTATCGGTAGTCCCTTTCCTTGTAAGTAAACAACTATATTGTAATTCAAATACATTAATATATGCAAATTCTAATTGTTGGACCTAATAATAGTCTAGAAGCACTAATCATGCACCTTATGCTTGTTCATAGTAAAATGATTGCTTCATAGTAAGATAGATCTAACATGTTTGATGCATCTTCTTCGTTACAGGCACTACTTGTGGTTGGAAGTAAGTTGGAGCATATTATCACTGAATTGGCTCTCGAGGTTGCCCAAAAGCATACGGCAATAGAAGGGGACCTAGTTGTATCTCCCTCAGATGAATTATTTTGGTTTCATCGGCCTAAACTAGTCCTTCTGTTGATCCATATCATCTTGTTCCAAAATGCATTTGAGATTGCATTTTTCTTTTGGTTGTTGGTAAGATCAATAAACTCATACCCTTGATATATATATCCTACCAAGCATCAAGTATTGGTTATAGGATAAAATTGCAATCACATGATGGATCATTCTTTTATAGAATTTAACATTGAAATTATCATGAATAGCTGATGCAATATTTGAACATATATAGAGAGCATCATACCAAACATGATTGTCTTGATTTATGTGAAATCGGAACTATTTTAACACTCAACAAACTTTGCAGGTAATATACGGGTTTAAATCATGCATTATGGGAAAACCAGCGTATGTTATTACTCGACTTGTGATAAGGTATCTTATAAAAACATGTCTATTAACAACTTTTTAACTTGTAGCAAAACATGAACTCATATTACTTTTATTGTTATTTCAGTGTCATCAGCCAACTCCTATGTGGTTATAGCACTCTACCGCTCTATGCTATCATCTCGCAGGTACGTTGACTAAATTTATTTGGGTGTTTAAAATGAATTCATATTATTTGCGATGCACTTGTTGTTCCTTTGTTTTTGTTTTAGTGAATTGACCACTTTGGATAACACTTACTTTTGTTAAATAAAACATTAACATGGTTATAAAGTGATATTATATCCTCTTATCAATGCCATACATGCATATTTGACTACTGGTACAATATTGGATTGTTAATGTTCTCTAACTAATCCTATCTAGTATTGATGATGATTTTATATTTTTTATTGATGAAGATGGGAAGTTCATTCAAGAAAGCCATGTTCGATCAAAATATATCTGAAGGCCTCACTAATTGGGCTCAAAATGCTAGGCAACGGAAAAGAATGCCAGCAACAAATGTAGGTGATAGTTCACCAGATGGTGAGGGAATTCAAATGGTGAATGCACGAAGAGTTTCAGCAATGGAGGAAGGGACTGCTAGGCTGGTCTAAGTGAATGGATGATTGCACTTGCTAATGTATATTTCATAGATAATTGGAATCATATTTTTAGATTTGTTGATAAGTTTATTGCGAATCACTTGGAAATTTTGATTTTTTTAGTAATATAGCTAAAGTGCTACCATGTTATAATTCCATTTGGGTGTTTTTCCACCCGACCCATGAGGTGGGAGTCTATTGTAGAAAGGAAAAGGAATGAAAGTGCATGAAATTGAAATGCTATATTGTCTCCTTTCCTATTCAATTTGCACCTCCAACCAACTAGAGTAAGGATAGACTTACCTACCATAATCAATATTTACGGCTTCTCCTGTGGTGTTGGATCTCATGATGTAGTACCCTCATTTTCTCTCATGTCAAATTATAAACAACATGATTTTCATCGCCCTAGTCTCTATTATAAGCTCTATGCTGCTTGTAGGTGATGTTAGTATTGGAGGGTAAGATCATTTTCTTACAGAAATTGCTGATAGGCAAGGCTCCAAAATTCTAGTAGTATATTTGAAATTTTTATGCATGTATAAAGTGTGTCATGGTAGAGAAGTCCATAAAAAGACAAGGAAGGAGTGTAGAGGTGGGTTACAAGACTTTGAATCAACTTAGACATGAGGTATGTTGAATGAAAAATAATAAAGAGTGTTTGATGACACAATAAAGTCAAGCGGGCCAGGATGATGGAGCTCTTTGAATGGATGTATTAATAGAGATTCATTTTGATGATACATCCTATTGACGCTTGTTATGGACACACTTTTAGTTCTATTTAACTAGTGTTTTCATGCTTAATCTTATACTAACCCGTCATTGGCACATGAAATAACCCCATTATTGCATGTGTTGTATTTTGGAGTATATTGCATTATGACATAATCAAGGGGGTTTGCATAAAGAGCTTAATGGATATTTGGATATGGGTCATCGAGGGAAGCCAGCACGAGGAAGGAGAGGACTAGAGGGGCCAGGAAGGGCCAGGAAGGGCCCAGGCCAATGGCCAATTCCAGGGCCCGGTCGACCTCCCGTTTCTTCAGCGTGAAGTCTACGATGATGTCTAGGGTTTTTTCACCGACATTGACCCAGAGCCGCCGCCTATGGGAGACTTTATAAATACCCCCTCATGAACTTCAAGGAAGAGAGAAGGGGAGAGAGAGGAGAAAGAACCACGTAAACACCATCCACCGCTGCCACAAGGAGGAAAAACGGAGAGAAGATTGGATCTATAAGAATCCACACGAAGCAAAGCACCAGAGGAGGAAGGAACCTCCCAAGCCGATCGGCTTGGAGAAAGCACCACGTAAACACCATCCACCGCTGCCACAAGGAGGAAAAATGGAGAGAAGATTGGATCTATAAGAATCCACGTGAAGCAAAGCACCAGAGGAGGAAGGAACCTCCCAAGCCGATCGGCTTGGAGGTGCCCAGACCGATCGGCCTGGGGCTTTTCTGCACCTGTTCGTCGTTGTCTTCAGTCCAGTTGATCTATAGGGCGATCTTTACCTAGAATTCTATCAACATGTGTAAGATCATGGGGTAAAATCTCTGTTTGTCCTCGGGGTTGTATGGAGATCTTGATTTGTAATCGCTAAACCTCTTATTTAAGATCTGTTTGTTATTTATCATATCTTGATGATGCTCCTTGATGTAATGGTTGGCCAGTGCTATTTTGGGTTGCTTATTTGCTTACATAGAATGATCATCAAGCTGTGCTCTTATCATTCAATATTTGAGTACCCTCGTGTAGTGAGAACGTGCGAGAGGGAAAGTGTTGCGTATAGTTCACATCCACTCACAATAACACTTAGATCCAGTACTTTCATGCATGGTGATTACATCTACAAGTGATCTTAGATCCCTAGGATTAGCATTTTATCAATCTTATTTGCATTCATACTCTCTATCTGCTTTAATCTAAGTCACTAGTTATTTTGTTAGATCAATCTTATCATATACAAAGAACCTTTAGTTACATAGATTAGTGCTTAGTTAAGCGAGCAAATTCACTTGTTCCACAAATTGATAAACCTTGGGGGATTACTCTAAGGGAAGAGCTACAACTGATCCGTACGCTTGCGGTTCATAAATTGATGTATTAACTACTGTCAACAAGCTTTTATGGCACCGTTGCCGTGGAACAAGTCTGTTTTGCTACGTTTAACTTTGTATTAATTTTTTGTTAACCTCTAACATCCAATTTTTTATCTAGAAAATAAAACCTTGGTTTTTTTGTGTCTCGATGGCTCTATTCAATCACTACAAGGAGGAAGGAGAAAAGTCTCTAAGGGACTATGCAATTCCATTAACCGATCAATTCGACATGCAGAAATCCGACTCAGTGCTTGCAGCCAAGGAGTACATCTTGGATAAAGGAATAATTGACATGGCTGGAAGTAACCCTTTCCAAGTAGTGGAGACTGATAATCCATATAGACACATTGAGTGATTCACGATGCTATGCAACACGCTACAACAAGAAGGAATTCTGTCAGCTTGGTTCAGGTGGAATCTATTCCCGTTTTCACTTGCATGTGAAGCGAGACGATGGTATGCAGAAGCTTCTTTCGATGTGAAGGGGAATTGGAAGACACTAATGATAAAGTTTTGTGGGAGATTTTTCTTTATCATCAAACTTCAGAACCTTCGAAAGGAAGTGATCATGTTTGTGCAAGGAGAAGATGAAGGAATAGATCAAGCTTGGGACAGATTCAACAGACTACTCGAACAAGGACCTAAGCTTGGACTTTCAGGTGATGTGTTGTTGCATACATTTTATTTTTCACTAATCCAAAAATGTCGGGAGTTTGTTCAAATGTGTGCAGAGGAGACCTTATGGAAAAGACACTCAGGGAAGTTGCTCAACTTCTACAGAAAATTAGCAGAGGAGCAGCCATAAACAGAGAATGTGATAACTATCAATCTAGGGCACGAGAGCAAGGAAGTTAAGGACATATACTTGCTGGAATTTTCAGAAAAGAACTCCAGAAGAATGAGAAGGAAGAACATGTGGTGCAAAAAGAAAAAGACCAGCACACATAAAGGAGGAACCTACCTGGTGCATCAAAGACGACAAACCAGAAACATCAGAAGCTCGAAGCTTGGTGAATGCAAAACCCCTGCGGGAGTTTGAACAAATGGATTGGATTCCTATCGATTTCAGCGAGATATTTGATAAACATAGGTTATATGCAAATCAAAAGGGGTCAACCAGCGCCATAGAGATGGATTTTCCACCAGAGACACACACTGGGTATGTGCTTGACAAGGAAACAGCTGGAGAAGTCATTCAAAAACTTTTCAGCGAAGAAGAAGTAGACCCAGAATACATTGTTGAAGTAAAGAGAGTCATGGGAGTAAAACCTGAAGCATCACCTTTCACCAACCCAGCGCAGATATACGCAATTGGGATCAATCAAGATGAGGGAGCACATTTGCCTACACCACATATCGACTGCATGATCAATGGGAATATTATCGACAAAGCACTCTGTGATATTGGAGCACATGTAAGTGTCATGTCTTCGAAACTTTATGATAAACTTTTCAGTAAGACTTTGCAACTTGCTCCAACACCAATTAAATTGATCATGGGAGATAGTAGAATAACCAAACCTTTGGGTGTGCTTAGAGATCTAAAAGTTGATATCTCAAATAAATCTATACCAACTAATTTCTTTGTTATTGATGCTTGCTATGATAAACATGATGATATAATCCTTGGTAGACCTTTTCTTAAATTGGTACATGCTGTGCTTGATGCAGGAGAAGGCAAAGTAACAATTAATCTTGATGGTGCCAAATATACTTATGATTTTCTGCCTGCATCTCAGAAAAATTTGCATCTATCTCCTGATAACGAGGAGGTAGAAAGTGTATGCTTTGCTGAAATTTTAGGGATCCTTTATTAAGAGCAATGGAAAATAATGAGGATGGCCAAGATAACGAATTGAGAGAAGCAACTAAAGCATTGTCACCTCAATATGGAACTCTGGAGGAGGGAAATTCGAAGATATTGGAGAATTGATGCAACAAGAACCGGAAGCACCAGATGTTGAGCAGAAGCCGTTGACGGGGATAGATCCCCAGTACCCGCAAGGAAGAAGTCGGACTCCTACTAGGATTCCCCTATAATCTAACTAGGACTCCTACTAGGACTCCTCCTTGTAATTCGACTAGTTCTCCTACCCCCTGGAGTATATAAAGGAGGGCAGGGGTACCTAGATCGGCAACTCACCTAAGCTCACAAACAAGTGCAACTCGACACAAGTTCAATACAATCAACACACAGGACATAGGGTATTACGCAATCTAGCGGCTTGAACCTGTCTAAATCGTGTTCCTTGCATCACCATCGACTCCTTGATTCTCAACGACACCCACCGCACAAAAGACCACCTTGTTGTTGGAGGTATGCCCTAGAGGCAATCATAGAGATGATGATATTCCATTTGTATCCATGATTTGTATATTGTGTTTATTGAATATCCATTAAAGGCTACTTGAATTGATTTGCAATTATATGAATTGTATGTGAAACTCTTTACTTGTATGGTTATTCTAGAGTTGTCCTTAGTCGGAGTTCATGTGAGGACACATATGAATATTAGACTAGCACATGTATTAGTTGATGACTATGTTTCACAAGTCATGGACATGGAGATGTTGAACTAATAACGTGGATACATGTGGAGACATGTGCTAGGACTGACCCAACACGAGAATTAGTTCTCTCTTTAAACAACATATACGCTTTGTCCTTAGACCTGAGATTGTCGCATGTATTCTAGATGTGGATCGACCTACTTAGGGGCTATCAAATGCTACGCCGTAACAGGTTAGTTATAAAGGTAGCTTTCGGGTTTGTCAAGAAGCATGCTATGAGACATGGTCAATCAAGATGGGATTTTCCCCTCTCTGATTGAGGGTGATATCTCTGGGGCCCTCGAGTGATCGGATCCAAAAATGCATGGCCATGCTACGTACGGTTAAGAGTTAACCTACAAAGGGATTCCGAATCACAGGATCGAGAAAGAGCGGTCGGCTTGAAGCTAGACCAAATATCGTGAGGCAAAGGGAACAACATGTATTTTATGTTGTGATGGTTCGTAACCCATAGGGTCACACACTTAAGGGGCTGGAAGCCCAATTCGGATGTGATCCGAGTTGGATTAGGTTTAGAAGTACTAATGGGCCTTGGACCCAGAGGCCCGTTAGGAACCTCTATAAATAGAGGGGTGGGGGTGCCCTAGGGTTTACACCTTTTGGCGAAACACATCTGCCGCGCCTCCCACACCCTCGCCTGTTGCAACTCGCGGATCTAGCAATTCGGCTTGCGACGCTTCCTCCCTGCACGTGTGGATACCTTGGAGGTGTTGCGCCTGCAGCACTCGGACGAGCTGCCGACGAGCCACGACGAGCCAACGACGAGCCGCGGCACAAGGGCGATCTTACTGCACGTGGACGAGCTGCTGAGGAGCTGCTGGACGTTGACGTGATCGACTACGTACGACTACGTTGATCGACTATGTTCGACTACGTCGATCGTCTTCACTACATCGACGCAAATCTACATCTTCCGCACCAGTAGTGCGTCGAGTGGTAATCCCGTGATCCTTATACGGTAGTTCTTCCTAGTTTTACGCGGTAGAAATTTTGATTTGCGCTAGTGTAGCCTACCTCGTGTCCCAACAGGTACTCCCTAGGCGTTCGCTTTTCAAAGTGGGCCAACCTTCATCTTTGGCTCCTGGCTTTGTATTGCTGACAGTGTTGGATCCTTTCAACGCTGCATCATCAACAACCAGGAGAAGAAGCATCTCGATGAAAACTCCCTTCGACAAGAAGTAGAAGATCTCATCGAGAAAATCAACAATTTTGATCTGATCAAACACCGAGTTCGATTACAACTCGGACTCGTCCACAGCTCGGATTAGTCTACGTGAGTTGGCAATCAAGTCACCACGCAAACCGACTACACCTCCAAGTCATGTTCCATTCGGACTCCGCAATGCAACTGCGGTCCATCAAGCAATCCTTACTCGAGTCAAATTCGGACTAGAGTCAGTTGACAACTCGGAGACAACTATTCGGCGACAACTTCGACTAATCGTCTCGACTAGTTACTAGTCGAAGACGACTACGACTACATCACGACGCTCGTCGACGACTACTTCGACAGGCGACTCGCCGGCGACTACTTCGGCTACTCGTCTCGACTAGAAAACTAGTCGGGGTAGACTTTGCACCGTCGACAATTAGTCAGAATTAACTCCAACTAGCCGGCTTCACCAGCAACTATCGCGGCTTCATCAACAACAACTTCGACTCCCTATGTCAACTAGAAAACTAGTCGAGGGCGGGTCTCGCACCCTCGACAACTAGTTGGCTTCATCGACAATTGACACGGCTTCGTCGACAATCATCCACAAATCAAGCTAAGTCACTTTTCTAATTATTTTTTGGCTTATTTTCCGCATGCGTGCAACACGTGCTACTCACCGGAAACTCTCGCGCACAACACGCGCTCTACTCGCCGGAGGTCAGCAAACTCTTGCGCAATCACGCAATCTCTTTCTTGTCGTAGCAGCGACTACTCTCACTTTTGTCTTCTCTTAAGGTCACTACTCTTCTTGAGCAGAACATGCCTTAACTCGTGAAAGCCTCAGGCGCATCTGTCACGCATAAGCCCATACGCGTATACGAGACAAAGGTCTCACACACGTAGTGGCAACGGCTACCCAGAGACTGAGAGCCTAAGCATAACAGGATAACTACTCAGGAAGAGTATGACCGAAACAAGAACTTGACTTGAAACTTTCATATTGATCACTGAACAAATTTCAATAGCTTCAATACTCTGCAAATATGCTACATAATGTATGCATCTTTTCTTTCAGATCAAACTTCGACGATGATGCTCCAGTATGCTCAATGTACCTCCAAAGGCACAGCTAGTTCCCGAACTCAGGGGCTAAGCGCCAATCACTACTCAGAATATCTCCAATGGCTCAGCTAGTGTGGCGTCCCGCCCCCCGGGGTCGGGCCCGCTTACACCAAGCAGCTCTCTAGGATATCAAGAATTCCCTCACAGACCAACACAAGTCTTTTCTGCGCACTTTGTCCTCACTCGTGCGCACCTGGGAAGAACTTCTCGATCGGTCACCCATCCCGAAATTGCTCTGGGCCAAGCACGCTTAACCCCGGAGTTCTTTGAGGATGAGCTTCCGGAAAAGAAGTTGCAACTTGTTGGTATGAGTATTCTATCAATCCTATTAAGCCTTGGGCCAGGATGTCACAGCTAGCTTCCAGGCTCGGGGACTAAGTGCCAACAAGTACTCGATGTGGTTCCTACAGCTCACCTGGTGCATATGCTTGGGGGCTGGACATTGTGACACTACTCAGATGATGACCTGAGTGAAGATTCAAGATCCTTGAGTTGATTACTCAATCAATTCAAGGCTCGGGGGCTGATAAGCTACACCCAAGATTTCTTTCAAGCTGAAAGAAGAAGATTCAAGATTTTGACCCTTAGCCTGATTCTTCGATATATGAAGACTACAATATCAAGATGATGAAAGGCTTTGAGCACACCATAGCCTCATGGCAGCTTTGAGAAACTATGAAGATTCAGACGAAGTACTCGAAGAGCACCAAGACTACTCGCCGAATATCTTAAGACTACTCGAAGGCTGCTGCATTCGACTATGAAGCGCTCGGGGCCTTGATGGGGATAGAACCTGTTGGCGCTAGAAATCGGTCAACCGAATCCCAGCGACCGACACACGACCCGGGAGAATCTGCTTAGCTCCTGTTCGGGTGAATGCCCTGGTGCAGTTCGCGCGGCGTGCCAGCCAATCTGACCTGTTGATTGGCAAGGAGGAATATGTGTCAGGTCCAGAAATCACGATCGGCTAAGTTTCCGATCTCGAGAGAGTTTATCAGCGAATTGGCCGATTCACCGTAGTAATGAAATCGGCTATAAGACAGCCTAATCTCTGTGGCCTTGTAGACAGGAAATTGCTAGAGTGTTCGGTACAAAGCTTATGATAACAACACTAGGAACAGATCTAATCGGCAATAGATGAATCTAACGATAGAAAATAAAGAAAGCCGATACTACCGATTCCTAGCTGGATAACTAGTGATAAAGACTAGAAAGACAGGTAAAAACCTATGAATCTAGCAAATATCGATAACTAGTGAATAAATCTAAACGAAACAACAGCGATACGCCCGAAGTTAAAGCTTAGATATTACTCGATAAACGGAACTTACAGAATCGGCCGGAGATCAAGATGATGCAGCCCTGCCAACCCGCACGAACTCGTGGAAAAAGGAAAGTAGTAGCGAAGTCGCCTGAAAGTAAGTACGAGGAAAAAAGTAGCTTGTTGTATTGATTGGTTGATGATTACAGATTTACAAAGGTAGCTATTTATAGCCCCGTACAAATATCTTTTTAACCGACTAGAATTCTATCCTAACTCAAATAGAAAACGAATATCTACAAGCACGATTCGTGCTAGGTTGGTTACTTCACGCTTCGTGGGCTGATTTTCACCTCGTCCTTCTATTTCCTTCTAAGCCCATACAGGCCCAATTAGTTCACCCTCCTAATCGGCCGATTCCTTATCAGCAAAAGATTACCGATTGGGATTCTGGTATGTTTGACCTGAAGCAAGACAGAAGTCACCGGCCGATCTCACACTGTAGCACCATTTGACCGATTCCCAACTGTGCTTCTCCGATTCCCCTCTTCTTGGCGCCGATTCTATTAGTGACGAAATCTGGCGTCAACACATGCCCCCCAGTTTCGGAGTAAAACATAGTCTTTTACTTCGAAATTCTTTATAACTCCCCCTCCGAAACGGCCGCAGTGAAAATATCCTTCCGTTTCGCGGTCTTCCAGCTGATCATTGCAATTTTTTGAAACGGGCGCCCACGACAGCCACTACTCCCGAAAAACTCGAAGCGCCGGTGCGGTGAAAATTCCATTTTTACCCCCCCCCCCTTCAGGCATCCTTTAAATAGCGCTTCATCCGCACTTCATCTTCAAGCTCACGTCTCTTTTCCAGCGCGCGCGCCTTCTTCCTCTTTCGACATCTTTCCCTTGCCGCCGAAGCTTCCCCGCTCCACCTCCTACTACTTTTCTCTCTCTTCCTCCAATGGCGGCTCCTTCCGGCAGCTCTCCCGCGCGCGACGCCCCAGAAGTACCTCCGGTGGTGGTGGCGACAACCGTTGCTCCTTCCTCAGAAGAAGGAGCTTCATCGGAGATCCCAACGGCGATCCCCATCGCGGCCCCATCGTCCGCATCTGCACCGGCGACGACGCCGATCACCCAGAACTTCATCCCAGAGGTAAATACCGAATCCTTTTTCTATCGGCAAAAATATTTACCTTAGATCTGTTTCTTACCTTTCTACACTCCCCTTTCCTTTTTAGGCAGTTAGGCATCAAATTACCATTCACCTCACGGGAAATCCCGGCCTTATTTGTCTCGGTCCCATGGGAAACCCAGATCCAATAGATCTCATAAATTTGGAAACTGATCAGATACCCTTCAAACTGTCGGATATGAACTTAGATCACTGGCTAGGCACTTTTAGATCCTGGCCGAATGAAACCCCAGGTTGGAGAGAATGGTACGAACGGGTAGCCGCATCAAAGAGCGTCTCATGGGAAGAACTCAAAATCGGCCAGTGCATCAACCTTTCCTTATCTCAGATGGAGAAAAATGAGCCGTTAGTGATGGCGGCTTCTTATTTTTGGTCTGATGCACTTAATGCATTCTTATTTGAGCACGGTCCTATGACCCCCACACTGGCCGATGTGGTCCTGTTGACCGGCCTTGACATATCCTCCCCGGATACACCCTTCCGCCTTTTGACCACAACTTCACATCGGCTGGACACAAGGGGAATCGGCGGATGGAAGGGTTTCATCAGAAGTAATAAGAGGACTGGGACCGTTGAGAACAGGGAGCACACAACTTTCCTGATGATGTGGCTAGAAAAATACTTCTTTTGCGGAAGAGCCGCCGGCCCAACAACCAACACCCAAGCCTTAGCTGAAGCACTGTCCAGAGGAAACCATGTCCCCCTCGGGAAACATCTACTAGGGGCTGTGTACCATATGCTTCATCAAATCGGCACAAGACTATCCAAGGGAGAGCCGATCGGCAACCAAGGCGGGCCTTGGTGGTTCGTCAATCTGTGGTTGAACCTTTACATGAATAGAATCACCCAGCAGCCGGTGGATCGCATGACGTTCCCCAATATCGAATTGGCGGAGGACCCTACCGAACGTCGCCGATGCATGTCTTTTGGCGAAGCGGCGTCAGCTTTTCCAGGTTGCGCGTATTCTGCTACAAAGGTAGCCGAGTACTTTCGATGCTTCTATAATGGATTTAATGAAGATGCAACCACTTGGTTTCCGTATCAGCGAGACGACCCGGTCTTTGAACTCCCCACTTGCTTCGTTTCGGCTTCCGGCCAATTTGATGAAAATATCTATGAAGAGCTGATCAAGCTAGGACTCCTGCCAGCCAACTTCTTCTCAGGGAAGGATGCCCCTATGTACGAATTCTACAACCCCTCCGCTGCAGCACGTCAATTCGGCATGGGTCAGCTGCCGATTCAAGTGTACTTTGCTGGCCGGATCAAGTTTAGAGATGAGCTCACATCTGGCCTGGATTACAGTCGGTTGCGAGACCGAATTCCGGACTCCAGTACAATTAACTTGAACGACTGGCTAGTAGCTCCATTCGCTGTCCAGCCGTTCAAACTCTGGTGGGCCGATTGGAAGCAATTTCTTTTCTGCAACTCAGCATCGGCATACTGCAACCTTCTGGACCCGGCCAACATCAACCCGAACGCTGAGGTACTTCACTTAGCCGACTTTTATTCCTCTTAACATGATTGAGTACTAATAACTTTATTATTTCTTCAGGCTGAGAATCGGACTCCTCCAACACACAGCCGCAGCGGACGGCTAATAGAGAGTCATCCATATACCACTTATCCTCTTATCGGCTACGACGCCCCGTCTGTTGACGTGATTGCTGGCCGATCGAAGCAAGTTCATAAGAGGACCACCAAGAAGACCAGTCGCCGAGTCCGGGCTCGTACGGAATTGGCGGATCCTCCTGCGCTCGTATCGGCAGAAACTTCGGCCGCGCCACCTCCTCAGGTCATTCAAGGTGCCGATACTCAAGCCATCATGCAAGCTGGGGCGGCCGTCACATCGTTGCTGTTGGAAGCCATACAGGTAAACCTGAGCTTTACTGCCCCCGATTGTTATTCTGATATTAACCCTTCTTAACCTTAGACCACACAGAGCACCCCTATGGAAGTACAACAATCGGCAGCAACTCAACCAGCCATCGACGCGCCCCCGCCCCCATCCGTTGAGGTATAGTACTTATCTTACCAATTTCCTTCGGGTATTTGCGTAATGTACTTATTCAATCCTCTGACACAGGTCATCGGCACACCGAGCGCTCCTCGACCACCGATCTCTTCTCAGGGAGCTGGTCCAAGCACCGCGCCGATTATCGTGGAGTCTTCTTCATCCGATGAACCCATGGCGCAGGCTCTTGAGCAAGGCATGACGGCTTCACAAGTGCAGCATGAGGAAATTCGCTTCAAAATGGTAAGTTTCTGTTTCGGCTTCCATCCAGCCGATTTGCTCTTATTCCCCGCCGATTTATCCTTTCTCTTTATTTTCTCCAGCCCGCCGATTTATCCTTTCTCTTTATTTTCTCCAGGAACAAGACTCCCCCGACAACAGCCTCTTTTCCTTTACGGTTGCCCTTTCCGATGACGAAGAAGTCGCTTCTCGCCAAGTCGCCCTGAGCTCCGTTCCTGATGACGTCCGAGCTAAACTTTCCAGCATCCGATCCCTCCTTCAGGGGGACATCGGCCGACTAGTAGAAGATGCTTCGCCGATTCGGTAGCTCTTCAATGACGTCAGCGGACGAGTACCAGAGGAGGCGGAGGAGGCCCTGGCGCCGGCGGCCTTCATCGAGTCCATGAGGATCCCAGTCTTCAGGGCCCTTCGTCATATGGCCGATCGCGCAAATCTGGCCAAGACTCGTGAAGATGAAGACGCTTTCAAGCGTCAGGCTCAAGAGGCGCATCGGCGTATCCACGTTCTAGAAGATTCCCGCGCGGCGATCATCGGTGAGATAGACCGCCTCAAACGTCGGAGGGCGGAGCTTGCCAAGGAGATGGAGCAAGTGACTAAGGCAATCAGTGCCGAAGAGAACAAACTCCAAGAGCTACCCTCTGCTATTGCCGATTTGACACGGGAGAGGCAGCGCCTTGCTCATGAGGCCCTGAGACTCCATCGCAGTGCATCGGAGGTCCCTGGATCGGTGGAAGAAGACCAACGGGTTCTTGACTCTGCCGATCAGATCCGGCGTCGGGCCATCATGGCTATCGATACCCTTCTGGGTAATCTGTAAAACACTGACCGTTTTGTACGAACCTTTACTATCTTCTTTGACCGTCCCTCGCGACGCCCTTTCTATTTATTGCCTTTCTTATTACCGATGGGACGTGGCCTTACCAGATTTCCACGCATTTTTTCTATAAATACCGACCTCGGCGCTTACTCCCGATAGCACTAATTTGGCTTTCGGTTTACTTCTCTTCTTCCTCTCGTCGGTGCAACTCTCTGTCATGGCTTCGTCAACTTCTTCTTCTGTTAACCAGGTGAAGTCCTGACCTCTACCTTCCCTTAGATCCTAGGAAGAGAATGTCCCTTCTTATTCCTTCTTTGTTTCAGCCTCAACGTCTTAGCCCCGAGCTCGTTCGCGCCATTGAGTGCATTCACTCCGCGGACCCGTTGACGTCGGAGGACAAGGCGCTGATCCTGGCTCACCGAGAGGAACTCTAAGACCACGTTACTGCGGAAGCTCGTGTGGTCTTGGATTCCGTGGTGAGTGAAATTAATCGTCGATCTCCAACCGTCAGGAGCCATCATCGTGACGATCTTGAAGATGACGTCGCCACGGCAGCCCGCACGATCTTGGACTTCATGGAGAGGAACGGCAGCCAACGACCTCCCACCGACAGGAGCCGTCTGCTTCCTCGGCCAGTCGTCCTCGCGGCGGCAGGGACTTCGCGCCTCCGTGTCGTGAACGAGTTGGAGCGGAGCGGGAAGGCATCCAAGAAGAAGAATAACTAGTTTCTTTTTGTATTTTTTGTTCTAAGGGCGACTAGTGTTTTGTCGGCCGTGTAACCCATCGCCCGTACCGAATGAATGCAATCGGCCGATCCGGTCGACTATGTATTTGAACCGATTTGCATCAGTTATGCGTTTGAACCGATTTGTATCGGCTAAGTGTGGTCATGTCGTGGTAATCTCCTACGCCCCGACCCATATACTGGGGTAGTATCTTTTTAAGTACCTTCCGTTCAGAGCTCTAGTAAATTCCTCTCCTTCTATTGTTTCCAAAATGTAGGCATTTCCTGGAGCGCATCTGCCGATTTTATACGGCCCTTCCCAGGTAGGGGACCATTTTTCGAATTTAGGATCTTTCGACCCGATCTGGCTACTCTCCTTTTATTTTCTTCAATGCTTATCAGAGCCCTCAATCGTTGGCCAGTTAAATCGTCAAGTTCTCTTTTCATAAGTGACGAGTAATCATCGGCCGTTAACTGGTCCTGGAGCGAAATACGCCTTGATCCCGCTCTCGATTCCCATGGCAGTACTGCATCGTGGCCGTATACCAACTGGTAGGGGGATAATTTAGTGCCCCATGACAAGCCATCCTGTACGCCCATAAGGCTGCTGTCAAACATAGATGCCACTTCTTCGGTTGTTCTTCGATTTTTCTTTTGATCAATTTGATTATCCCTTTATTGGAAGACTCTGCCTGGCCATTGGCTTGGGCGTAATATGGAGAAGAATTTAATAATTTGATTCCCATATCGGTCATAAATTCCTCAAATTCCCCCGATGTGAACATTGTTCCTTGATCGGTTGTTATAGTTTGAGGGATACCGAATCGGTAGACGATGTGGTCCCTTACGAAGTCGGCCATGATAGCCGATGTCACGGTTTTTAATGGGATAGCCTCTACCTATTTGGTAAAGTAATCAGTAGCCACCAGAATAAATTTGTGCCCCTTGCTAGATGGTGGGTAAATTTGGCCAATAAGGTCTATTCCCCATCCTCTGAACGGCCATGGTTTAATGACAGGATTCATGGCCGATGCGGGTGCATGCTAGACATTTCCAAATTTTTGACACTCCTGACAACCTTTATAATATTTGAAACAGTCTTCAAGGATCGTCGGCCAATAGTACCCGTTGTTCCTGATCATCCACTTCATTTTATGTGCCGATTGGTGTGCTCCACATACCCCTTCATGGATTTCTCCCATTAGAGTCTTGGCCTCTTCTGTCCCAAGGCATTTGAGAAGGACTCCGTCAATCGTTCGGTAGAACAGGTCATCTTCGAGCAGTACGTATTTGGTGGCATGAAAACGTACTCGTCGCTCCACCTTTTTTGACGGATCCTTCAGGTTGTCGGCAATTTCTTTACGCTAGTCATCGGCCGTGAGTTCTAGAGCCATAGTGCCTAGAATTGGCCGATACCCAGATGCATGTTGGGCGGGTTTGTTGGCATCTTCGTTGCGGTTTCTTGGGATGTGCTCGATTACTGCCGATCGGAACTCTTTCAAGAGCTGTAAGCATTCTTCGTAATAAATTCTTAATACGTCATCCTTGCACTCAGACCTTCCGGTTAGTTGATCCACAATAAGCATAGAATCTCCGAAGACCTCAACGAAATCAGCCTTGACTTCTCTCAATAGTTGTAAGCCTTTTAATACGGCTCGGTACTCCGCTTGATTGTTAGTAGCGGCGGTTTCTATCGGCAGAGAAAAATCATAGCTTGCCCCCCGAGGCGATATGAGAACGATGCCGATTCCTGATCCGACCCCACATGATGACCCGTCGAAAAATAATTTCCAAGGAGCCAGTTCTACGAGGGTAACCTCCGGTCCGCAGTGCTGTGCGACGAAATCGGCCAGGACTTGACCCTTGACGGCTTTTGTCGATTCATACCGCAGGTCAAATTCTGATAAAGCTAAGATCCATTTGCCGATTCGTCCTTTCAATATCGGCAGTGATAGCATGTATTTTACTACGTCGTCTTTGCATACAACTACACATTCTGCCGACAGTAGATAGTGCCTGAGTTTAGTGCATGAGAAGTAGAGACATAGGCACAAGCGCTCCACCGGAGGGTATCTTGTTTCAGCATCCAAAAGTCTTCTACTGACGTAATAAATTACCCGCTCCTTGCCTTCAAACTCCTGGACTAGAGCCGATCCAATAGCTTTTTCATCGGCTGATAAGTATAGTTTAAACGGCTTACCAGTTTGAGGGGGAACCAACACTGGTGGTGAAAACAAGTATTGCTTGATATCTTCCAATGCTTTGCGCTGCTCTTCTCCCCATATAAATTCCTGGTCCGGCTTTAGCTTCAGAAGTGGCGTGAATGCCTGAATCCGTCCAGATAGATGAGATATAAATCTTCTAATGAAATTCACCTTGCCGATAAGAGATTGCAGTTCGGTTTTGTTCTGTGGGGCCACGACTTTGTTGATGGCCGCTATGGTCTTTCGATTGATCTCTATGCCTCGTTCGTGTACCATGAACCCTAAGAACTGTCCGGCGGATACGCCGAAAGCACATTTGTTGGGATTCATCTTAAGACCGTGTTTTTTGGTACACTCTAGCACTCTCCGCAAATCGGCCAGATGTTCTTCGTGACCTTTAGACTTGACCACGACATCATCGATGTAGATTTCTACCAGAAGGCCAATGAGTTTGTGAAATATGTAATTCATAGCTCTCTGATACGTAGCGCCAGCGTTCTTCAAGCCGAAAGTCATCACCACCCACTCGAACAAACCAAGGTGGCCTGGACATCTGAAGTCCGTTTTGGGTATATCCTCTTCGGCCATAAGTATTTGATTGTATCCGGCGTTTCCATCCATGAAACTAATGATTTTATGCCCCGCGGCAGCGTCGATTAGTACATCGGCCGTTGGCATGGGGTAACCATCCATCGGTGTGGCCTGATTAAGATTCCTGAAATCAACGCAAACGCGTAGCTTCCCATTTTTCTTGTATACGGGTACGATGTTAGAAATCCACTCGGCATAACGACATTGCCGAATAAATTTTGCTTCGATTAGCCGAGTTATTTCAGCTTTTATGTCTGGTAGAATTTTAGGATTGCAGCGTCGTGCGGGTTGTTGGTACGGCCGATACCCTGGTTTTATGGGTAGCCGATGTTCAACGATAGATCGGTCTAAACCGGGCATCTCGTGATACTCCCAAGCAAAACAATCTTTAAATTCCTTCAATAAATTTATCAATTTACACTTGTACTCTGGATCTAAATTTGCACTAATATAAGTCGGCCTTGGTTTAGTACCATCGCCTAAATCTATCATTTCCAATGAATCGGCCGACATGAACCCGTGCCCTAGCTTCCCATCTTCTCGGGCGGACTGGTCCATCTATTCTGAATCCTCGGAGCCGACTGCTCGGATCGGCTGTAGGCCAAAATCGGTGACCTTCAGGAAATCGGTCTCCCATACTCTACCTGATATGCACCTGACAGTTTTGCAACTCCACTGCTGCGTGTCAGCCGACGCAATGCTGTATGCGGAGTCGGCTTTGCCCACCTCGATGTTATCACCGACCCATTGTACGAGGCACTGATGCATTGTTGACGGGATGCAACAATTTGCGTGTATCCAGTCTCGACCAAGTAGCATATTGTAGGATCCCTTGCCATTAATAATGAAGAAGGTGGTAGGAAGGGTCTTACTGCCGATGGTGAGGTCGACGCAGAGAGCCCCGCGAGCGTTTGACACCTTGCCCTCGAAGTCCTTAAGCATCATGTCTGTCTTGGTCAGGTCGTCGTCACTTTTCCCAAGCTTCCGAAGTACGGCGTACGGCATGATGTTGACAGCAGCTCCTCCGTCTACCATCAATCTAGTAAGGGGGCGACCGTCAACATGCCCTTTAAGGAACAATGCCTTCATATGTTGTCGTTCGTCATCTTCGGGCTTCTCGAACGTAGCCATCATTGGCTCCAAAGCCAACTGTGCTGTTTGTTCTTCTATTGCCGATACATCCTGTTGATCGGCGGGAGTCATGAATTCCATCGGCAATATAAAAACCATGCCGATCTCGGCTGCCGATTCGTCACCCGCCGATTCATCGTTCCTTTTATCGTTTCTTTTGGGGCGCCACACCCGAGGCCTTCCTTCCTTCTTGTCCGTCGCACTTTCTTCTTCTTGCTGTTCCCATTGGCGGAGATGTTGGATTCTTCGTTTTTGAGACTTGGTCAGTCCATCAGGACACCACCTGGGGTTTATTGGTCTTCCCTCTGACCTGGCACGTTCCCATTCTGGTTCACGTCCTAACGGGTTTTCATCTGTCACCCGAGCATCGGCCATCTCTTCGAGCCGGTTGTGAACGCTAGCTCTGTTGTCTGACTGGTCGTGTCGGTCAGTCCTGCCCCCCAGCCTATTATGGCGTTTATCTTCTGACCGATCATATCGGTCACTTCTACCCCCCAGCCGATCACGCACGGGAGGGCGCTGGTCATCTTGGCTGTGTCATTTCCTGCTGATCGGTTCTGGCCTTCCGTCTCTGGAGCGAGACCTGTTGAACGGCCGATTGCCACGATAGGGACCGTTGCATTCTGGGCAAGTATCGGCCGAAGGTAGCCTGAGGTTGTTTTCCCAACAATGAATGAAGAATGGGCATCTCCAATGCTCCTCGTGCCGACGCATTGCTTCTTCTCGGGACCTTGAGCGTTCATGTTGACGTTGGTATTTCTGAAGCAGGAACTGGGACGTAATGCGTGGCCCTTCTGATTCACCATCTTCGTCTTCTATCCACCGCTTCCCTTTTACATCTTCAGGTGTAGCTTGATTTCTGGGATCGACGTCGCCGCTCTTTTTGGCCGATTCGGATGTCAGCACTTCTGTTTGGAGTGAATTCTTTTCGCCGCTCTTTTCGCCGCTCTTTTTGTATCAACCATGTTGGTAGGAAAGGGGTGTTGATCAATCTTCATTGGCTTGGCCGATTTCGCCGGCACTTCAAATTTAATTCTGCCCTGCTCAATGGCCGACTGTATCTGTTGCCTGAAGATCTTGCATTCGTTGGTATCATGGGATGTGGCATTATGCCACTTGCAATACTTCATCTTCTTTAATTGTTCGGCAGAAGGTATTGTATGGTACGGTGAGAGTTTAATCTGCCCTTCCTGCAGGAGAAGATCGAAGATTTTATCGGCCTTAGTTGTGTCAAAACCGAACACTTCTGGATCCTTTTTACCGAATGGGCATGATATCGGCTTCTTCCCCTTGATCCACTCCGCAAGTCCGACTTCAACATCTTCCTCATCCTCTAACTCTTCCAGGAACGCCACTTTCTTTTGGAAATTCCTCCTTGGATCGAAAGGACGTACCTCCTGTCTAGACAATCGGTGAACAATCTGGCTCAGACTTTCGAACTCTTGTGAAGCGTATCTTTCTTTGATGTGGGGCAGAAGGCCTTGAAAAGCTATATCGGCCAACTGCGCATCGGTTAGAGCCAGAGAGTAGCACTTGTTTCTGATTTCCCGAAACCTCTGTATATACGAGGATATCGGCTCATCACTCCTTTGCCTGAGGCTGGTCAAATCGGACAGCTTCATCTCATGCACCCCGGCATAGAAGTATTTGTGGAACTGTCTTTCTAGATCGGCCCATGTGATAATTAAGTTTGGCGGCAATGTAGTGAACCATTGAAAGGCCGAACCAGACAGAGATGACAAGAACAACCGTACCCGTAAGGCGTCTTGCATAGCTGCTTCTCCGCATTGGATGATGAATCTATTCACATGCTCTACGGTCGAAGTATCA
Source organism: Setaria italica (assembly GCF_000263155.2). Classification (NCBI taxonomy): domain Eukaryota; kingdom Viridiplantae; phylum Streptophyta; class Magnoliopsida; order Poales; family Poaceae; genus Setaria; species Setaria italica. The sequence continues at coordinate 27,920,347 of NC_028450.1, read as the reverse complement.
TCCATCCCCGAAAATTTAGTGAAATCAGGAACTTTATACCGATGGGGGAACGGCAATAGGTCATATGTAGACGGGTATGGTGTTCTATAGGTATAAGTTTGTACCTTCGGCTTCAAGCCGAATTGTTCTTGCATCACCTCCGCAATATGTGCCGACCAGTCTGGTTGTTGCTGGTGAACTGTTGGTTGAGGTACCGGCACGTGCTGATAAATCGGAGGCTGAATGAACGGAGACTGATTGAAGGGTGGTATCTGAGTGTAAGCCGGCTGTGTAGTAAAGGCTGGCTGTTTGAATGAGCCACTCATTTCATCATACAGCATGATCTCTGCTGTCTTGTTGACCTCCGGAGCGACAGGCTGGTATGGCGGCACGGTTGGCCGGATAGCAGCCTGGAAGGACGTCTGGAATGGAGGATTCATTTCACTGGCCGATTGATTCTGACCGGCCGTGACTGAAGGTGCCCCCCAGGGTGATGGGTTAATTGGGCTGACCGGAGGGAATGGCGCAGAGGACAGTTGGATGGAGCCATATCCCATAGGAGCTGATGATGAGGAAGCACCCGATCCCCCAACAGAAAATTGGATCGGCTGCGAAGCCGAATTTGAATAGGTCTGATTTGGTGGAATCGGCTGAAAATATGTCGGTCCCCTGTATCCTTGAGGTATGCCCCCAGCGAAGGAATTGACAACGGCGTTGTGCACCATGTTTGAAAGCACCGGGGACTGGTCGATGAAGGCGTGATGAATAGATTGTTGAATCATATCGGACATTTTATCCGAATCCTCAGAAATTGTGATCTGGCGGGGAGCAGGGAATGGAGTCTTTTTGATGGTCTCCCCGCTTCTGGAGTGACTAAAAGACTTCAGGCAAGCTTTCCGGAACTGCTCCGTATACTTGTTCAGCTCTTCCTTCTGGTCGTCCTTCAGATTTGCTTCCATCACCTCGATGACGTTATCTTCGGAGACTTCAGCAGCTTTCGACATGATGGCGGTTGTACTTGGTCCCACCGGGCGTGCCAAAAGTGTGTTGGCGCTAGAAATCGGTCAACCGAATCCCAGCGACCGACACACGACCCGGGAGAATCTGCTTAGCTCCTGTTCGGGTGAATGCCCTGGTGCAGTTCGCACGGCGTGCCAGCCAATCTGACCTGTTGATTGGCAAGGAGGAATATGTGTCAGGTCCAGAAATCACGATCGGCTAAGTTTCCGATCTCGAGAGAGTTTATCAGCGAATTGGCCGATTCACCGTAGTAATGAAATTGGCTATAAGACAGCCTGATCTCTGTGGCCTTGTAGATAGGAAATTGCTAGAGTGTTCGGTACAAAGCTTATGATAACAACACTAGGAACAGATCTAATCGGCAATAGATGAATCTAACGATAGAAAATAAAGAAAGCCGATACTACCGATTCCTAGCTGGATAACTGGTGATAAAGACTAGAAAGACAGGTAAAAACCTATGAATCTAGCAAATATCGATAACTAGTGAATAAATCTAAACGAAACAACAGCGATACGCCCGAAGTTAAAGCTTAGATATTACTCGATAAACGGAACTTACAGAATCGGCCGGAGATCAAGATGATGCAGTCCTGCCAACCCGCACGAACTCGTGGAAAAAGGAAAGTAGTAGCGAAGTCATCTGAAAGTAAGTACGAGGAAAAAAGTAGCTTGTTGTATTGATTGGTTGATGATTACAGATTTACAAAGGTAGCTATTTATAGCCCCGTACAGATATCTTTTTAACCGACTAGAATTCTATCCTAACTCAAACAGAAAACGAATATCTACAAGCACGATTCGTGCTAGGTTGGTTACTTCCCGCTTCGTGGGCTGATTTCCACCTCATCCTTCTATTTCCTTCTAAGCCCATACAGGCCCAATTAGTCCACCCTCCTAATCGGCCGATTCCTTATCGGCAAAAGATTACCGATTGGGATTCTGGTATGTTTGACCTGAAGCAAGACAGAAGTCACCGGCCGATCTCACACTATAGCACCATTTGACCGATTCCCAACTGTGCTTCTCCGATTCCCCTCTTCTTGGCGCCGATTCTATTAGTGACGAAATCTGGCGTCAACAGAACCTTAGTACCCATAAGGAAGGAACAAGTCGGACTTCTACTAGGATTCCTCTATAATCCGACTAGGACTGATACCGAGTACTCCTACTATGACTCCTCTTTGTAATCCAATTAGTTCTCCTGCCTCCTGAAGTATATAAAGGAGGGCAGGGGTACCCAGATCGGCAGCTCACCTAAGCTCACAAACAAGTGCAACTCGACACAAGTTCAATACAATCAACACACAGGACGTAGGGTATTACGTGATCTAGTAGCCCGAACCTATCTAAATCGTGTTGCTTGCGTCACCATCGACTCCTTGATTTCGACGACACCCATCGTACAAAAGACCATCTTGGGTACTCCCTAGGCGGGTTGCCGATCTAAAACACCGACAGCCGTTACCCAAGGGATTAAAATATGAATATTTGGAGAATAACAAGACGTATCCAGTCATTGTTAGCGATGAGTTAACCAAAGAAGAAACTGAGAAGTTGCTGAATTTATTGAGAAGACATCAAAAGGTGATTGGGTATATGATCAAAGACTTAAAAGGAATTAGTCCAACCTTCTACACTCATCGGATACAGTTAGAAGATCAATATAAGCCAGTTTTGGAGGGCCAGAGAAGACTAAGCCATGCTATGCGCGATGTAGTAAAGAACAAGGTGATTAAATTGCTTAATACTGGGATCATTTATCCAGTAACACATAGTGAATGGGTGAGCTCAGTGCATTGCGTACCAAAGAAAGGAGGACTTACTGTCATGACAAATGAGAAAAATGAGCGGATCCCTTATAAGACTGTCGGATTTATAAGCCCAGCAGTCCACTAGGGGGTTATCCAAGTGGTTGATTTGTAGGTGAGGGTGATTGTGAAATCAAGAACTTTAAGGTGATCGTGAGAACACAAAGAGACATGAGAGTTTTAGATAGGATCGGGCCTCCAGAGAGTAATACCCTATGTCCTGTATGCTGGTTTGTATTGCTTTGCGCTGGCGCGTGAAGAAGTTTTTGAATACCCTCGAGGGGTGCCCTTGGCTGCCTTATATAGGCTAATGACCTAGGGTTACAAGTCAGTTTGAATCTAATCTACTTGGTAGTTACATGGAAAGTTATCCGAGTCGGATTACAATATGTGTTCCGCAATATCCGAGTAGATTTGGTTTGTCTTGTTGCCTTGATGTGTACTTCAAGTAACTTCATGTCCTTAGCCCACACGCCCTGGTTGGGTGGGCCTACTTGTCAGGTCCGGCTAGTATCCTGGTCGGTAGGGACCCATGGGGTACCCATATTCCTTAAGCCCCCCAAGCGATGTGTAGGCGAACAAGAACTTTGAGGTCATCATAGCAAAGCTTGAGATGAAGTCAGCTGAAGCTGCGATGGCGTCATGGTGATGAAGAGGTTGCGCAGTGCTCAAAAAAGAATAAAATCCGAGCGAACGCAGAGCCATACGCGCAGAGTGAAGTTGAGTGCTAAGTTGATGGATTGTTGGGAATCCAGCAGGTCGAAGTGAAGAATATGGAGGGCGTCGCAAGACGCACTCCATAGGAGTAGCCCCCGAGCATTGAAACGATTAGTATAATCGGTCCAATGGTCAAAGAAGAAAAAATTGATCCCAGAAGCATGTTCTAGTGCCTGAGCACAAGGATAGGCGAAGCCACGGAGCCATGCCGACCCAAAATACGCGGCCAGCCCCCGAGTACGAGGACTGGCAGAGCCACGGAGGCACGCCAACCTGAAATAGACGCCCAGCCCCCAAGTACGAGGACTGGCGGAGCCACGGAGGCACGCCGAGTCGCATCCCGCCCTGAGCTAGAGAGGTCGGCCGGGCGACGAGAGGCAGGTCAAGTCATCTACGGCACCCAACCCCCGAGCTTGGGAGCCGGATGAGTCGCTGAAGCACATTTAGTTGCCTCCCACCTCGAGCTAGAGAGGTCGGTCGTGCGACGGGAGGCACGCTGAGTCGTCTGTGGCACCCAACCCCTAAGCCTGGGAGCCGGACAAGTCGCGGAAGCATGTCAAGTCACCTCCCGCCTTGAGCCAAAGAGGTCGGCCGGGTGACGGGAGGCACGCCGAGTCGTCTGGGGCGCCCAGCCCCCGAGCCTGTCAGCCGGACGAGTCGCAGAAGCACGTCGAGGCACCTCCCACCCCGAGCTAGAGAGCACGGCCAGGCGACGGGAGGCATGTTGAGTCATATCCAGCGTCCAGTCCTTGAGCCTGGGAGCTGGACGAGTCGTGAAAGCACATCGATTTGCCTCCCGTCCTGAGCCAAAGAGGTCGACCGCGTGACGGGAGGCACACCGAGTCATCTGCAGCACCCAGCCCCCGAGCCTGGGAGCCGGATGAGTCTTGAACGCACATCGAGTTGCATCCCGCCTCGAGCCAAAGAGGTTGACTGGGCAAGGGGAGGCACGCCGAGTCATCTACGGCACCCATCCCTCGAGCCTGGGAGCCGGACGAGTCATAGAAGTACGCCGAGTCACCTCTCGCCCCGAGCCAAAGAGGTTGGACGGGCGACGGGAGGCATGCTGAGTCGTCTGCGGTGCCCAACCTCTGAGCCTAGGAGCCGGATGAGTCGTAGAAGTACGCTGAGTCACCTCCGGCCTCGAGCCAAAGAGGTCGGCCGTGCGGCAAGAGGCACACTGAGTAATTTTTAAGCTATAAAAGGATAATACAGACATCATGTAGCATAGTGTAGATCATTTAATAATTGAACAACTCAGAAGTTTAATTCGTTGTAGAAGTAAATTCTTGCACATCCTACTCTTGTAGGTCGTGTAATTTTTCCAGGTAGTTAGCCTGTTACGTTTAAGCACCTAGCCCTGCTGACCACTACTCATGAAGAGTACGGCTTATCTCAAGCTATAGCGCTGGGGCTAACCCAATGCTTGCATATAGGAGACGCATAGGATGAGTCAAGGTTTCACGGATTAAGGCGTGTGCTACCCGAGTACATTAGCAACCGTTAAGAGAAGACATACAAGACATGAAGGAGATCTCAATGCAGTCGGAACTGTGCGAAAAAGCGCCAGCATGAGCTGGGCACCCGTGGGGTGTAACCCCTGACCGCTCGTTTAGTAGACAAACCAAGCTGTATAAGCAGTTGAGGTGCGACCAAGGTGGTTGGGGAAAGTCACAGAGACACAGAGGAGCCGAGGCGGTTGGCGAAAGTCACGGAGACATGGAGGAGCCGAGGCGTATGTAGGTATACGAAAGCCATAAAATATTTAATTGTAAATAAGGCTTAGTTTGATGTGTGGTCGAGTCGGAGTGGCCATCATAATTTTCATTGATGGCGGGCTTGAACGTGGTCGGCAATTCAACAGCCCTGAGGTCGGTTGTTGATCCGCTTCTCGATCTAGGCGTTGGCGACATGGAGTCGCACTTGGATCCGTCGGATTTGGTTTGAATCTAGGAGATTTTCCAGGTCAGCGAAGGCAGCTCCCAGGTTGGCCTGGGGTGTAGCGAAGACGTTATGGCCGGCCTGCTCGAGGTCGACTAGTAGATTACGGGCGCGTACAGGGCGCCTACGTCTGTCCCGAGTGCTGCCTTGGTCGGCATTGTCGCGGTTGTTGTGTGGTTGTTGGCACTGGTCACCAACTGCATCTGCGTTAGCAATAGGTTGCTGCTGGGTGTTGGCTTACTCCTGTTGGCGCTGTGCTGCGCGGTTCTGATTCCTGGCATTACGGCCTTCTTTTTGAGATTCCGTTTCGCCATCATGGGGTGGCTCATCAGCGGAGACCATGAAAGCTTCATGATCGGGCATTTAGGAGTTGCTCTCAACGTCGCTTCCATATGGATTTGGCATCAGGACGATACGGGGCACCTGGAATTCACCGCAGTCCAGAAACTGGGCGGGTTCGGGTGGGTCTCCAGATTGGATCTGGCAAACCTAGTTGAGCTTGGCAGAGTACTCGGTGGCCGAGTTCCGTAAACTGAAGAAGACGCGAGATGGACCCTACGCCGACCTTGATGAATGTAGTGCCACCTCAGACAGATCTATGCACTCAGCAATAGTACTGTTGATGCGATCTAGCCCCATGATCAGGTCGGAAGGCATAGGTGGATGGGCGACGGCAATAAGATCTGGAACCCTCTCGGAGGAAGAGAGTTCGCCGACTTGCTGAGCGAGCAGCGTGATGATCCTTGAGTGGAGAACTTGTCCTACCGGGGCAGATCCGACGGAAACTGAGCTAGTGGTGGACGCCGAGTCCACGGAAGATGTTGAGTCAATGAAAGAAGCGGTTAGATCGGAATCCGCCGGCATGGTCCCGAAGCGAATCTAGATCGGGTTGGTGAGGAGGTCCTTCATGCTCTCAGTAAAAATAACGTCAGGACGGGATGCCATCAAGGTCGCCTGGGAGGATCTCACAATCACCCCTACCTGACGTGCCAGCTGTCGGATTTATAAGCCTGGCAGTCCACCAAGGGGTTACCCAAGTGGTTGATTTGTAGGTGAGGGCGATTGTGAAACCAAGATCTCAAAGGTGATCGTGAGAACACGAAGGGACACGAGAGTTTTAGACAGGTTTGGGCCTCTGGAGAGTAATACCCTACATCCTGTATGCTGGTTTGTATTGCTTTGCGCTAGTGCATGAAGAAGTTTTTGGATACTCTCGAGGGGTGCCTTTGGCCACCTTATATAAGCTGACGACCTAGGTTTACAAGTCGATTTGAATCTAATCTACTCAATAGTTACATGGAAAGTAATCTGAGCCGATCTACAATATGCGTTCCACAATATCCGAGCAGATTTGGTCTGTCTTGTTGCCTTGACATGTACTCAAAGTAACTTCATGTTCATAGCCCGCACAACCTAGTCGGGAGTGCCCACCTGTTAGGTCCGACCAGTAACCTGGTCGGTAGGGACCCATGGGGTACCCATATCCCTCAAGGATGATGATCGGGTGGAGGATGTGTGTCGACTACCGGAAGTTAAATAAGGCAACTAGAAGGATCACTTCCCTTTGCCTTTTATTGATGAAATGCTCGAAAGGTTAGCAAAGCATTGTCACTTTTTCTATCTTGATGGATATTCCGGGTTCTTTCAAGTTCCTATACACCCAGATGATTAGCATCAGACCACGTTCACTTGTCCATATGGAACTTTCGCTTATAGAAGGGTGCCTTTCGGATTGTGCAACGCACCTGCATGTTTTCAACGTTGCATGATGGATATATTTTTGGATTTCATTGAAGATATTATGGAGGTATTTATGATGATTTTTCAGTTCACGGTACAAGTTTCGACAACTATCTGGAAAATCTTATTAAAGTTCTTAAGCGATGTGGAGAAGTTGATCTAGTCCTAAACTGGGAGAATTGCCACTTGATGATGAAACAAGGAATAGTACTTGAGCATGTCATCTCAGAAAGAGGAATAGAAGTTGATAAATCAAACATCGAAACTGTGGAAAAGTTGCCTCCGCCGACATATATTAAGTCATTGAGAAGCTTTCCCGGATACGCTGGATTTTACAGGAGATTCATTAAGGATTTTTCAAAGATCACCAAACCATTGACACAGCTCCTGCAAAAAGATGTGAATTTCAAGTTTGATGAAGACTGCCTCCAAGCTTTTAGAACTTTAAAATAATCGCTCATCAGTGCATCCATTATTCAACCTCCAGATTGGAATCTACCTTTTGAAATAATGTGCGATGCAAGTGATTATGCTATTGGGGAAATCCTTGCAAAGAAAATAAGGGAAGGTACATGCAATTTACTATGCTAACAAGACTTTAAATGAGGCTCAAATAAATTATGCAACTATGGAGAATGAATTGCTTGCGGTAGTGTTCGCTTTTGAAAAATTCAGATCTTATATTGTGAACTTCAAGGTGATTGTGTACACTGACCACGCTGCAATTAAATATCTTTGGTCCAAGAAAGATGCTAAACCACGTCTGATTCGCTGAATATTGCTGCTGTAAGAATTTGATGTGGAGATCAGAGATAAAAAGGGATCAGAAAATATGGTGGCTGACCATTTGTCGAGAATGTATCAATAAGATGATGGAAAAGAGCCTATTGAAGATCGAATGAGGGATGATCATCTATATAGAATCCTTGACAAAGATACTTGGATAATGACATTATTAGAGCAATAAAAGGAGCTCCCTTCAATCACTTACATAGGAATCAAATGATAAAAATGGTTGCTAAAAGTAAGAAATACTATTGGTCTGCACCTTACCTATATAGATATGGAGCAGATGGAATATTAAAAAGATGCATCCCAAGGGAAGAAAGGGAATCGATACTTCGAAAATGTCATTCATCAGAATATGTAGGACATTATGGACACTTCAGAACTCAAGCAAAAGTCTAGGCAAGCGGATTTTATTGGCCAGAGATGCATGAAGATGCAAAGAGATTCGTTGCTACTTACTCGAAATGCCAAAGAATAGGAATTATTTCAGCTAGAAATTCTATGTCGTTGAACTACAACTTGCAGGTGGAATTATTTGACGTTTGGGGTATGGATTTCATGGGACCATTCTTAAACTCACATGGATTTGAGCACATCTTGATCATGGTTGATTACGTATCTAAATGGGTAGAAGCTATTCCATGTCAGAAGGTGTCAACAGAAGAATCAATTCACATGATCAAGACTACAATATTTCCCAGATATGGAGTGCGAAGAATTTTGATCAGCGATAGAGGATCACATTTAACAGGAAAAGATTTTAGCAAATGTCTATCAAAATTGGGGATTGAACATAGAGTATATACAGCCTATCATCCTCAAACGAATGGACAAGCAGAAACTTCTAATAAACAGCTGAAGGATATCCTGAAGAAGACGATGATCAAAGGATGGAAGGATTGGTCAAAGAAGTTAGATGAAGCATTATGGGCATACAGGATAGCTCACAAAACACCTATACGTATGACCCCGTATCAATTCATCTATGGAAAAACATGCCACCTTCTTGTCAAACTCGAACAAAAGCTTATTAGGCTATAAAGGAGATGAATCTTGATGTTGATGTTGCAAGGGTAAAAAGAAGAATTTCAGATCAGTGAATTAGAAGAGATGAGGCTTAAAGATTACCACAGTGCAAGCATTTATAAGGAAAGGATAAAGAGGTGGTTCGATAAAAGGCTTCACAAGAAAAAATTCAAAGAAGGAGACAAAGTGCTACTGTTCAACTCTAGGTTCAAACTCTTCGGTAAAGAAAAATTGATCAGCAAGTGGGACGGACCATACGTGGTTCATTCTGTATCATCAACCAGAGTAGTAACGATTATGGACATCAAAGGAGATCAATATGTTGTGAATGGACAACAACTAAAGGTATTCTTGGAACCTGACGTCGTGCCTATCACTTATATTGATGTTTACACCATAGAGGAAGAACAGCCACGTCAAACCTGACGACACTAAAATAGGTACCTTGTACATACTCTATCTTACATTATATTATTTTCTTTTGAATTTTTGTATGGGACTCGAAAAATTAGATATATTTTTAGACGTACACGCTGCCACGAAAAAGCGGAGGGCAGAGGAGCCAAAAACCCCGTGGGCCAATCGGCCTGGGAGGTTTTGCCTCCGATTCGGTTTCCCCTTTCCCATCGTTGGTAATGATAGAATATGGAAGTAAATTTTTGTGGGAAAGAGTGAGGAAGTTTTTTGGAAATGTGTGGATCCTTGGCCAAGACTTCAAGAGTATATAATGAGGCCAATTGGAGCTCGAGTTTCGCATCTATACAAGCAATTAAGATCTACCCAAACTAGAAAAAAGTGTAATGACGACATCCAGAAGCTCAGGAGACAAGAGGGGGTAGCAATTGGTGAAGGAGGAGGCCAAGCCGATCGGCCTAACCTCCCTAGGCCGATCGGCACCACCCCCTCCCTTGGCCGCCACCTTCGCCCTTCAATTGGAAGCTAAGAGATGCGAGTTGGGTCCCAAAACTCCGTCAAGGACTGCTCATAATGCTCGCATTAGCATTGGAGGCAAGACGCTGTCTGGAAAGCTCGCGGATCGCAAGTTCATCGTCCTCTCGAGTGATGACGAGGTGCCGATGAAGAAGAAGGAGGCTATCATCGCTCCCATAAGGCGTTCAGTAAGGCTCCTCGGGATCAAGCGCAAGAGCTATGTGGAGAAGACACACAAGTACTCGCTGGCTGACTATGGAGCTGATAGCGACTAGGAGGACGATAGGAGCCCCGGATCGTGGGGTGTTGCAGGCCATGACGACGAAGAAGATGCCAACACGTACTGGGATTGGGCTGATGAGATGAAGAAAAGGAAGGAGGAAGAGGAACGTCGTCAAGACAAGGGCAAAGAGAAGGATCTAGAAGACGACGGGCTAGAATCGGAGGAGCATGATCGTACGTGTTGTACCGCTTGTAGGAAGAACATCTACTACCTCGTCGACGCTGTCGATGACATCATGGAGGCCTTGCAAGCTCTGGATCAGAAGGTTGAAGACAGTGATTACTGCCAAGAGGATGACTTCAAGTTCATGTAGAGGAACGTGAGGAAACTCTTCAGGATGTGCAACAATATGAGAAAGAACAAAGCTAATGGCGAAGGAAGCAGCAACCATCCCATGTGCAAGCAGTGTGGGCAGTGTTACTAGTGCGTTTACAAGCATATCTCCCTTTGTACTTCATTCGGTTACGATGAGGACGTCGTAGATTTTAAGCGTTTGGGGGGGGGAAGGGGGGAGATCGCCGCTCATAAGGAGTTTTTGGATCTAGTTTGGTTGAGTCGAGTCGTGTGAGAGTCTAAATTAGTGTTTTTTTATTTCAATCAAAAGTAGAAAAAGTAGTAGTCTTCTTAAGCTTCTGGGAAGACTTAGACCTATATCGATACTTTAGCATCTTTGTGAGAAGAAGCGTGAATGAAATCGAGGGTCATGCGAGTGTTTTTAGCGTCTACCTTTGCTTGCTTATATTTTATTTTATCTTTACAACTTTGGATCATGAGCATTGCCTTGAATTCTTAATTTTAGTTGTGGTGTTTAGTAATTGATTTGTTTATGCAATACCCATGCTTTATGATGATCAAGTGCTTCAGTTATGATTATGCTTTATGAGTAAGGCTTAATTAGAGGTGATCTAAAATTTTATTGCTTATCTAAAACTCTGCAAAAACAAGATTGATCAAGTTCTTTAACCAGGTTGAGAGTTATTATTTATCCTAGCCAATGCCCAAAAAGATTTATTCATACCACCATAAGCAGATTTGACGCTTTGAATTGAGTTACGATCGCTCTCTCTTGGTTTGCTTTAATTTTGAGCATTGATCATATCTTTTTACCATTTCTAATTTCTAGCCTCCTCAATATTCAGTAATGAGAGTTTTTTACTATAACAATCATATTTTCTACTGAATTCCTAAACCCAAACCAAATATTTCTTGATTTTATTACCTATTCCTTGAACACAACCCAATATTTGAAATTATGTTCTGTTTCTGGTCGAGCTTTATGAAAAGTAAGGAAAAGTACAAGAAAAGGAAGTTTCACTAGAAAGTTGAGCCAGAGTGGAGGAAAAGAGAGGCCAGGCCAATTGGCCTGGTCCCCTCTGGGTCGATCAGCCTGGGGTTTCCTTGCCTCGGTTTGCGCACAACAAATTTCTGGAAGGCCTCTGGAAGGATCTAAAACTAATTTTTATGGTGTGGTGTTTAGAGGAGGTTCGGAGAAGAGATTAAGAATAAAAAAAGAAAGAAAGAAAAGTATTGAGAAAGAGAAAAGGAAATAATAGAAGAAAAAGAAAAAAGAAATAAAGGAGGAGTTTTTACTATCATGAAGATCAACAGAGGTGCAAAGAAAATATGAACTTGTTTATGGAATAGATTTTCATTTCAACCATGTGCAATCCGACGACGAGGATATTGCTTGTGCCTCAGAGTCACTATTTTATTTACCTTTGCACATGTCCGCCATTCTATATCTTCTCATCCTTAAAAACCTCACATTATGTGGATATTCTTATGATCAATGGCTCGGAAGCTAGGCAGCCGCTAGAGAGTTTTCTTAATTCGATGATATAAGTGTTGATTCTAGCTAGCCTTACCCAAGCTCCACCATATAATTGAGTGATTTTTGAGAGATGAGAGCTTGCAAATAAGTAGGATAGCCACCTTTCATTTGAGCGACATGTAAGCACCTGGAAAAGAATTCTTATTTCAATTTTGTTGTAGAGAGATTGTTTTATGATGAAAGAAAAACCCTCCGACGAAAGCCAGAAAGTAAGTGTAGTTGATTCTTGAAGTTACTTGGTCTTAATAATAGTCGTGGGGAATCTTTGCTTAGGTAAAGCTTTGAACACCCATACTTTAATTATCTTTGCTGCTCCTCTGATCTTTTGTTTGAAGGCTAGGTACTTGACTCGCTTGCTCAGGTTTAGTTCAAGATCTTTGTTCAACCCTGCTGGAGAAGTTTATAGTAACCTAACTTGCTCGAGGACGAGCAAGAGCTAAGAGTGGGGGGATTGTTGACGCTTATTATTGATACACTTTTAGTGCTTTTAACTAGTGTTTTTATGCTTAATCTTATACTAACCCGCCACTTGGCACCTGAAATAACCCCATTATTGCATATGTGTTGTATTTTGGAGTATATTGCATTATGACATGAAATACGACATAATCAAGGGGGTTTGCATAAAGAACTTAATGGATATTTGGACATGGGTCGTCGAGGGAAGCTAGCACGAGGAAGGAGAGGATCAGAAGGGCCAAGAAGGGCCCAGGACGATCGGCCTGGGACCCTTTGGGCCGATCAGCCTGGCCCATTCCAAGGCTCGACCGACCTCCCATTTCTTCAGCGTGAAGTCTACGATAATGTCTAGGGTTTTTTCACCGATATTGACCCGAAGCCGCCCCCTATGGGAGACTATAAATACCCCCTCATGAACTTTAAGGAAGAGAGAAGGGGAGAGAGAGGAGAAAGCACCACGTAAGCACTATCCACCACCGCCACAAGGAGGAAAAACGGAGAGAAGATTGGATCTACGAGAAGCCACGCGAAGTGGAGCACCAAAGGGGGAAGGAATCTCCCAAGCCAATCGGCTTGGAAGTGCCCAGCTCGATCGGCCTAGGGCTTTTGTACCCCCGTTTGTTGTCGTCTCCGGTCCAATTGATCTGCAGGGCGATCTTTACCTAGAATTCTATCAACACGTGTGTGGCGGAACACCTCGGATTAACTTAGCTAAAGCACAGTTAAGTCACCTAACACGCAAATCTCATGCTTTAATCAAGTTAACTCGACGATCCGTCGGATTTCATCCGATAAAACCACTTAAACAGGACCGAGTTAGCATAGCTCACACGAAGGTGAGTGGTTCCAGAGAATACAACAGATCAAATAATTAGTCCAACGATTCATTACACACTGGTTCGAAATCAGAGTTTTACAAGGTTCAAAAGCAACGGAAAGATAAAATAGCGGAAGCTAGCGGCGGGGTCGGATGTCCCTGATGAGGCCGATCAGGACATCAATGATCCCGCTCCTCGCCGTCTGAGGAGGGATCTCACTCGACCGTCCACCCAGGAGGAAACTGGGGCGGCCAAGTGCCAGCAGCAACAAACCCAGAAGTTTCAACTTCACCTGAAAAAGATGCCAAAAGCAAGGCTGAGCTACTAAGCTCAACAAGACTTAACCGACTAGTGGGGAAAACTACTCCACCAACATCTAGACATGCAAGGCTCTTTGGCTGAGGGGTTTGTTTTGCCAAAAGCGACTACAGTAGGTCCTTACTTCCAATATTTTAGCTCAGATTCTAAGTTCATTAACCAGTCTACATTGGCAACTTATGCTAAACAAACATAGTTTCCAACAACAATGTGTAGAACAAGCATTGAGTTCATATCATCATCATGTTCCATCTTTACTCAGTGTAGCATCGCGATCAAGCAGTCTCAAACTGTGAGAGGTAGACGAATCAATTCGAGTCCTTAACCATGCATGGCGAACCTAACCTCACGACATCCGCGCACCACCGAGGGTCGCTTCCTGTGTCGGCCGTCCCCATCAATTCCCTGACCCGTGTCGAGCCCACCTCTCTTGGTGCAAGGTTCCACAGACTCAACCTCTGTCGTTCCGTGACCACACTTGCCACCACATGCGGACGCAGGGGAAACTCTGTTCTAGAGACAGTGGATCGAACCGCTCATGTCCAGGTTCAATCAGGTACTAGGCTTCCCCATCCCATAATGGGTATGAGATTAGTACTTTCAAACACTTGATCACGAACACCACCACTGTCGGACCTAAACAGATTCAAGTAAACAGACGGGGCGATCCACCGACCACCAACGAGTTTACCAGGCCCTGCCCCGTCCACCGTCCTTATAGTTGTAACCAGAAGGAGAACAACCAACTCCTATAACTCGCGAATGACAGGAAATCACTCGACTTCTACCGAGCCTTATTAAGCATTGCAACTACTCGGACTCAACAGACTAGTGTTCAGATCCAGGGAACTAAGTCATGCATCTATGGTTTCAAACAACTCCTATAACATAAATGCACATACATACAAAGGAAGGCATGTGCAAGTTTAGAAAGTTGGGTTCATGCTCCGGGGCGTGCCTTCGAGTGGGGTGGAGGCAAACTGGTCCTCTGCGAGTTCTGCTTCAGCTCCTGCGGTCGGCGGCTCAACTACTGCTCTGTCTTCTGGCGCCGGATGCAGTTCGTATGTGCCGTCGGCGAGATTTAGCTCTACACGGAATGCAATGCAGGGTTAGACATTTAGACGGTTATTTCAACAACACTTGCACGTTCTAGCTCAGACACTAGTAGCCAAGCTACAGGAAAGGTGGGGGAGTCCAACTTCAGTTGGTGGAGAACAGGACAAAAGGGTCAGATTGGGAGAAACTTATGATCTGACCCTTAGGCCTAAGGAATAACTGTACCAGGGTCCTCAGACTTAACACAGAGAAGTCCCTAAAATTTTACGCAGATACCCTCGGGTCAAAGAAAAAGATATAGCCGAGTCCTCGGGCGAGGTGGACAAGGGTCGGCGAAACAGACAGGGTCGGGCGAGACGGAAAAAGAGGTCGGGTGAACCGAGAAGGGGTTAGCAGCTTACCTTTAGGACTACTGGTGAAGTCTTGGGGTCGGGAAGAAACAGACTTAGGCGGAAGGGCTAAGGCGCTAAGGCTTGGGCGACGGCGAGGTTCGACGGTGTTCCAGCGGCGGCGGTGCTTCTTGTGGACAACAAGCAAGCTCTAGCACCGTGCGGAGGAAACAGGCGGCTGGCGAGTTGGGAGAAGTGGGTTTGAGCGGAAAGGGAAACTTTCTCAAGAGCTCAAGTGGCAGTGCTCAAGTGCAAGCAGAGTATGGTGCGGCGAAACAGCAATGGCGAAGGAAACTCCGGTAGGGGCTCTGGTACTCCCTTTTATAGCTGCGCGGAAGAGAGAGAGTTTGAGCGGCGTGAAGATCGGGTTGAAAAGGATGGAGTGCTCTGCCTTGGCGGCGATTGGGCGGCACCTCCATTGGCTGGCGAAGCAGAGCTTTGGGGATAGGGCCTTTGGTCATTGGGCACTGGGGACAAAGCCGGCGCAGGCGCGGTTTTA
This sequence comes from Setaria italica, assembly GCF_000263155.2. Lineage (NCBI taxonomy): Eukaryota > Viridiplantae > Streptophyta > Magnoliopsida > Poales > Poaceae > Setaria > Setaria italica. Next base: position 27,904,741 of record NC_028450.1, on the reverse strand, counting down.
CCAGGATTAAGATTTGGCGAGGGCGAGCAGGGTTTGGTCGTGTCAAGCGGCAGATTGTGGGCGGCGACTTGACTGGCGTGTGACAGGAACGAAGGCACTACAAGCGAGGTCGAGCAGGCGAGGTGACACGGCGAGTGGCGGCACGAGCGAGCGCAGAACAGCGGCTTGCCGGGGCGCGTTACTGGCGAGGCGGAAAAAGGAGCTATCTCTGCCGGAGCCGTGGTTGGCGAGGGCGGTATCGTCGTGGAGCGCGCGTGGGCGGCGCGACTGTGGAGGAGACGGAAAAGCCGGAAGGCATCGGGGCGCACGGTCGGGGATTCGGGCGAGGTGATGGGTGCGGGATGCGAGGCGGTCTGGCGCGGCAGCGGCAAAACCTCTTTCACGGTGGCGACAGGGCGCCTTGGCGCGGCCGCCGAGGGTGCGAGCGAGACGAGGCGAGGTAGAAAGGGCTGCAGGGCTTCCGCGCGTGATTGGGAAGGGGCGCACTGATCATTCTTGTTGCGGCCGGTGACTGGGTGAGGCGGCGCTCGTCAGGGAGGTCGAGCCACGCAGCGGAGAGGCTCTGAAGCGGGGCGCACGCTGGCTCTAGCGTGTTTGACTCGAGAGATCCGTGGGATCCGGTTTTGGGTCCACCACTCAGTCTCTGGTTCTCCCATAGCTCTAAGATTTTGGAGGGACACAACTCTTTGGGACTTAGAGAGAACCGGCGGTTTGTTGGGTCAGTGCGATTTTGTTGGGTTTTTAGGGGTCGGACCGATGGAAACTGCAGATTTGAGATTAGTCTTGAGATTAACTCGGCAGATTAACCAAGGTCGTTACAAAGTGTAAGATCATAGGGTAAAGTCTCTATTTGTCCTTGAGGCTGTATGAAGATCTTGATTTGTAATCACTGAACCTCTTGTTTAAGATCTGTTTGTTATTTATCATATCTTGATGATGCTCGTTCATGTAATGGCTAGTCAGCGTTACTTTGGGTTGCTTATTTGCTTACCTAGAATGATCATCAAGCCGTGTTCTTATCGTTCAATATTTGAATACCCTCATGCAATGACAACGTGTGAGAGGGAAAGTGTTGGGTATGGTTCACATCCACTCACAATAATGCTTAGATCCAGTACTTTCATGCATGGTGATTACATCTACAAGTGATCCTAGATCCCTAGAACAAGCGTTTTATCTATCTTGTTTGCATTCATACTCTCTATCTGCTTTAATCTAAGTCACTAATTCTTTTGTTAGATCAATCTTATCATATACAAAGAATCTTCGGTTACATAGATTAGTGCTTAAACCTTGGGGGATTACTCTAAGGAAAGAGCTACAACTGATCCGTACGCTTGTGATTCATAAATTCATGTGTTAACTGCCGTCAACGCATCCACACCAGACATCTGAAAGTTACAAAGATTATGTGGGGACTTTTGGCAACCTTCTTATGCATTGATACATATCAGACAAAGTCCAAAACTGAGAAATAAGTGGGGAAATAGCTTCGGTGCAGGCACCCCCACTGTCATGTGCTTCGGAATGTAGTTTATTTTTTATTATATGTTAGTCTTAGTTTATCAATGTTGTCATCTATTGTAGAAGAGTACATGTTCTTTCCACTTTTGCATGGTTAATCTTACCTCTATGACTTTTGATCTTAGATAATTATTAAAAGATTGCTTCGGTGTAATGTCTCCAACATTTTTAATGTATGTTGATGTAGTTTAGGATTGGGGAATACTAAAACATATCTGAGCATGTCTAAGCCTCCTTGCTCTTAGTTTTTCTCTTCTTATTATTAATCAAGACAATTCTTGTATGTAATAAATGCCATTTGGAATAATATAGTAACCATGAAAAATTCAGAAGGAAATTCAAAAGAAAAAGAAAGAAAAATGGCAAAAAGATCAAATTCGGCAAAAATTTGACCGAAATTTGAATTTCAAATTTGAAATTCAGAAAAAATTTGACCAATATGTGGAATACAAGTATGAGAGTATTTGGAATTGAGAAATCAAAAACTTGGAGTTAAATTGGTGCCAAATATTACAAAAGCATCAGAGAAAGAAGAAGAAAAGAAGATTGCCGTTTACTGTTCCTCGTCCGACAATAGGGTTCAGTGAAAACAGCTCCAGAGTTCACTTTCAAAATTCATTTCTGAAGAATTTTTCCAACAAGTGCACTAGAACAGCTACATTATATTGAAGTATGCACCTTGGACTACAATAATCATGTGATGTTGGCCAGGAACAGTAAGAGGAAGGAGGTCAAACTCGAGCTCAAAGTCAGCACAAAATCACAATTGTCTGAAACTCTGAAAAATGACAGCAGTTAGGCTTTGGATTGGAATTCAAATTCAGAGTAATTTAGATCAAGCAAGGTACTCATTCATAAGCAAAATGGAACTTTGACACATTATAGAACATATTTGAGCAGAAGTTGGATTGAAAGAATAAGGTTTGGATCATTGAATCGGTTCACCAAGAAAGCTCAACACCACTGTCAGTAAACTGACGAACTAAATGTCAGTTTCAGTGAACTTCAAAGGAACCCGGAAAAGAAATCGAAATTGCGTCGAATTCGATGTTTATCTTGAGTCAAAGCCAAAACAAAAGATGATGGGTTCGAGATTATCTTCAACTTCTGTTAAGGCACGGAAGGCCGTCGGATTGGAGATCGACCACGACTGGACTCTGAAGATCACGGGCGGGAGAAGCGGTGACAGAACCTCCAGACGTGTCGCCGCCGCCGTCGTCGGTCGTCCGCCAGCGCAGCTAAGCTAGGCCACCTCCTCACCACATACGCCTACGGGTAGGCCACGGTGTCACCCATGCGCGCGGTGAAACACTTGAATATCTACCGCTCCCGCGCCGCCGTTTCACCGCCGCTCTTTTTACCGCCGCCCGTGCCTCTTCTGTCAAACACCGCCACCACGCAAAATTCTACCACCTCCGGGCAGCTCTCGTCGATTCTTCTCGCCCACTCCTCCACAGACACCCCAGCCATACCCTGAGCTAGTTGTTGTCCCACATCCTCGCCGGAATAGCCGTGCTCGCCGCCGCTTCTGTCCGCCGTCGTCGCGCCGCCCGCTCACGGTGAGAACCACCTTGCGCTGCCTTTCTTCTTCCTTGAGCAGTCGTAGTCGAGTCCTTAGGGTCTAAGGATGGAGTAGAAGCAATTGTTTGAGTCGGTTAAGCAGTTGTCGCGAGTAACCATGGCCGGCCGAGGGAGTCGCCGCCCGTCGCCGTGGAGGGGGTAGCTCGGGTCGTCTCCAGGGGAGCTATCGCCGCGCACGAGGTCGTGTAGGTCTAGGGCTGGAGTAGCAACCTAGTCTCGCCGCCGGGAGGGCGCCGGCCGGCGAGCCACGCCGCCCCCTGTGTCGGCCACGTTTTGGCGGGAGGTAGGGGACGACTCTGAAGCTAGGGCCCGCGCGTCAGAGGGAGAGGAAGGAGGCGTGGCCAGAGAAGGCAGGCCGAGCGCGGCCGGTTGCTGGGCCGCAACCCTGAGGCCCAGTAACGCGCGCGCACGGTTCGGCTAATAAAAAGAAAAGGGCCGGCGTGTCGCCACGGCCCAGTGAAGCCGGCTGATGTTGCGGAGAAAAGAAGGAAGAAGGAAAAGAGGCCGTGGGCCGGTGCTGGGCTGCCAAAAAGGAAAAATCGGCCCACGGAGCCCATCAGGAAGAAGGATAGGGCCGGCGGGTAGAGTGTATAGGAGAGGTGGGGTCCGCGTCGTGGGGCCCAGTGTTTCGTGAGAGAGGGTAGCACGGGGGTGAGTAAGAAAAGTTTTTCCGGGGGAATTTTCGGGAAAAGTTAGATTTCTTTAGTAAAATAATCCGTTTAAATTCGTTTTGCACCATTTTAATCACAGAAATTTGTAGGAGTATCCAAAATTAGTGAAACCAATTTTGTTAGGCTTGTTTTATTTTCCTTTATGCATTAAAATTTTTACACCTTAGGAAAATAATAAAAATTTAGGTATTTATTTAATGCCTTCCTTTTTAGGTAATTAAATAAATACTTAATATTTATAAAATGTATAAAAACATGAATAATACTTTATCAATCACAAATAACACTTTACCCATAGGAAATTAGATTTTCAAGTTAGAAATTATTTACACCTTTATCAAAAATTAAAAGCTATAGGAAGGGTTAAATAAGGAAAATAAAAATATAGGTTAATCTTTTTAGATTTCTTTTATGTGTTGACTTACAACTTATTCGTGATAAGTCGTATAGTCCTTGTTGGCTTGCAACTTTATCATGAAGAAAAGTTGTATAGTCTGTTATTTAAAAAGTTTGCATTCTAACCCCTGCATATATTGCGCCGTAGATCCAGAAGCACCAGAAGAGGATTGTTGGGAATTTTCAGAAGGACCTTTGGAGTTCGACGAAGTATTTGAATTTGTCCCCTGTGAAGCGAATCCATCGGCTTCTACTAACCTTTTTAACGATCAAGGCAAGCCCCGGTGCATGTATACCTATCTATTTTGGAGTCATTATTTCATGTGGCTAGTTATAGGTTATTTGGCTATTGTATGCACTAAGTCTAGGAGTTGCTTGAAACCTATTCTTGTGTTTAATCATACCTTGTTTTAAGGACATCTTTGCCACTTGTTCAAATCTTAGAAACTTCCCAAGTCTAGAATTGCTTACTTGCTTACATGCTTGGTTTACCAACCTTAAGGCAAACTCTTAAGTCATACATGTTGCTTATGAAGGATAGTTTGGAGTATGAAAACGGACAGAAGCTAGAGATGTAGTTCTGTCTGCTAGATTAATCTGGTTAAGGCCCGATTCATGTCTTAACTGCTGATCAAGTGATAACATCTGATCACTTACTGGGTATGGGACCAGTAAAGCCCAGTAGATTAGTAAACTCTATGATCAGGAATGCTTCGTACCCGCATTTGACATGCTGGAGATTGGCAGGGGTGTAGCCTGTAAACTCACATGGAGATCGGGCCAGACGTGGGGTCCCATGTGGGGGTGCATCCCTGGGTCCGGGTAGTTGTATTCCTAATCATTGACTTTACTAATCGAGAGGTTGTTAGTACGACCTGGACAGTCGTATAATACTGGTGATCGGGGTGCTCTCCTGCAGGATGTAAATTGATCCGGATCGCCGCAATTCTCGGTTATGAATGCACTTGATCACTGTTGAGCATCGTAGTATAACTCATGTGATATAAAATCTCCTGTTGCCAAGTACTGTATGAATTAACAGTTATGATTGTTTTACTTCTGTTATCATCTAGAATGGTTAGGTAACAACTTAACTAAACTAAAAGACAAAACTAAGGCCTCACTCGTAGTAAGCTTTTTCGACAAAAACCGTGTCAACCAAGCACACCCAAAGGCTGACATGCATTCCAAAGAAAAACTATTATATTGGTTAGTCGGGTAAGACTTGCTGAGTACCCCGTACTCAGGGTTTTCCCCTTGTGGTTATCTTTCAGAAGCTCCATAGGAAGCTACCGAGGAGGAGACCCCGAAGACCTAGAGTATTGGCCTGAGTCTCTCAGTACTCTAGAAAACAGTTTATCGACGCATCTTCTCCTGAACTATTTATGTTTAATCTTAGAGATTATCTAACTCTGCATCACTAAGTTTGTCTCAACTTAAGTCTTGTAATAACTCGTACCTCTTAATTATGTATGTAAAAATGTAATGTTTGTTGATATTATCCCATCGCGGATATTATCCTGATGTATGGTGATGAAACACGCCGTGGATCTTTCGAGTAGTCCTAGGGACACTCGACGGACTACCGAACTTACGCTGTTTTAGGTGCGTCTCGGATAATTGCCGTTCTAAAGGCGATTAGGCGCACTTAAACCAGCTTAAGTTGGGCGGTTCCGCCACATTGTATCCGCCTCCAGTAAGGTTTCCGGTGAGATTAGAGTAGGCGTAAGAGGTTCGGGCTTTGGATTTAGGGGGTTTAGGCTCATGTGATCTCTCCATTGCTGGGTTTAGAGGGAAGGTCGTTAGCGATAGGCAAGCCTGGTGGTAGTGGCGATTGTGGGAACGAGGAGGCAAGGCGGCGGTGGCACCGCCAGCTGGGGCAGTGGAAGATGGTGGTTGGGCAGGGCTCAAGCGAGGGCTCAGATGGGAGCCAAGGTGGTGGTGGAGAGGGGGTGATGGGTGATGGCGGAGGCAGGTGAGGTCGAGGAAGATGAAGTTGTCAGGAGGAGGAAGAGAAAGTGTAGTCTCTGCGATCGGAATTTGAGCACATAAAAATTCGGGTGCTAGAGCTTGTAAGAACGCTCGGATGCCGTACAGGCAGCCCCTTAGGCTTGTCTACATGTTGACAAATGACAAATACTTAACTTTTCAAATTAAATAAAACTAATTGTACACAACCAACTTATAGGAGCATATATATGCAAAACGGAACATATAAACATATTAAATGACATGCTTGCAAACTTTAGTGAATTTTAGAACGATTTGCTATTTCTTAGGAAGGTTAAACGAGGGCAGTCAGCACGAAACTTCCAAAGCTGTGCATGTTAACCATTTTCAAAAAGTAAATAACACAAATTAGATAACACCAACGGTTGATGCGGGTTTGGTGATTTGTAATATTACAAATTTAATTCGACAAGGACATATGAATAACCTCTATGCTAATGAGGAAAAAGAATTAACACCCACGTGAACTAGACAAATTATTTTTAGTGCACGTTTACAGTTTAATGCACACGCCGGACTTTGTTTATTTAACATGAAATTCGTGGCCTCCAACATGAACCTGAACGTTATTGTCTCTTTCTCCCATCAAAATCACAGCGGAAAAAGAAAACAAATACTAAAAGGGTACTGTCCCCGTCTCCTTCCGCCTTTTGCTTTCACATGTTTGATTCCCCTTCTCCTTCATATTTCCTCGCTATACTCTCGCATGGTCTTCGATCTTGCCAAGTTCCAGGTTCGATCCCGCTGCCCCCAGAAGTTTCGTAGTAATCAGTTCTTGCATCCGTACTTAGACAGCTTGAACTTCTTGACCTCTTGGCTGAAAATTCCCCAACTTATTTCTTCGAATTTTTCTGTGTGGATTTCTTGCCTCAACTTGATCTTAGTAGTTTGTAGAGTTCTCTTATGCCTAAGAATCGTATGTTCTGGATCTTTCTATTCCTCTCAAATCCTTGCTTGCGATTAAGGGTTGGCTAATTTCTAATCGTCGTTTGCAGATCGGCGCGGTTTTGGTTGCGGAGGCGTGATCTTTCTTGTTGATTAGGGTTGCCTGTATTTCTATGGTCAGGGGGTCGCCGAATTTAGGAGGGAATAGTATGGCGTGAGTCGGTGATTGGATTAGTCTGTATCCTTCTTGCATCAAATGGTAGAGCAAGGCAAACCACGAGGCACTCCGGCGAAGGCGAAGAAATCGCCTCTCGTGGAGGCTGACGAGATTGGCCAGGCGAGCGAGGTGGTGCTTGCAAGAGAATCACCACTGGCGCCCAAGAACGACCAAGGATGTGGCGTCAGCCATAGTGATGGGGACGATGAAACGCAGGAATCAGATGGGTGCGTGCAAAATGGATGGGTCGACTTTGGGCATTCGCTGCAGCTGCTGCTGTTCTCGCGGCAGTGGGATCTCGCTGAGAGTCTTGTTGCTCTAGCAGATCAGCAGTCACTGCTGGATTATGGCCTGTCAGTTGCCCTTGACGCCATATGGTTCTTGCGGACGAAGCGGGACCTTGAGGGGATCAATGGTCTGATAGCGAAGATTGTGGCCTCGGGAGCAAAGGATTTTGCAAGAGCAATCCTCAGGACGTCACTGCTTGCATCTTGTGTTGCAGCTTGCCAAAGCAAGGCTATCTCTGTGGGTGATAGCAAGGAGATCGTCGCCGATAGGTGATTCTCACCTTATACATATAAATGTTTCTTTCAGAAAGGTCTGCTTAATACATTATTGGTGATGCTATTTCTTTTGGTTTCGAAATTTAGATTGCATGACCGTCTGCGGGATTGTCCTGGTGCCGACCATCTGAAAATTGAGGCAGGTGTCAAAGTTCAGAAGTTTATGGAATGGGCTTTGCAGTGTATTCATATGCATCATTGTTCTGAAGAGACACAAAGGTACAGATGGAACAGCAACACTCTCCAAGAGGTACAGCTCCATTTGTCAGCATTTAGAGCCTTCTTGGACATAGCTGGTGACAATCTCAGTGGCAAGATTTTCACCGAGGCATTTGATGCGGCCTGCTTCCCCCTTACACTCTTCTCAAGTTTATTCGAACCTGGATGGTCTTCTGGGAGTTCAGCAGTCTCGATTAAGGGCCTTTTATCATTGCTGGTTGAAGGGGGTGCGGACAATGTAAATCAGTGTTTCCTGGAAGCAGCACGTTTTGGAAGTACTGAGCTTGTACGCATTCTGCTGGAGGTAATTTTGGTTCTCATTAATCTTGATATAGGAGTTAATCAATGTGTTTAGCAAAACACTAAATGAGCATTTCAGTACTGTTTTTTTTTTTTGCTTTTTTCTAGAAGAGATCTATTGTGTAAGTCATTAGCAAGATATTAAATCCAGAGCTCTAGATTATTTTCCTGGTTTTACTTATGTTCCCAGTACTAGAGAGGCAAGTTTTGTGATGGCATCTAGGAAAATCCAATGCTTTGAATGGGCAAACAGTTATGGATGTATTTACCTTTTATTTTTGAGCCGTAAAATATTGGAACCAGTTCCAGTTGCAGTTCAAGATGGTATTCCAACTTATAGTCTTATTCGATAATTAGAGCACTCTATTGTAACTCGTCCTAATTCGGGTCTGCCAAAATTTAGACTGGCTGGTCAACATTGTGTATATTTGGCTTGTGTCCTTAATTTGGGTGTGCAACTAAAACTTAGTCAATGGTAGTCCATTCTTGGTAGTCCATTCTCCTTCTGAAATTATAGCCAAGTTAGAGCAAACAAATTTATGGTTAAATTCTGTATGTCCTCTGGTTTGTTTTTGTCGGGCAAGTAAGATCACAAACTAAACACGCAATTTTCAAATTAGAGCGTCCTGTTCTGGCAAGACCTTCAGTTTATTCCCACTCAAGAAATTAAATAGTTTGGTTTACTGTTCTATACTCTTAAGAAGCAATCATTGTAATATTATAGTTATGTAACTACCATTTTCTTCCTGTTGAAGCTTTTGAGCTTTTAACTATTTATCTTCATTCGAGAGCATGTCCTTAGAGTACTTCAACTAGCTGAGGCATTTTGTGCTTTTCAATGGAACATGATTGGGCCTATGTCTATGTGTATTTTGAATAAAATGTAGATTGCTCCTGAAGTATACTTTGATCTTGCGATTTTGTAGCTGTGAATTAATTCTGCAATTTGGCCAGAAAAAGTTTAGCGGTAATGTGAGGCCCTTCCTGTTTAGGTTCTGTTTCCTTATGCTGTCGAATGGAATGAAAACCAGTTTTTCTTTTGAAACAGTCTTGTCACATTATCCTAAAAATGCTGAGCAATGGTATTGGCTTCTAAACTATCATTTTCCTTTTAACTAAAGATATAATATTGTAGTAACTACCATTTTCTTTATGTCGAAGATTTTGGGCTTCTAACTACTTTCTACACTAGAGCATGTTCTCAATGCTCTTCAACTACATGAAGTGTTTTGTCCTTTTCCATGGAATGGGATTGGACCTTTGTTCATAAATATTGATTTACTGAAGAAGTATAGTTTTGCCTTGAAATTTTGTAGCATTTGCATCATTATAGAGGATTTAGCCTGAAAAAGGTTTACGGTGATGTGAGGTCCTTCCTGTTAGATTTTATATTTCCTTGTATATACAGGATGGGATGGAAACCGCTTTTTCTTTATGTGAAAAAAAAAACTGTTGTATTATCCTAGAATTGTCAAACAACTGTACCCTTAAACATCTTTGTAAAGTACATCTGAGTTAGTACACCATGACAATTGACAACCGTAACATGTGTCCCTTTATGCAGATTGGGTATCAGAATAGCTTGGCTGTGGACATTGATATGGCTCTAGTTTATGCTTCTCATTACTGCAAGTTGGACACAATGGCATGCTTGGTTGACGAAGGGAACGCATCCTCTTTCCTTGGTCCTATGATAAAAGCTGCTGAGCGTGGGTGCTTGCAGGTCGTCCACTGGTTTGTCAGTCGAGGTGTTTCTGAGATTGAGACGTGCCTTGCCCTCACAACCGCTGCCTCCAGCGGCCATTTCATGGTGGCCTCCTACCTACTTGAACAGATCCCCCAGCAGGTCCTCGAAGCTCTCAGCACACAGATCCTGAAAGCTGCTCGTGGCCAGGGCAGCAGGTCACTTGACGGTGTCGCCTTCCTCCTGAGATCCAACTTCCTAAAAGATGCCGCCGCGACATACGAGGCGGCAGACCTCATCGCGAGGGGGGCCACCAATGGCGAGCCCCCAGACCTGGTCGCCTTCCTGAAAGAGCACTGGTCCCAGGCTGCCTTCGCCGAAGGGGTGAGCGCCGGCGAGGCGCATTTCGTGAATGTCATGAGGGTTCTCAGGAGAGGCGCATCCCCCATCTGCCTTGACAACCTCCCATCACAGATGGTACTCGGCATCGCCTACCTGCCGCTGTACCAGGCGTGTGTGAGCGAGTCAGGTGGGCAGCTGCTGCCTCAGAGACTGAGGGGTGAGATGGTGGAGGCGATGAGCCGGCTCGGAGAGCCGATTGGTGCTGAGAGCCAGGGGAAGGATCTGGTAATGGCTCTGGAACGCCACATGCCGTCTTTCTTGGTTGGATCTTGAGAGGTTTCCCAAGTGTAAATAAGCTTTATTATAAGCATTGCATGGTCCCTAGGTGGTGTAAGAGTGTGCGGAGCAGTGTGTAGCTGCCAAACTCCCAGTCTTCCAGTGGACTGGAGGTAGCAATAGTTTTGGTGCGTCACAGGCCTGATGATCGTGTACAGAATTTTGTTGTCTTCTGTTTCAGAAAGAAGAGAAGCTGCCTCTTGATTGCTGTTGTAAAACTCCGATTCTGTTGTCGTTCTTGTTGCCATCATAACATAAGCTCTCAGTGGACTCTTCAGTAAGGCTGCGAAATTTGGTGGGTGGAACAGGTGATCGTGCCAGGTGGTGGCTGTGAGGTGATCCGCCGTGGGACACATCAAATGGCGGGGCATTTCGTCTGACGTATTAGCAAATGTGGAGAGCCTGAAGTTTCTTGCAAAAGTTTACAGGGAAATTTTCTACAACTCAACTTTGCAGCGCAGTTCTGTAAGATGCAATGCAACACGCAGAAGGGCAGCAACCGGCGAGGCATTCCGTACACGGTTGATGCCTTGATGGCAAGTATGAGATGATGTACAAAAGTAAGCCAGAGTTACTATTTTGAGTATTTTCTCCCAGAAAAATGTGTTATTAAATTTACAAGGAGCTCTCATAATGCAAAATCAATATTTTTTACACAGGTGATTCTCTACTTATGTACGTCTTTGTTTTTAATACTCTTTATCTTATGGTGATTTTGCCAATTACTTTCTGTAATTTTATATTACATTCTGCGGGAGCATATTGTAGCAACCATAAGCACTGTACCTACACCAATTTTCCTACAATTCAAGTAGTAGTGTAATTATAAGAATGAGAAACATTTAGATTGATCCACCAACTAAAGTTTGTTTGGCTAGCTAAATTTAGCCAATATGGATCCAAACAGAGCAGCTAAAGCACTCCTAGCTAATGGGAAATCAACTATTCATTTAGTTTGAATCACCGGCTAAACTTGTTTAAAGACGGAATTACCCCTCCACCTTTCTATAAAATCCCCTAGCTACAATTAATGAAGAGTAGAATGATCGATTGTTTTCAACCACCAGGACTGAGCTAGAGGAAAACACTCCCAGCTAAATTCTAGTTTTTTAATCTTTAGCTAGCTAATAAAAATCTTTACTAATTAGGTAGCTAAACTTTAGTTGGGTGGAATCCAAACCGAACCTTATAATTGAATCTAGTATTTAGTTAAAATATATCTCCGCAGTACTAATAATTATAACAATAATCACATTCGAAAAGCAAGGTGTCAAGTAAAAAAATAAAACAAAATGCCAGACAACACAGAGGGAAGCTATATACAATTATACAATACAAACATAAAGAAGAGAAAACAAAAGAACATCCCTCTATATGCGCTTGAAATTGATCCAGCACTCGAATCAAAACCTCTGTCCCCTCAAAACTTTGTAATTCACATCAATCCACAAAGATTACAAGTAAGACGCCGGGTCAGCAACTTCGTTCCGGCCGCCGGCCGCCGGCGTGAGCGCCATGGCAAGCAGCACCGCCATCAGCGCCACCGGCACGAGCAGCACCGCCAGCGGCGGCGGCGGGAGCGGCGGCAGGACGAGCGGGAGCACCAGCAGCAGCACGGTGATGAGCGCGAGCAGGAGGCACGACTCCACGGAGAAGTACTTGGCGCAGAAGCCCCTCGGCGTGCTTGGGTCATGGTACTTGCGCCGGCCGTCGACGTCGAGGTGAGCCGTCCTCCCGCCTCCCGGTGATGTCAGCGATGATGGCATTCACGTGCGCCGCGCCGCTCGCGAGGAGCGATGATGGCGGTGGTTTGCCCCCCTCGGACCTGTCGGTTCGTCCTCCGGAACACTGCTTTTAAGCTCATGATCACAACGACGAAAAAGAGGTAGTAGGTTAATTTCTTGTCTTACCTTAGTTGGCAAAGATGTTTATACTTAGTTGGCGTTTTTCCTGTATTGAGCACGTTGTGCTATATGGCCTTTTGTTTGGACATATATACTCATCTCTCCTAAATATTGGAGTGCAAAACAAACTGATTTTCCCCTTAATCTCTCCCAATATGTATGGATTGGAGGGGATTACTTATGTTTCTAAACAAAGTCTAAAAGTTAGGTTACTTACTTCCTTATTACCTTATGTTTCTTTGCAAAAGTATTGGAGCCGGCATGGACCGCCAGTTGACTCATGTTGCCTACAAATTTCTACATAAAAAATTAAATAAAAAAAATTGACTAGAAAGTTGTAGCTCTTGTCAAAACCTACAAATTTTATGTAAAGTTTGTCTACATTCAAAGTCCCTATCAAAAAAAATACAAATTTTTGAAGATGAAATTCAAATTACGAACATGTAAAAGTATCGGTGCTCATATATAGGAGCCGACACGTATACACGTACCTATGGATAACACTTGGTAGACTTAACGATGCTTCTATTATGAGCCAGCAAGGATGACTAGCTGTGCTGGCTCCAATTTTGCTGAGCCGACATAGATAAGAGTTTCTGCAGTATTACGTGTATTAACTTCGTTAGTCTTAAGATTTTCTCGGAGGAGTAGTTCCTTTTATTAATCTTGACATACTCCTTCCGTTCCAAATTGTAGGTCGTTTTAGCATTTTTAGGTTCATAGATATTATTATGCATCTGGATATAGTGTATGTCTAGGTGCATAATAATATGTATGAACCTAGAAAAATCAAAACGACCTATAATTTGGAACGGAGGGAGTCCTAAAGAGTAGGGTGTGTGTACATGTTATAGGGATAAGAATACATGTGTTTACGTGTCTTGGCATTGTTAAAACACTAAGCTAAGTATGAGCAAAATGGCCCGTAAGCCATTATCTGTGATTCTTGTGATTGAAAGATAATATTGTTATTAGGACTAATGTATTTCTCAAAAATAAATATTTATAGGGCTTCATAGGTTCCAAAGATACAACACAAAAGACCCACAAAATCATAATGAAGAGAGAAATGAACTGGATTTGTTGTCACATACTATTTATATTTTGGTTTGATCAAATGGGATTGATTTATGGATAATCTTGTAGTGTGTTTCACAATATTTCTATATATTCTTAGGATCAACAAAATCGGAGGCAAGAGTAGAAAGTTATGCCAAAATACAAAAAGTGGTCATCTCTCGGAAGATTTGATGGAACAGTCAAGAAGTTTCAAAGAAACTTCCATGCATACAAAAAATGCATATTTTTGGTCTGATCAAATGGTATGGATTTTTGGACAATCTTGAGAGCATTTCACAAGCTTCCTTTAGAGTCTAAGATTATTAAAACTATATCATGGAGTAAAAAGTTATGTTCAAATTAGAAAAGTGGCTATTAGAATATCCATCCGAAAGTAGCATAGGAAGATCTGATGTGTTTACTAAATTCCACTGGTAGGAAGATCCTAGAGGAGCGTCAAAAGATCCGACGATTCAAAAAATATACTCGTTGGAGTTTTGACCGTACAAGACGAATGACCAGAGACAAGTTGAAGTGTAAAAGAAAAGAGCAAGGTCCTATGCTCACTGCATTTCCTAGCCCTTGGAGCAATTGTTCTTTTGGGCCTCTACTCGTCCATTTAGAGTTGGTGGAGTCTAGAGAAAATCCACACACATTGAGAATCTTGAAAAGTTAGCTTGGTACTGATTCAAGGTTCTTTATATGAGTAAGCATACACAGTTAACAGTTTATTCATCTAACACATATTAAAAGTTAGTTTATGAGTTTATGTTAACGTAGTTCATAATGATAATCTAAGCTACTCCCTGCGTTTATGCAGTCAATATATTTTAGTTTTGACCGTTAATGTCTATTTGTGTATTTTAAATTAACAAGAATGGTGTGATTAGTTTCGTCTCAAATAGTAGTTTCACAATAGTAATTGTTTTTGCTATATTTTGAATGCGTTCGATATTATTAATTTATGGTTAATTAAAGTATTGTCCCGGTGACTATTTGAAGACCGGAGGGAAGCAACTTTGAGCTTTCGTACTACTATGGAGACCCATTAGTGTTGAAACTCCTGATGTACACAAGCACATATATTAATATATTCATGAGGGTACTAACTTTCAGCGATTTAAGCTCTAGGCGTGTGATGGGGTATATACTGAAAAGAAATATTTGAAGTGTTGAAATCATGATGCACACATGTATATTAATATATTCATGAGAGTACTGACTTTCAGCGATTTAATTGTAGGCGTGTGATGGGATATACTCCTTTCGTCCCAAATTACTATTCATTTTGAGTTTTGAGTTTTCTAGATACATATCTGCATCTAAAATTCTATATGTATACTACGTCCTATGCATCTAGAAAAGCCAAAACGAATAGTAATTTGGGAAGAGAATATTAAAAAAGAAATATTCAAGCGCACGTGAAGTGGTATGCGTGCAGTGTAATCGTAAAAACAGTACCCATCCTTAGTTGACGGCGACCAAACAGGAGAATTTTAAAAGCATTCTAACTAGCTACTCCCTTTTAAATTGTAAGTCATTCCAATTTTATTGAAGAGTCAAACCATTTTATGTTTGATCAAAATTATAGAGAGGAATACAAAGATTTATGACACCAAATAGATATACTATGAAAAAATATTTAATGAAGAAACTAAAGTTACTTATTTGGTATCATGAATGTTAGTTTTTATTGTATAAATTTGGTCAGACTTGATATGCTTTGATTTTCAAAAAATTAGAATAAATTACAATTTGAAACGGAGGGAGCCGTAATTATTAACCGGTGATCGAATGGATAAAAAACCGTAGCTTCTTCGTTCTTCTCCGTACATGCGTCTACAGAGCGAGATCAGCAAACAGACTAACAGTAGACAGAGGCGAGCGGTGCCCCAACTCACACGATCCTTATGGGTCGTCGACCGATTCATCAGTTCGTTTCACTTCACATGCGTGCATCTCATCTCAGCATCTGCATGTCGTCCGTGCAATGAAGGAAGAGGACGAAAGAAGAAACTCGTATGAATGGAGCACGACGACCATGTGCAAAAAGCTAAGCATGCGTACCTCACCTGCAGCTGCCGGTGAGACAGACCGACGCGCATCTTTTCAGGTCACACATGCAGCCGCCGCCGACGTTATTAACCAGCGATCATCATCCTGTCGGTTGGTCGGCCGGCCGGGCCAGGTCAGTGTTCTTCGGATTCGGAGTGAGATTCGGAGTGAGAGAGAGAGAGAGAGAGATGTGAGGAGGGAGGAACAGATAGAGCTTGCTTGCTCGCAGGTGCAGGGCTCGGCTGGCTATATGCCTATATAGTCGAGAGTGAGTGATGAGCTGGAGAGACCGGCCGGCCGGCAGTAGAGAGAGGATCAGAGGAAGTGGCCAGGCAGCAGCCAGGTCGTGGGAAGAATCTGGGTACACTGCATCCAGCCCAGCAAATACACTACCCAGGTTATCGTAGTCTCCCACGCAAAGGCTGAGGTGACGGCGATGAGCGAGTTTTATATTGTGAGACAGCATCTTTTGGGGGAAAAATGGGGCGGAGAGTGCATGCGCATGCACTCGGCCGGTTCCTCTCCCCTGGCCACCCCCTTCGTATCGTATTATTACCTCTACGCTGGACTTAAAAGCCTTTTGTTTAAGCTTTATAGTAGCCTCAGGTTATAAAAACTCAGAAACTCAAACAAACAACAATCTCTTACCATTTTCGAGAAGTTAGAAAGTCAGAAAAGCTAAGTTTATATGAAAAACTCAATCTTATGAGCTTTTTAGTCATAAAACTAAACGCATCTTCTAAAAATTAGTGTTGCATTATTTTTTCAAAACTAAAAAAGTAAGCAGCAGCTTTTCAGAAAAGTTTAAATATTGCAGCTCAAACAAACAAACAAACAGGTCCCTTTCGGTCCTTGTTGTTAATCCGATGCACTTTTTCCATTTTATATTCATGATGAAAATGAAAATGTAATCTCTCCCTGCCAGCTCCGCGCCTCGAGGAAGTCTTATGATTTGACCCTTTCTAGGAATATTTTCTTTAAAATAGACCCTTCGAAAACCATTCATTATTCATGAAAGATTTGTTTCTTTTTTTCATAGTTGTACTACGTTCCTTCAATTTATCCTAAATGTCATATGGTGTATTTAAGAATAAAGGGAGTACAATCTCACATTCCCTTAACACAACAGACGGCAGCGTACACTGTTTGTTTTCCTAGGGTTCAGTTCGTAAAACAGTATTTTAGAAAGGGCCCAAACCTAGATTTCACCTATTCACTGTCACTAACACACGTACAGCCAGCGCTGGCTCGGCCACCCATTTGTTTATCCCGCCTTTGTCTCATTGTGTCCCAGTTCATGCATGTCGCACCGGAAATGTTGGGCCTCTTGATGCTGTCCTTGTAGATGCTAATTAAGATTATAGTGCTCGCGTGTCCGGGCCTACCGTGGGAGAATTTGCAAGTGCATGCTTGATTCCGACCTTGTCTTGTCTTGTCTTGACCAGCACCAACGGGACCGCCATTGCCGCTGCCAGCCGCTCGCAGCTCTGTCGCTGCGGTCGCGCCTCCACCCGCGCCTCCACGAGCACGGAGAGAGAAGGGATAGAGGAGAGGAAGAAACGGTTTTACCCATTAGCACTTCTCCTTAAAATTGTGAGAGTGGATCCGCGTGGGGTGAGGGCCTGCTCGTGGCGGCGGCCAATCGGGGAGCGAGGAGGTGGCGGCCTTGCGTTTGATTCAAGCGGTGGAAGGCTGATGTGCTGCAATGGAGCGAAGGCGTGGAGAGGATGTGCCTACGAAGCTCTCGGTTGCACCGTGGTGGCGTGGCCGCCGGCGGCCTGCACTGCTGCTACCAGCGACGCTTGGTGGCGTAGCTGCTTGTGGCTGCACGGGTGCGCGTCAGCGACATCGTGGGTGTGGTTGACTGCGATGCCCCCCTCTCTTCTCCGGGCTGCTTCATTGCGGGGTCGGGTTAGTGTGGCAGTGGGTGAAAGCCTTGCGACGGTGACGCCTTTGGCGCCACGCCCCTCCTTGGAGGTGTCAGCATGATGCCTACTCTTCCCCTGGTGGGATGTCCTCGTGGCGAAAGCTATGCTCCAGTCGTAGCAGAGATGACGACGTCTAAGGACGTCGTTTCTCTCGTTGGAGACATCGCTTCGGAGGATCCCTCAGCGGCGGCGACTGATGTCTGCTTTTTTGGAGTGGCCATTGGTTAGTTGGCGGTGGTGTGGGCGGCCTGGCGGCGATCAATGGTGGCTATTCGTGAGTTGGCTTCAGGGCTTGCAACGGGCTACGACGGCTAATCTTGCTTGGCAAGGTTAGGCCGGTGCAGAACAACGTCTTGAGATGGTGCAAGCAGCTACGATGGTGCGATGGCTACACGATTTGCAGTGGTTCGTGGCGACCAACCCTGCATGGGAGCAGTTGGCTCGGTGCGAAACGTCATCAATTACGATGGCGCAAGTGGTGACCTTGCGGGTCCTTAGCTTCGTAAGGTGGTCAGCGCTGCTCCTTTGGGGGTGTTGGTGGGCCGGTGGTGGTGGTAGGGCCGTTGCCATGGTGGCCAGTGTTGAGGAGATGCCACGTAGTGAGAGCAGTTATGCGGCTCGTATCGATATCCCAATCTTATCAGGTAGAGTGTATTTGAGATGAGTTGAGCTCAGCACATGTTGATGTCACAATCCAACCGACCGATGTGTTGTTGAGTTGAGTTGAGATTCATAGAGTGGTGCGGCATGCGTTGATGACCCAATCCAACCTGCTGGTGTCTGTGTTATTTTTTCCCATCTATTGTTTCGCTCAAGCTTCATCTTCTTTTTAATATAATCGGCAGCTCTCCTGCGGTTGTTTAAAAAAAAAGATTCCCCTGTAGACGCGTAAAGGGGAAAGTCTTCTTTTTTGCGCAATCACGATGCCAGCGATAAGAGTTTTATCTAGGAATGTTGTTGCAAAGACCAATAAGTTTGCGATGCTTAAGCTGGGCAGGAGGCTATCTGGATTTATTGCTGGTGCGAATTCTGGATATGGTAGGCCATGCAATGTTGATAAGTTCGCTGTGTTGTTCCAAAAGTGCGCAGATGTGAGGTCTCTCAAGAAGCTCCATGCTCGCGTTCTGACGCTAGGACTTGGCAGGGATGTTATTCTTGGCCCTGAAATTCTGATTTGCTACGCCAGTCTAGGTGTCCTGCCCAAGACAGGGCTTTGCTTCCAAGGCTTTCTAAATGATGATCTTGCCCAGTGGAATTCGGCCATGGTTGTCATTTTTAGAGCTGGTAATCCAGAGGAGGCTATTCTTTTGTACAGGGGATTGAAGTTGCACCAGATTGGCTTGGATGAGAAAACTGTTACTTCTGGCTTGAAGAGATGCACTGAGCTCCGAAATTTGTTATTGGGCAAAGGAATGCATGCCGACTCACTGAAACTTGGCCTCAGTAGGTATAATTTTGTTGGTTCTTCTCTTGGCAGGCTATACTCTAAGTTTGCCAGGATGGATGATCCGGAGAAGGCGTTTGAAGAGATTCTGGAAGGATGTTGTTTCTTACACCTCAATGATCACTGGTTATTCTGAAAATATGGATTCTACTTCGTGGAATGCATTTGGAATTGCCAGAGACATGCTGCGGAGCAACCTGGAAGTAAACCGTGTGACTCTGGTTAGCTTTACTGCAAGTTGCTGGTAATTTTGGAGCAATTAGAGAAGGCAAATCGGTACATTGCTATTCCACAAGGAGAGGAATTGGTGTCTCAGATGAAGTTCTAGAGACCAGCCTTGTTCACATGTACAGTCGATGTGGAGCTTACCAATTAGCATCTGCTGTCTTGAAGAATTCGATGCAATCTGTGGCTTCCTGGAATGCAATGCTTGCCGGTCTTGCTAGAACTGGACAGAGTGGAAGTGCAATCCACCATTTCTCTGTCATGCTACACGAGCATAAGGTAATTCCAGATTCTGTAACCTATGCAAATGTAATTTCTGCTTGTGCTAAGCTACACGATTCTGGCTGTGCTGCTAGTGTTCATGCCTACCTAATTAGAAGATCTATCCCTCTAGATGTAGTTTTGGCCACAGCTCTTATCGAGGTGTACTTCAAATGCACTAGAATTATGAGATCCAGGCGTCTCTTTGATCAAATGATGGCTAAAGATGTCATCTCCTATAACGCTATGATCTATGGTTATCTCCAAAGTGGCATGGCCAATGAAGCCATTGCATTACTCAAAGAGATGATGACCGAATTAGACCGGAGCACTGCCGCTAATGGAGTAGAAAGTGCGCCGGCGGGGAAGGGGAGGAGGCAGCTCGCAGCAAGGCGGAGGAAACCCTACCTGCACGTTGTTGTCCTTCCAGAAGGCGGGGTCCTCCTGGAGCTCGAACCGCGCGGGGGAGGGGGCGACTCTCCCGCCGCCGAGCTCGTCGTCGACGCCGTCCGACGGCATCGCGGGTGCAGCGGAGGCAGAGGAGGACTTCCGCGGCTGGGTGGGGCGGAAGCAGAGGC
>NC_028450.1:27881848-27884459 GCF_000263155.2 Setaria italica | reverse complement strand
CTAGATCCGCGAGTTGCAACAGGCGAGGCGGGGGGGGTTTCTTGGTTTGAAATGGGAGCGGAGACGTTGGCCAATTTTGAATTTGGGGTCGCGTCCAGCGTCCAAACAGCAGCGCGAGGGGCGATGAGGCCGTCAGCTGTGGGCTGTGGCGGACTGGCGGTCTTGAAGTCCAAAGCAATACAATTGCTGCAGCCTGTCCAGATCGGTAGACTTTGAATGGAATACGTAAATGAATTTATTTTAAAAAATCGAAATATGGAGCACGTGTTCATCTTCTTGAAATATTTTGCCGGTGTGTTCATGAAAGATTCATTAATAATACTACCAAACAAACGTGCCCCACTGCTACCATTTAAGATTCATCACTCGCCTCGGCACTTTGAAGCAAATGGAGTTCAAACAAAGTTTTGAATCTCTAAAATTAAATCAAATAAGAAAAAGCAACTCCTAATCTCTATCCTTGCCCTGAGCCGAATCTCTCAGGCCTCAGCCCACCTCCTCTGTACGAGGGAGGCCCAGCGCATCGCGGCTCGGTGGCCGCTGCCTGCTGGGCGCCTGGGCGTTCGTCTCTCTCTTTCCCCCGTTCCCCTCTCTCTTCTCACTTGGTCTTCTCTTCCTTTTCCTGGCGGCGACGACTGGGCGAGCAGCGGCGCCCCCTCGCGACGTCTTCACCGGGCCCTTTGCCGGTGACGAGCACCACCAGGTATGCCCATCCCTTCTCTTCCCTTCCTTCTGCGCGAAACGGAGCACCCCCAACCCTAAATTATGCTATTCGTAGTGTCTAAATGGAAAAGGAAGCTTTATATACATATATGCTAAAGTATTTACATACTTTATGCTAAAGTATGCTAAAGTATTTACATACATAGAACAACTTTATATATGTTGATAGTAACAGAATCATGGAAATATTCCATATAATAGATTACTCAATGCAAACACATCTGCTAGATGTTTGATAGTAACAGAATCATGGAAATATTCCATATAATAGATTACTCAATGCAAACAAATCTGGCAGATGCCCACATTTTTCTTCAGGCACACCAATCACCATTTCCAACATGTGGGCAGATGTGTTAGCATAGAGTAATTCTATTAGATGGAATATTTCCATGATTCTGTTACTATCAACACATATAAAGTTGTTTTATGTATGTAAATACTTTTTTGCTGTACAAATTAGCAGTGTTAAGTTGCCATCAACATGCAGTGTACTCCTATATGTAAACCCAAACTCTGTTAATTTTCAGATAATGCTATAGATTATACTGAACTGTCCAGAGAAACAAAACAAACTGAAAAAGAAGAATCTTATGACACAGTTATGACCTAAGTGTGGAGTACTGGATTAAACGAAGATCAAACTAAGCTACACACTGGATATCTTTAGGCACGATCTACGAGAAGGGTGTCTTTCAAATTGGGAAGACCATGGGTCATCAAAACACGAAAATGCCCAGTCTCAGGATTCTGTGCTGTCACAGCTAAAAGTATGAACCAGGTACTTAGCTGCAGATCCTTGACTGCTTGCTCCAGTGATGACACTTTATGCCGCCTAGAACATTTTAGCACACCAATGCAGAATATCCCATACATATTCAAAGCTTTCTAGTCAAAAGAGATTTGGGATAATGCAATAAAAGAAAGCAATGTTGTTTCCTTGCACAACATAAACAAAGCTGGAGCAATTGGAGAATGCGGCCACCAATCACCACCTTCGCAGGTTTGTCAATTTGGGTGATTATCTACAAATTGTGGATCGAGATGCATCTATCTTGGAGGAAAAAAGACGTGAGCCATTGCAGTTTGACAGCACCACGAGGAACCCGCTATATTGTTATGGATTACCGATGCTTACTGATGCTTACTTTCATCCATCAAATGACAGAAATTGGCTCCAACAGTACACAAATCTATTGCATCCATTAAGGCATTTACAACGTAAGAAATTGGGGTATACACGGACTGACCTTGTAGGCATTTCCTCGAGCAGCTACTGAGCGTCGCCCATGCCGACGGCCGCTGCAGCTGCTGGGGTGGTAACCAGCACGCTATGCTGCATGGGAACCTGCACAGGGGCGCAGCACCGGCGCCAGTAGCTCCTCCACGAGCAGCTAGCTGGGCTAGGATGCTGGAAGACGGTCACTTCGGTGCCTGCAGGGACAGCAGCAGCGCTTCCACGAGCTGTGAGAAGTGGTGCTCGAGGTCGAGGAGCAGAGGGCGCTGGATGAAGGGGTGCCGTCCTTGGCGGCGTTAGGGAGGAGCCTAGGAAGCAGGATAAGAGAGCAGCAGCTTCTGGAGGACGCGTTGCCGTCCCCGTTCGACGGCGGCGGGAGCGCGGGGGCATCGGCGGCGGCGCGTGTTCGCTCTCTGCTCGTGGGAAGCTGAGGTGGCGGCGTGCGATGTCAGGCACCGTTGCTCCGCCACGGCCGCTACCTCCACCCTAGCGGCTAAGGGTTTGGGGAGGGGCAGCAGATGGTACGTAGAGTGGTGACAGCAAGATTACGGGCGACACCAGGAGGAGAGGAAGGAGGACGGGAGATGTAGAGGGGGAGAGAGCGCCCGCGCTCGGGCGGCGGCGGCATTACCGCCCGGCAGGGTGTAGGGA
>NC_028450.1:27848229-27881748 GCF_000263155.2 Setaria italica | reverse complement strand
GTTGAAATATTTTGGGATATCAGAGGGTGTTCCATAAAAATTGAACGCGGATACTGTAGGAGGGCCTCTGGACTTGAAGCCGATAAACGAAACATTGGAGGGCTTTTCTGCAAAATTCCAGGCTCGCGAAACTCGAGTGCCGTGGCCCAGTCCGGGGGCGCGGTAGGACCCCCGGAACAAGGGGATCTTGATAGACGAAGACGACCCTGAGCCGGAAATTCACGCTATAGCTTTGCCGAGCAAACTGACATCACTACATTAGGCGAGGACTTCTCTAGCTCATCCGCCTTCACAGGTCACAGCCAAGGTTTTGTCCTTGCTGCCTTGCGTATTAAGGTTAGGCATGGCAAAAAGGTATTGCCCGTAATTACCTTGTAAAGTTATTAATTTTTGTTTGACCAAGCGAGGACGAAGAGATCCATTTGGTTGGAAAGACTATGAATCCTTTCTCTAAAGAGAAAGCCCATGAATCCCAATAATGACAAAAGATATGTATTAAACGTCAATAATAACCCTCAAGTCAAAGCCCCCAAAGACCAAGCGGAGGTTCCCTAATTCTTGAAGACTATAAAAATATTTTCAACTTCAGCAATATCCATCATGGATAGGACCATAGGAATAGAGAGAGGGTGGAGGAAGGAATTTAGAGGCATGCAGGGAGCTTAATACAGGACCGGCTAGAGTGCATTTTTTGACTTGGGTCCTCTCAACTTAGGTAGAGAGGGTCTATTGAAGTTGCTCTTATATGTCTTTTTTCGAAATACACTGAAAGATTAGCGCCGTTTAAATTTTAAAATAAATCCGTGAGCACTTGCACTGAGTCGAAATTTCAAACTCACTCGGCTTGGATGGAAAGAACATTTACGTAGTATGTCTTACCAATAACGTACACCATTATAGTATTGCCTAATCAAAATATGTAGTTTTGCATTGTTTTTCCTTTTATTCTTGGCAACAATTTGTTTTTTCAATTAGTAATACTGCTAAAATATAAATATGTATGCTAAAAAGCACACAAAATTTAATTAATATGGTAAAGAAAATATATATAGAAAAGCAAAGGTTTGTAAATAGCCATAGCGTTAATTATGTTGCGCAAGATATCCACAAGAAATAAAGAAAAGAAAAGGAGAAGATAATAACGCGAAAGGTAAACGGATGGTTACGGAGGAATCACATCCAGACTACGTGGTTACGGAGGAATCTCATCCAGACTACGTGGGCCTTAGTTCCACCCAAACTCCCAATTTTAATACTATGCAAAAAGAAGATTCCCCGTCACATCAAACTTGCGGTACATGCATGGAGTACTAAATGTAGATAAAATCAAAAACTAATTGCACAGTTTTGTTGTACTTTGCGAGACGAATCTTTTGAGCCTAATTAGTTAATATTTGGACAATAATTCACAAATACAAACGAAACGCTACAGTGTAATGCTACAACAGTAATTTTGAACACCCAAATTCAGGGCAACTAAACAAGGCCGTAGTTCCGGAGCCAGGTGCTGGTCAGTTTGACTTTAAGCTGGGTACGGTGTATTTTAGACATTCGTTGGCATCAAAATGGAAGACCTCTACTCTAGACAAAACAACCTGAAGCGCTGCTGCTACCAACACCTCCTTTTAAACCACATATTATCCGCGCACCGGAGTGCATAGCCCCGGCGCCCCGCAAATAGCGTTGGATTTTGCGTGGCCTGTGTTTAACCGAGGAACAAAGGATGCCCAAGTGCCAATGTTTAATGCCTGTTTGAATTCTGTAACAAATAAATGTACAGAGTTCAGGTTAAGGTTCATAACAGGGCTAGCATCACACTAAACAAACAAGGCATACAAAATGGTAGGAAGAGCTATACAAAAGGAAAATGGAAAAAAGAGTTATGTCCGTAATTAAGCTCAGGTCCAGAACTGTCCTCCTAAGGGGCATAGCTGAGCCCATCCGGATCCACAAACGTCGTCGACGAAACCTTGGTACAAGAATAGCTGGAGAGCGCATGCTTCGAGCTGACAATGCTTTCTCTAGTCTTCTAGCTCAACAAGCTGAGCTCTTCTCTCGGCCGCCTTCTTCCTGACGAAGATGCCCCACCGCATGGCAGCCTTGATCTTGAGCCACCCGACGACAGCTTTCCCAGGCGTGCGGGTGCGGTCATCCTCGAAGTTCAAGTTCGGGGAAGGTGCAGGCATGTAAGAAGGGAAGTTGAAGCCGTCTTCAGTCAGGTTGGTTCCTGCGCCACCCATGCTCAGAATCCGCAACATTTGCTGCATCTCTTCATTTTCTAGTATCTCATGGCTCCTCATCCTGATCTCCTCCATCAAGTAGTCATCAACCCCGCCACGATTCTCCTGCGGTTGCGACCATTCATCAAAAGGATTCATCCCTGTCGGCTGCATGGACTGCCCGAGTGCTGGGAATTCAAAACTTTGTTGCTGTTGCTGCGGAGGTCCCAATGCTAGCATATTGGACCCTCTTGAAGCTTGAGCCTGAAGGGATGAACCGTTAAACTGGCTTTCAGGCGACAGTGCACTCCTGTCAAATTGCATGGTGATGTTTGCGGGAATGTTCTGAGTGTTGGATGTGTATCTTGCTGACTGGTTTCCATTGTATGCACTTCTAGTCCCATCTGCTGAACAGGAAAAGTAATTCAGTGATGTCAGTACAGCGCACACATGATAAATTGATTGAATTCACATAACTATCATGCAGACTGCACATCCATATGACCATATTCCATGGTCATAAGCAGTATCATGTTTTTTTACGCAACCAACAATTGTTGGCTTAGTATTGTAAATTTTGATATAAAGCAATAGCTACAGTATGGTGCATCATTAGTGCAATTCCTTAGTAATGCCCTGAATCCCTGATTCTAGCATCAAGCATAACTGAACAAACCTACTTTATAGGTTATTGTTATGATCTGGCATATACAGAAGCAAATCCTTATTATGCTATCTGGACAGATGACAGTGACAAAAAAATGAAGAGAAGCAAACCAATGGTTATGTGTGATGCAGTGAAATAAGACATCAGAAAACTTCATCATCATGTTTGGAAGAAGAACACATTACCCCCCTGATCTCTACCCAATGTCTAAAATTCAACCAAACTTATGAAACCGTCTAAATGACACCCTCAAACTTCTCAAACAGGACATCGGACCCCCTCGACCATATACCAGTCTGGTTTTGCCCCATGCTGTCATCCACATGGGCTAGCTCCATCCTAGTCAGAGAGCGGCCGTGCCCCCGTCTCTCTTTGTCGGTGTTCTTTCTCTCCCCCTCCCTCTCATCAAATCGAGTCGGAAGCCACAGCGGGCGCGTCCTCTTGGCTAGGCTTTGCGGAAGGAGATAGCAAGCGCGAGGAGCAGAAGCTCATCCCAATCAAGCTCGTCGTCGACCCGTGCCACAGAGATGAGGGGATCTGTCCCCTGTTCCCTACAGGGAGCGGCCCGTCCATCTTCTGCAAGTGCAGGCAAAAGGCACCGAGATGAATTTCTTGGAGCGATTTGAACGCTGGGAGGAGGTATTACACATGCATGAGACGGCAGGTTAGTTTTTGATCCATCTTGGTGTTGATTTGTTTGATTTGTCACCAGATGGGCAGGCTGATTTGGTCAGATTGTGCAGATTTGTCACCAGGTGGTTTGACGACACCATCACACCTTTTCTGAGGCAATGATCATCGATTTGAGGGAAGGTCTGGAGTCTGAATCGATTAATTAACTGAATCGCATGCACTAGGTCAAACAACATGGGAGCCATCATGAACACCACCACCTCCAACTCCGAGGTCGCCACAACGTGCAGCCCGTACTCGCTGTCCATCAGGAACGAGCTGATCTCCTTCAGGCGCGACGTGCAGGCGGCGTTCCTCGGCGTCTGGGACCAGAGGACCGCGGCGGCGGCGGTAACACCACCGAGAGAATCCTTGCCAGCTGAGTCACCACCTGCTCCATCTCGCCGCCCAGGCCAGGAAGCTGCTGTCGCCCAGGTACTGCAACGGCCTGAGCTGCTGCCAGGGACCCATCACCATCGACAACACGCCGACGCAGCCAATGACAGAGACAGAGATAAAATGAGGGGGCTGACTGAAGGGGCCATGCCGACGTGGATGGAAGCTGCTGTCGCCCAGGTACTGCAACAGCCTGAGCTGCTGCCAGGGACCCATCACCATCGACAACACGCCGACGCAGCCAGCGACAGAGACAGAGATAAAATGAGGGGGCTGACTGAAGGGGCCATGCCGACGTGGATGGAGTGTCGGCTGATGTGGATGCCAACGTGGATCAAAACCGGCCTGGAGTGGGCTCGGGGGGTTCGCATACCTGGTTTGCACAGTTTGGGGGCGTCGGTTAGACGGATTCGTAGTTCGGGGTTGAATTCTAGACTCATGGAAGAGATAAGGGGGGTAATATGGACTTTCATCATGTTTTCACATTAATGTGGGGTCAGCAAGGATGAGTAAATGGGCATAGACTGAAATCACTAAGCATGTCATGAGAAATGATAATAGAAGGGCATAGGGCAATACTGTATAGTTCAATCGCAAAGATCAACAAGTTGGGAAATTCCATCCAATGTGTTACTAGCATGTGGCCACCAGCATAACATGTCATCCTCGTACTGCATATTATTTCAATTTATGCCCTTCACACTAGTTCCATGCTAGTTTTACTTAAAAATTTGTGTCCACTAAAGCACAGCTAAAACAAAAATGGTAAACAGGAAGGCTCAATAGGAGATCAGCATATGTCACCTTCATTTGTAGTACCCGCCGAGGAAGGTTGTCCAGATTTTGTTGGCAGGGGCAATTGTTTCTGTGAACTGGCCAAACCATATGAAGCAGGATTGCTTGTTGAAGCAGCTGCAGTGTCACTTCTTGTTGTGATAGATTTCTTTTTCTGCTTGAAGCTCAAGAGTGCCTTGCCATCATATTCCACAGCATGCATCCAATCCTCATATGCTTTCTTTACCAATGCGTCAGCATAGACCTGCAGTTTAAGATGAGCAAGGTCATAATTTGTTATGTAGACCACACCTTGGATAGAGGATTTGAATCCAAATCCTTAGGGTTAGCTAATAAATCGTAAAAACTCTCAAAGTCAGCCCTCTCATCAAACACCCACTTAATGTTCATGACTTCCAGGTCTTGACTTTGCATGATACATTCAGTTTAGTGTAGTGATGATTTGTTAAATGTGTAGCA
The DNA here is from genome assembly GCF_000263155.2 of Setaria italica. Classification (NCBI taxonomy): domain Eukaryota; kingdom Viridiplantae; phylum Streptophyta; class Magnoliopsida; order Poales; family Poaceae; genus Setaria; species Setaria italica. The sequence goes on along the minus strand of NC_028450.1, from coordinate 27,876,540 downwards.
ACTTCCAAAGTTACTCTTCAGACAAAAATTTGATTCTTTGCCCACTGGCATCCTCTGCTGGTTTAGCAAAACACCAAACTGATGAAACTAATACGTGATGGTTTTCCACTGAAGGCCTTGTAGCTGGCAGGGTCGAAGAGATAGAGAAAAGAACACTAACCTTCTGGTTGTCTGTCAGATTTTCAGCTGAAATGAACTGATCATCAGCAATCAAACCAGTAAACTCATAGATATTATTGAATATTGCACCAACGCTTCTTGTGTCACTAGCATAATATACATAATGCTTTCCACTTAAGACACAAGTCTTTGCATGCTCAACAAGGCTCTCCCACATCTTATTTGACATGCCACTGCCCAGAATCTACAAAGAACAAGGGATGTTAAATTATTAGCAAACACCATAAATCTAGTAAGTAGTAACAGGAATCATAGAACTTACACTACGTAATCTCTGCTGATCCCTAACAAGAAGCCGGAGGAAATCTTCAACTGTATAGATCCCACTAGCATTTAACTTCTTGTGGAATGCACCATCCTTGCCAATCTTTTCCAATCTCCAAACATCATCCTTCAGCGCAGGTGGGTAGTGCTTTTTGTACACTAATAAATACAAAATCAGCATGCTTGGCAACTGATGCTAATTCTAAAAAAAACACATAATGCATATATCATCTAATGCTACGAGTAAATCAAGAATGTGCGCCACACGTACATTCTCCTCTGTGATCCTTAACAGGGAAAGCTTCTGTCTTGGCCTCTCGGACACGAATACCTTCACAAAAGCCAGGAGCAATCCTCAGCCCAAGTCTGAATTTCCTGCTTCGTATCCAGCTGGAGTTATCAGTGAAGGTAAGCTCCCCTATGGTTCCAACACCTTCTTTAAGAGTCACTTGCAGGTCACCTGTCAAAAGAGGCCTCTTCCCTTCACGCTCCTTGACAATATTACTTTCAAACTCTTCTTCTGTCCAATCCTCATCTTCCTCTTTATTAAAGTCTCCCTCAAGCACAATGATATCCAGTTTTGCAAACGACTCAGGTCCTGAAGTAACAACACATCCAGTGTTTGCATCCAGCAGCACAACATGTATAGCTGCTCCCTGCTCACCTTCAACTTTTCCACCAGTAAAGATTGGAAGAGACAACTGACTTCTGAACTGAAGCTGAAGATTTCTTCCATCAGGGCCTTCAATTCTTTTGGGGGAGGATCTGTTTTAATTGGTATTAATGTCACATCTCAAAAAGCTTTTTATGTGGCCAAATCACATTTGCAACAATAAATCTCAAATTCAAGCATCCCCCAAGCGTCATCGGTGAAGACTGACAAGTAAATTGATTTTTTTACCTTCCATGAATTCTAGCAGGGGCCAATTTGGCTAAAGCACGCTCTACTTCTTCGCTCACCTAGTACCAGAAAAGTATGGATCAGATGTATCAATATAAGAATTTACATAATTACATATAGAGTAAAGATTAAGTCCAGCAGCAATTTAACTCACAACTCTTCGGAGAATGGGCTCGAGCGATGAACAAAGCTTCTGCAGACTGTCCATCTTGAGAGCTTCCACAATGACACTGAAAAACAAATCATTAGTTGAGCAACAAACTTATTTGTAATTTGAAGGCAATAGAGGAAAACAGCTGCAACTTATATACTAAATTCAATCAAAATTACTTGTGAATTACCAGCATCTCATTTTACTATAAGATCATTGCATCTAATATATTAGCAAACCCTAATTGTGCACCCACCTTTCCCACCATAAACAGGATAGTACACTAATATATTACTGACAACAACAACAAATCTTTTTATTCCCAAGAAAGTTGGGGTAGGCTAGAAATGAAACCCAGCACTAGGCATCAAAACAAACAAACAAAGAAACAAATAAAAGGGTGAAAAAAAAGGAGAGGAAAAAGGAATTAGTAACGGTAATTAAAGTAGTAGCCGTTATAATAAGAGTGGACTGAGCCTAGGTGATAGTTCTGGCATGTTGATTGCTAATTATAACTCAACCTGTATTCACTACTGAATCAGGAGAAAATGTTTCAAGAACAGCATGGCAGAAATACAAGCTAATATTGAACATCAGTTTCTGTATCCACTGGATCAAACACTTTCTACAGCGTAACACTTTGCTATCTTTGCTATCGGCAAGTTGGTACTCTGAGGTGGCCTGGCAGCCAAAAGAGCAAACGCTGGGAACTGCCAGAAAAAAAAACATCACGTTTACATGGACCACAGTGCATTTAAGGTTCATAATTATCCACTCAAGCCACTTCCTTATTTTGCAATAGTTTTTACCTTATCTCTGAACAAAAGATAGTTCCCACATGTAACCGAACCATCCACCAGTTCAAGCTCAGCTTGACAGTTAACCAAATCGACAAAAAAAAACTAATTAGGGGAACTTCCTGCACTCATTTGTACTGATTCTAAGCTTAACAGCAACAGCAACAGCAACACTAGTAACATCCACTAGACCACTACTACTTCCCCACCGATCATCTCAATCGAATCAAACTAAGCTAAGGTTTCAAATTTCACCCAACCACAAAGCGGCCGACAACCTAGCCACGCAACCGAAACCCTACCCAATCACAAACCCACGGAGCAGAATCAAAAACATTTTACGCGCGCTCACCTCGCGAGGGCGGGGACGCGGGGCCGCTTGGGCGCATGGTCGTCGTCGTCGCCGCCGCCGGTGGGGTCGAGCCCGCGCTTGGACCCCGAGCGCTGCAGCCGTCCCGGCCGCTGCATCGCGGCGGGACCCTAACCCTAGCCTCCCCCCGTGTCCTCCACAGCCGCCGCCGGGCGCCCGTCAGATCTGCGCCCATCACAAACCCAGGTTAAGAAGCAAAAAAAAAAAAATCCCCAAAATAGCTACGGAAGCCGGACTGAAGCGGCCGCGGGTACCGAATCGAAGCCGCCGGCGAACCAGGACAGCAAACCTGCGGCCGAATCGCGAGAGCTGGTCCGCGGCGGGGAGATCTGCGCCGCGCGCGCGTGCTCTCTGATGAGTGTGGCGGAGCGGTGGGGTGGGAGCGCCGGTGTGCGTGCGTGGCGTGGGTGCTGTGCTTGTGCTCGCTCGCTCTCTCTCTCTCTCTCTCGCTAGCCTCCGCCTTTCTTTACGGCTCAAATGTGTTTGTTTACTTGCCGTGCTTCGCCTACCTGGCCGCAAGCCGCTCCGGCACGGCTCTCGCTCGCTGACTCCCCGGGCCCACGGGATCGGACGTCCAGCCCCCGGGACAATGACAAGCGGGTCCCGGGAGTTGTGCGTCCATCGGTCAGTGGGTGAGTAGGGTAGTGGGGGTTGACGAGGTGGTGGGGTGAGTGGCGACGGTGGCGGCTACGGGAAAAGATGGCCGGACCAGATGATAGGATATTTCTTGCCCAATTGGGCGTTGTGCACTGCCGCTCATTATTGTACAGTCCACTGACTGCTGGGCCACAGTTTGCCCGGGCCGACCTGTCGGTGAGGATTTGCCAGGGGTGAGGCAGCGTGAATGACAGGTGGGCCTCGAAAACGGCGTCCCACCAATCAGTGGACTGGGTTCTCCTGGGCCGTGTTTAGTTGGGGAATTTGGGAGGTGCCAAATTACTGTTACAGCACTGTAGCACACTGTAGCGTTTCGTTTGTATTTGTGAATTATTGTCCAAATATTGACTAATTAGGCTCAAAAGATTCGTCTCGCAAAGTACAACAAAACTGTGCAATTAGTTTTTAATTTCATCTACATTTAGTACTCCATGCATGTACCACAAGTTTGATGTGATGGGGAATCTTCTTTTTGCATAGTGTCAAAGTTGGGAGTTGGGAGTAACTAAACATGGCCCTGGTTCAAGAGAGTTCGTGGTTGGTGAAGAAACACACACGCAGGTGGGGGCGCCCCGACACTGTACCTAGTCAAGGATGCGGGGATCTTCTGTGGCGATGGGATCCCGATCTTATCACCCTGTGGCCACTCCGGCCTGCCGTCAAAGGCACAGAGTGAAGTGGGAAGAGAGTGCGCTACTGTGCTTGGACGGATCAATTGTACCCGGCAAAAAGTTACGTACTCCATCCGTATAGGACAGCTCTACGCCAAATCCATCGAAGCAGCCTGTTGATGTCTACTCCCCCCGTCCTATAAGTGTTCGTTTAGAAACTTCTAGACACATTAGTAGTTGTGACAAAGTGATCATACTACCCCTAATTACTCATATTAGTTGTGGTTGAAAGTTGTGCAGTCTGTTTGGTTTTATGGATCTTGAATAAATGCACATGCATTGGAACCAAAGAAAAAACATCAATTGATTATTTCATTGGCTCTATGCCTTCTCAATACATTTTCTTTATTGGTGTGAGTGTTGATTTAATTAGATGAGTCTTGCTAGGAGGTAAATGAATACTCTTTATGGGATAAAATTTGAAGGCTAAACGAACATTCTTTGTGGGATGGAGGGAGTAGGGATTAGTGCATGATTTCAACCGCCATCTCCTCCGGCTCGGGTGGTGAAAAGGTTTGAGGAGTGATATGATTTTTTGTTGTGGAGGGTTTGAATGGAAGACACCATATGAGCATGTCTCTCCTGATTGGGAGATGGTGGTGGCAGATTTGTCATCGGTAAACCGCCAAAGAGGATATTGGAGTGGAAGTGAAGCGGCGGCGGCGGAGGAGGTAAGTGGTTGTGTCGAAAGCGTCAGTGTAGGTAATCGTGAGGGAGGTGCGCGAGAGATTTAACGAAAATGGGGTGGTGGGGAATGGGACGACAGCTAGGTTAGAGATGAGAGATTAGGGTCAGGATGGCTATGCATTTATATACATGAGTAGGGAGAGGATGATCATCGGATGAAGATTTCAAGGGGAGAGAACAAAGTAGGGTTTGAGACAGTAACGAACAAGATTGAAGGGAAGTTCAGCCATTGGATGAAGATTCAATGAGAAAGGAGGGTGGCTAAAAAGTAAAAAGAAAAGGCTTTTAGACCTTTTTATTACTTTAATGCTTAAAGCAATGTTTAAGACATCAACAGTTTATTATTCGTGTTAATGTTGTTAGTAATTTTTTAAAGAAGAAATGCATATCGTAAAGCTATGTTTACAAACCATATTGCAAATGCCAACATCTTGAACCCGTTAATTTTGCAATAACCTGAGCAACAACCTAATAATTTCTAGAAAAAAAATGATGGTTATGCTGCGCACTTCCTAAAATTTTAAGCCAATAAAAATTTTGTCAAGAGATTAGCAAAAGTGGGATTAGGGATTAAGATTCAGAAGGTTGGTAGGATTTATAGGGTGCTCTTGGAAAGGTAGATCGAGGTAACTCATATAGGAAGCGTCTAGACGAGGGTGACAACATCCTATGTTTCCGTGGCAGTAGCCACCAACCCACCATCAACAGGTCTAGCGCCATGAGCATGTTGAAGAAGTGATGAGGTTGACGGAGAGGGGGCATGGGTGAGATCATCGCTGCTTCATACGATTAGAGAGAAAGACAACACGTCAAAGGAATAAAATGTTGACCATGTGCGGAAGAAAAGAAAACAATAGTGCAAAATTCTAGAAGACTCGACTTTATAAACAATTAAATTGTTAAATGTGGTTACTGATGCATTCCATGAAAAGAATACACCAAAGGAGCATTGTTTCTCTGATAGGTAATAAACAGGAGAATGGATACGTGATGAACCCATGTACCTTAACAACCACAACCTTATGCTCTACTTCTAGGCTACAATGTGTCCTTGAGATGAACCATTAGACTTTGCATGCCACAGATAGCAGCACAAGTCATTCCAGTGCAATGGGAAAGTGAAGCATGCAGAAATTATAGAGATGAACTTTATAAACAGCTTTACAATAAATGGGAAAATCTGCTAACTTGTGTAGCTAAGAATACATGAATAACCTTCATTGACCCTATAATCCATTATAAGAGTATTCAAATAGCTTCATAAACTGATAGCTGACGATAAAAGGACATGATTTGTTTGTGCTTTAGGTGCAGATCGCATCGCAACTATGACAACCTATAATTTTGTTCAAAGGGTATCCAAAGCATGGACAATGTTTGATCGTATTCGTTGAACCTGCTATCACCAGAAGCAGGCTGCAAACTTGGTGATCTTGTCCACTTCAATTTGTGGGAAATGTTGGATCCACCACAAGGCATCATGGATCATAACCACTGCAGGCATTGTTAAATACTCCCTCCGTTTCATAATGTAAGTCGTTTTGACTTTTCTAGGTACATAGATTTTGCTATGTATCTAGACATAACTCTATATATAGATGCATAGTAAAAACTATGTATCTAGAAAAACTAAAACGACCTACATTTTGGAACAGAGGGAGTAGATGTGAAGCCTGCAAAGATTCAGACCATGATAGGAAGGAAACGGCATACAAATTAGAAAGGGGATAGCATGTTGTAACTTCAAAGACAAGTCGATTATCCCATTTGTTAATGTCCATTGCAAGCATACTTCCTGTTGAAGAACTCTGTGGATCATTGTGCTAGATAATGTTGAATCACCTAATCCTTGCAGTACTTGGCCTCTCGATTCCTCTTCCCAAAGTGATGCTGGAGCTTATGTGTATTCTGGTGGCCACCTAAGGCCTGAGCACTCTGGAACTTCTGAGGACAGCAGCTGCAAGAAAATATTGTTGGAAGCCTTGGAGGATATGACTGATGGAGCGTCAAGTTTAAATTGAGTCCATCCTTATCCATCTGCATATCCATGGACTCAGGTGCGCCTAGAAATGATATGAAAAAATGATTAGAAAGTGGTTGCTCCCCCTAGACTTAAAAGGGTATATGCAGAAGTGCTGGCTTGAACGGAACATTACTTAACATAGTTGCAGATTCATGGCTAGAGATGCATGAGATGATTTGCTGGTGCTCTTTGTAGGCACTTTTGTCTGTGCTCAGCACCTCTGAACTGTTCCTTGATTTGCTCTGCGTTACTTGCCATATATGGAGACCAGGCCAAGTTAAACACAATGCACTAACCTGAAATTTATTGCAAGTCCTTGAAGGCTTAACATGGCTGTCTTATAAGACAGCTATGGAAGCTTACAAATTGCATGGTCCTATCCATTAGTTATCTTGTTATGATCAACCAACTAAAGCAGGTTTGAAGTAGAAAGCTGCATAACTTAAATCATGCAACAGTGATGGTCGCCGGTAGACCATCCACTTCTGTGAATTAGTTGCTTGGCTCCATCCACTTAGTGCTGAAGAGTTTGATCGAACAAGGGAATTTTGCAAACTGGTTGCTTGGCTATTCAACAATACAATAAACTTACAGTAACCAAGAACCTTGAGCACAAGACTGAAATTTACCTTTTCCAGCCTGATTAACCCAGCATGCTAAGCTAAAGGAGTCACTTTATTGGTTTTGTTACACCAACCTCAAGTGGCGAACTGCCGAGCCACATTTTATTCAACCGAAGTACCAAATATTACTAGTCAGTAGTCACCACGGACCAGCTGTTGAGTAAAAGTAAAAAAGGGACATACTAAGAAAGTTAACTGCCAACATTACTACCAACAGGTATCTTCCTAGTCACCACGGCCCCAGCCTTAGACTGCCTACCTAGACAGCCTTGAGCAAAGGACATTTGGTTAAAAAATTTTGCTGTGCGCAATAGCAGTGGAGCTCTACTGTGATGAAGTTAAGATAACAGAAGGTAGCAATCCACTGAATTGCCTTCAGAACTGTATGAGACATCTCACCTGTCCAAGTCAATGGACTGATTGCAGATATTTCCGCTGATCTGATTTAGGAAGGAAACATGAACATTTTTACATTTCAGCGTTGTGCTGGAAGCTCCAACAGTGGAGTTTATGACAGTTTAGTTACTCCTGTTTTCCGAAACAGGATACCTTCCATGACAGAATTATACTTCCAAGTGTGTTAAAGCATGTTTCATGAGAAGGTCTTCTCTTACCAAAATGCCCGGGGGACTGTCTTACCCCTCACAGGTCGAGGTTTTTTTTTTTTGGTTAAAGCATGTTTCAGTTACAAAATAATGTCAGAAAGATCAATTGTATACAAATTAAAGTAAAATGTACAGAACATTTGAACTGTAACCTTTTTTTGAGATGTTGAACTGAAATGTTAGGTACAACCAGTGATGATCAGCTATTCATTTTTTTTTACTTTTCAGTTCTCCCTTAACTAGTTAACTGTGCATTAACATTAATCGGATTTGTTATTAAATTTTTCTCAAAGCAGTAATAGGGAAATTTTAATTTATATGGACAAGCTGTGGATCATTACACAAACCTCAATTGTACTTCAGGATGTCTGTCATGTACCACCAACAAAAACATATGTTGATCGTGGATCTGATAAACTCTACCATTGCTGCAGCAACATGCCTCTGTGTAGAAATGTAGAATCATTACTGTTTTTAGAAGTGTGCTTCACCTTATCGGACTAAGTGATATTCAATAACCAAACCTGGTGCTACTTTCTAAAGACCAGCGTCAATTATTCCATTTGGTGCATTCTTTGGATCTTCACATGATGTCTCATATTGAACATTTTTTATTTTGGTGAGCATGTAAATTTCGCTGAGCCTTTATCACCGTAATGCGTGAATTCAAGCATACCATCATCTTTCCAGGTACAGTCATTTAAATTTGATAAATGCAAGCCACAAATGCTTCAACTGAAGATAGTCCGCATGTTCTGATGGTATAATACTGTTGGTAGCATCATAAGCACCCCATTCACTATTGAAGTCTAACACTAGTAATTGATTTGATAGTACTACAGTGTACTGTATCAGCAACAGATCAGCAATAGGCTCCACACACATTACATGCCAAATGGATCATTAATAAAATTTGGAAATTGTCACTAAAGACAATAAATTACATTAGTACATACATGATACATATATTGCTAGCTCGCTTCAGTCTAGAAGCATTCAAGAAGACAAGAACCTAGTTGGTCCTGATTCCAGACTTCAAAACTAGCAATGATGTTTTTTTAGGACACTGGTTGTTGAATTCCAGAGAGTTCAACAAGCTGCACTTTGTGTTGCCACAAAATTAATATTTACATGGTTTTCTGTCTATTGCATAATTCAAGTAAAATCGCTAGATCTTTTACACCGTGTGCAAATCCAACCACCCATAGGCACATTTCATCGAACAAGTAATGGCCACACAATTATCCGAGAAGAGGAGCGCCTACCTCTCCGCCTGCTCGACGCCAAACACGCCGTCCCTCCGTATCACAAACTCGCACGCCCGCTCCGGCAGGTGCGGCGCGAACGCCACCTTCATTCGCCTCATCGCGATCCCGCTGGCGCCGTCCACTTCCCGCGTCAGGAACAGTCGCGTGTTGACGCAGTTGGCCCACGCAATCCCGAGCGCGGGGCTCACCCGGCGCCCCGACGACCACGCCACGGTGTTCCCCGCGTCGCCCTCCACCACGTCCACCACCTGGTTGGTCACCACCACCACGCACTGGTGCCTGTAGGCCAGCTCCTTGAGCGTCGCGGATATCTGGAAGAAGAGCGCGGACCGGCGCTTGAGGTCGGCGGGGGAGGCGTCGAAGTCGGCGCGGAAGAGGGAGGCGATGGAATCGAGGAGGATGAGGCGGATGGGGAGCCGGTGCGGGGAGCGGCCGGGGTGGGCGAGCAGGTGCTTGGCGCGGGAGAGGAGGGAGAGGAGGTCGGTGGGGGAGTGCGCGGCGGCGACGAGTACGTGGTCGAGGATATCGGGGCGGGATTTGGGGGCGAGGCGGCGGAGGCGGTGAAGGGGGAAGGGGAGGTCGGAGTGGAGGAAGAGGGCGGAGGCGGAGAGCGGAGACTGCGGGGCGAGGAGGGCGAGCTGGAGGCACAGCTGGGTCTTGCCTGAGGCGGACTCTCCGGCTATCTCGGTGACGGAGGCGGCCGGGAGGCCGCCGGAGAGGAGGCGGTCGAGGATGGGGCAGCCGAGGGAGAGCTTGGCGGCTCGGCAGGAAGGAAGGAGGAGAAGCGGATTCTCCGGGCGGGGCTCGCGCTGGCTGTAGGAGGAAGAGGAGGCGGCAGCAGGGGGCTTCGGCGCCGGCGGCCGCATCGCCGCCGAGCTCGCCGCCAAGGGGAATCTGGTTTTGAACGGTCGCGGATAGTTTCCCGCTGGGAGGGGAGAAACTTTTGGGGACTTCTTGGGCTGATATTTGTGCGGTGGAATTGCGAGGTTGGGCCTAGCCGGTTAGCCCACTTGTCTTGGTTCAAAAAATCTCCTCTTTCTACTTTTTTTTTTGTCAACTCTGTTTTCTCTTGGGAAAATCTATACTGTGCAAAATTGTTGAAATTCCGTTTCTATATTTAATGTTTCAAAACATTTTCCCAAAATCTATTGATTTTTGGAAATTTTCAAGTCCATTTTAAAAACTACACTACAATGTGCTTTGTGTTCTATCGATGAGTGGAAAAAAAGTTTACAATAATAGTTCACTACTAAAAATTTATAATCAGGAATGAAAAAACATAGCGTTCAGTTGAAAAAACATAGCTTACACTATCAACAAATGCGTTCAGTTGACATTACAACACGACCTCCGTACTAATACGGCTTGGTCGTATACTCGTATTGGAGATGCAGGCTAATTTCGTCGCAGTTAGAAAGCAGGGTGAAGATTTGAGTAAACAAAAAAAAATGCGGGTGGAGCTTTCCCTATTGTTGTTTTTCCGTGGTCAAAGCTGCTTATGATGTGGAGAAAACACGTCTACAGGTTGGGGAGGATTGTTGCACTAGCTAAAGTTATTCACAAGTTATTTAAAAAAAGTTATTCACAAAGAAAAAAAAGCGTATATGATCAACGATTTAATGTTGAAAATTAAGCAAAAAAAAAAATGCCAGTCACGAAGAAACCGAATTGGAGATGGCATCAATTTTCCGTGTTCCTTTGTGGTTCGGATTGGAGGCTCCGACTGTCCGACGGCGCTGGCGTTGGCTCTGGCGAAAGTCCGGCGCGATGCGCACGCCTCGACGTACATCCGACTCGGAATTGAAGGCGGCCTATACATGTCTTGAGGGGACGCTTCCGACGCCGCACCACGTTCTTTCTCTCGTTCTCCACACTCGAGATCCGCTCTGCTCATGGCGGCGGCGGCGGCCGTAGCCCAAAAGCGCCCGGCGCTCGACGACGGAGCCGCCTGTCCCGCGGAGGCTCTCTTCCAGTTCGGGAGCATCGACGACTACGAGATGATCGAGGAGACGGGGAGGGCGCCTTCGGCGTCGTGGCCAAGGCGCGGGACCGCCGGACGGGCGAGACGGTGGCCGTCAAGTGGATCCCCGGCGGCGAGGGAGAGAGCAATGGAAGGATGGAAGGCATTCCTTCAGAAATAAAAGGATGGAAGGCATTCCTTCAGAAATAAACTTATTGAGCAGCTAGCCTAATGGCCTCTGTTCCAGATCCTATAGACAGTCTCCTAACTGGACCTCTGTTTCACAGCTGTAACCAAATCGTAATTTATCTGATCAAGTCTATTCACATTTGCCCTTAAGTCAAACTTTTTTCTTTGACCATTGATATTAGAACATACACAAGATTGATTCTACTAGATTTATCATGAAAAACAACTTGATAACATATAACTCTTTTTATTTGAGATAATAATGCATTCATAGATATTGGTTGTCTAGGTATCGTACAGAAAAACTATGCCCCTATGCTAATGAACCTATATATGTGTGATGGGGAATTTTCATAATGATTTATGGCTGCTAAAGAAAAATTTAAGCCACTCAGAGTGAAATTCCCTAGATGCATCTGGGGCTAGAAACTCCAAATGTTGAGGCTACCTGCGCCGTTGCACAGGTAACTTTGGTATAACAAATTTGCCAGGCTCCACTGCCTTGAATTCAACCATGTCGTGATGTCGATAACTTTTGGCGTGATGCATGTTTCTGCAGCCTCGAGTACTCTGGAAAAACCGAGTGGTGTACACTGTGAGACGCTTGAGTGATGTTGCAGACTCAAGGATGTGACATGCTAGCTCAACCAGAGTCCTTTCAGATGTGAAATTGATGATGTTGACTTGCTTAACTTTGTCGTAAGGGCGCTCTCGTATCTTTCTCAAACCTGAGGGATCTACGAAAATCGACTTATGCTCCATGAATTGGAATATCTAAAAATCCAAAGCCAAACTTAGATTAATGATTTCACCACAGTTACTAAATTTTTCTGTTGGGAGAATTGCTACCAACAACTAGGATGAAAACCTCCAAGGATGGAGAAGCATCAAGAAAGGAAACTAGAAAAAAATAGTCAAGGTCACGTCCCAAGACCAATACCCAAAAACTTAAGGTGGAGGAATTTATGTCGAGAGATCGAAGATTTGGCATGCTGGACGGAAGTTCGGTACGACCATAGAAGGAGCTGTTCTACCCGCAAAAAGAAAAGAAAAAAGAAAAAAGGAGCTGTACGGGCAGGAGCAGTCTATTCGCAATGTTTCTCCAAGTGAGACTTGTACATGGAGTGACCCTCACGCAAAAACTGGAGAGATTTGGAGCTTTACACTCTATCATTTGCAGCCTGGTGCAGGCTGACAAGTGACAACTTCAGGAATCTGAGAAGCTCCAAACATGGCATCTTCAGGCAAACTAAACCACAACACCACAGAGAAGGAAGCACAAGCGATCTAGTAAGTCACTTCATAAGAGGATCGATACTGGGCGATCTAAGACACATGACAGGGAGTTATCTGCAGGTGGGTTAAATCTTCAGCAGTTGGAAGTTGGAACAACACAGATCTACTAATCCAGTATGACTGCCAGATGCTGCATAATTTCTGCGGTCAAAAAAAAAAATCCAATACAGTTCATAGGCTCAAAAAATGGGAGAAAAAAAACAGTTCATAGAACTCTTGGTTAGCTAGGGTAGGCCCACCGATACGTGCGGTTCAAGAAGGCTGTATTTGCAAGTGGCAGCACGAGCCTTGCATCATCAAAATTTTATGCCATACCTCCGGAAGGTCCAACTGAGCGTTGATATTTTGTGCAAGGATAGCTTCTTTTTTTTTAACGAATCCGTATTAGTGGAACGAAAAGTAGCTGGGTTGCAGGCATAACGTACTTTCAAACTGAAAAGTGGAACGATCTTGGCATCTTGCCATTGCTATCCACCAAAATAAAGAACAGTCGGACTCCGAAGTCTGCAAGTCGAAGCCGGCCAGAGGAAACGTCGTAACTCCGACTCTGATAATTAATCCCTACGAATTAGCCTCAACTAATTAAACTAGCACGGGATCGGAAACAGACTCTGTTAATCCATGTCTAATTGCACAAATAAGTACACCGTACAATCATTGCCGTCGACGCACCTAGCCAACCCAACAACACGCACGGCAAACTCCCTCGTCCAGGATGACGATCACCGAGCACCCGGAGAAACGCCGCCGGGCCGCACCACCCCCGGCCGCCATTCCACAAGACCTGCTACTCTCCGAGGTCCTGCCGCGTCTGCCCGCGAAACACCTCGCGCGCTTCAAGTGCGTCTGCCGCTCCTGGCGCGCCGCCGTCGAGAGCGACCCCGCGTTCGTCCGCCGCCACCTCGAGCTGTCCCGCGCGGCGCCGCCGTGCATCCTCGTCATCCCGTGCGAAGAATTCTACAACGACGACGACGACGACGACGACGACGACGACGGAGCCATGTCCGGGGAGATCAGCTTCCACCGTCTCATTCTGGGCGAGGCACCTGGCACCGCCGACGTCGAGCTCGTGTTCGACAAGTCGTGGCCAGAGGGCATCGCGCACGGCGTCCTCCCCACCCACTGCGACGGCCTCGTCGCGGTCGCCACGGCCGCGGACCAGATATTCGTCTGCAACCCGGCGACCAGGGAGTTCGTGGCCCTGCCGCCGGGCAGCCGCGACGTCCTCGACGTCAAGGCGCCGGCGGCGGCGCTCGGCTACGACCCGCTGCGCAACAGGTACGTGGTCGCCCGCTACTTCTACCGGAAATACGACCTGTCCAAGGACGTGGCGTCCGGCGCGCTCTCGCTGGACTACGAGATCGGCCACGAGACCTTCACGCTCGGCAGCGGCGGCGGCGACGGCTGCTGGGAGCCCACGGCTGACCCGCCGCACGCCATCGGGCCGGCGAGGCCGGTGTGCACGCGGGAGGCCTTCTACTGGTGCACGGCCGTGCGCCGGCCGAGCGCGCTGCTGCGGTTCAGCCTGCGCGACAGGGCGTTCGACGTGGTGCCGTGCCCGCCGGGCGCCGACTACGTCCACGGCGTCGACCACCTGACCGAGCTCGCCGGCAAGCCGTGCTACGTCCAGCCCGCCACGGAGACGGCCTTCGACTTCTGGGTGGCGGACGACGACGGTGGGCCACGGCCCGAGTGGACGCTCCGGTGCCGCGTCGACTTCGCGGACTACGGCCCCAGCGTCGGCTCCGACGCCTTGTCGGTGGTCGCCGCCGTCGGGGACGAGATGATGATAGCCGCCGATCACCGGAACCTTTACAGCTGCGACGGCCGCCGGCGGAAAGGTGCGCGGCTGTTGGTGGACATGGAGGAAGAGCTGGCGTACGAGCGACCGGACGGGAGCACGTACGATGGCGAGCTGTTGCACCACGTCGTCCCGTACGTGGAGAGTCTGGTGTCGATTGGGAAGTGCAACTACTGACAACGATCAAGACAACTAAGGATTTTGGGACTGCTTCGCTTCAAGTTTTGCAGTTCCGCTCCAGATTCATCTTGCCAAACATCTCCAGCTCCAACTATACCAACTTCAGAAAAAAGGTGGATCTGAGGGTAACTTCAAAGTTTTTTTTAGCTCCTCAACGGGTGCTCCAAAAACTAATTTCATATCTTCTCTTGTAGTTGGATGGAAATTACCCACCAATACCTCTGTTTACACATACTGCTTTGAGAGGAAAAAAAGGAACGCCTCGCGACGCGTCTCCTGTTCTGCCGCCACTCCCTCACGACGCGTCTCTCTCCCTCGCGATGCCTCTTCCTCTGCTGCCGCTGCCATCTCCTCTTCCTCCGGCCGTTCCACCCGCCGGCGCCCTGACCGACGGCATGCACCCCTGGCCGCCGCTGATTTGGGCCTGGAGGACGCCCTGGCCGGCGGCCTGGCTGGGGGCCGCCGGGGGCGGCTGATCAGTGTACTTGTGTGACTGCTCTCTGTGTTGTGCAGGCTCATCCTGGGCTGAGCGAAGAAGAGAAGGAGAAGGTGAGCAGCGTGGTGGACGGGCGCAAAAGCTGACGCTGGAGGCGTGCACGAACGCCGCGCAGAACGAGCGGCTGCCGTTGCGGACGGTCGTGCAGGTGCTCTTCTTCGAGCAGCTCCAGCTACGCCGGGCCATCGCGCGGACGATCATGGCAAACGAAGGCGGGGCGGCGGGGTCCGGGGAGGAAGGCGGCGGAGACAGCGATGGCGGCGGGACATGGCGCGTGGCCACGCGGGGCAACCAGATGCTGCGGCTGGACATGGACAGCATGCGGAGCCGCGTGCAGGAGCTCGAGCGCGAGTGCACGAGCATGAGAAAAGCCATCGAGAAGATGGACGGACGAGGCGCGGCGGCGGACGGGAGGTGGGGCTCGATGGTGACGAAGCGGTTCGGGTGCAAGTTCCCGGCGCAGGTCTTTCAGTCGCAGCAGCGGACGGTGGTGGCACGGCCTCTCCGGCCACGCATCGAGCAGAGCCCATGAGCTCTCGCCGCCGCACATCGTAGAGCTTCGAGATTTCCTTTCTTCTGTTCTCTTGATTCTTTACTTCGATTTGTGAAAAAATTCAGAGTTTCCCCTTGGCTACCGTTGTGTCCTTTTCCATGTTCTACTCTACCATTGAATTGCGTATTAGCAGCTAGCTGCACAAACTGTACTCGAGAGTCTTCTTGCTGGCCAACGCATGAAACCACAAATTGGCCAAAGAAATTGTTTCATCGAATTCTCGTCACTGAAAAGTGTTAGAATTTACAAACTTGGTCAAGAGTTTCTGCTACGGCAACGGAGGAATGCGTGTGATCAATTGCAGGTTTGGAGAAGGCTCCTCACCAGTAGTCTCCGCAGGAGCAGACGTCGTCCCTAAAATGGTGGGACCGCTTGTTATCCCTGACGACGATCTCTCGGTCGGTGACCTTGGTGATGAGCAAAGGTATGGAAGGGATCACAGAGTACTGTAGCGACAGGATACTGTAGCAGCGCTAGTTCCTCTAGCGGCGCGGGAAAAAACACCTAAGAGCAAGAGTGACTATTCCCAGTAGTTTATACAATTCCTGGAGCTGAATTTACATTTGGTAGCCAAACAGTTACATAACTCCCTATTTTCCTGGAGTTGGTGGAGTGGAGCTAAAAAAAGGTGGATTTGGTGGAGTGGAGGTGTTTTTTTGGAGCGGAGGAGTCCCAAACAGGCTCTAACATGATGAGTACGCTGAGAAATTTTTCTCCACCGCTAGGGAAAGCGCCTCTAGTACAAGATCCTAAGCCTTTAGTACTGGTTGTGCAACCGGTATTGCTACCTCGGTACTAAAGAGAGGGTTTAGTACCGGATCGGTACTGAAGGGGGGCCTTTAGTACCAACCGGTACTAAATTGGCTGCCACATCGCACATGGTTGAGGCCAATTTAGTCTGGTTGGTATAAACACTATTAGGGAAAATGCCTTTAATACTGGTTGGGGACCCCCATTTAGTATCGATTTCGTAGCCGGTACTGTTAGTTCGGGAACTAAAGGACCGGTTGAAAGAACTGGTACTAAAGGATATTAAAAAAATAAAAAAACAAATCCTCCACCGGCCCCACTCCCCCCTCCTGCCGCCCTCCCCGCACCGCACCGCCGCCACTCCCGCCGCCCGCCGTCGCCCTCCGCCCGATGACTGTCATCGCGCCTTGCCCCGCCGTCGCTCCTCGCCTCAAGCACGAGGTGAGGGGTGAGCGGGGTGGGAGGAGAGGGGAGGTCAGGGAGGAAGGGAGGGGACCAGCGTGGAGTTGGCCAGAGGGAGAGGGAGTGGACAGAGCTGAGAGGGTGAGGAAGGCGGAGGGAGGGAGAGGATAAGGGAGCAAGGGGGCCGGTGAAAATTAAAAAGGCGACGTGCGGACGGAGGGACATTTAGTACCGGGTGGAGCCTCCACCCGGTACTAAAGGTCCTTAGGCACATTAGTACTAGGTGGAGGCTCCACTTGGTACTAAAGGGTCGCCTTTAGTACTGGGTGGAGCCCCCACCCGGTACTAAAGGGGGTCATAGGGTCCTCCTTGGGACTATCCAATAGGCCCAGTACTAATGCTCACATTAGTACCGGATCAAAATGCAACTGGTACTGAGCCTCGGGACAAATGCTTATGTTTCTAGTAGTGAAACAACCGGTACTAAAGGTCATCTTTTTTCCTTTCTGTTCCTTTTCTCATTTTCTTTTCTGTTTCTTTATTCTATATTAAAATGTATACTAGTTCTAATATGCTAATATATATTAAGTTGTATTTAATCTATAATATTACATTTGAGATAATATTATATATATATAGACATCTTCTGCATATACATTTATGAATAATATTACATTGCATCAACATTTGAAGTTCAATATTTGGATCAACTATTCTGAACCCGAGTCCTGACGGTAATGCAGATTTGATCTATCATTATAAAACTACCCCGCTGGATTTACTACCTTGTTAAGAAGAAATCCACCGAGTTATTCTTGAATTGCCCTGATTTTTTCCGACTCGAAGAGTGCTTCCTCGGCAAAGGTTATTATATAGTAGATCAACCGATCTGCATAATTAGAACTAATTTATTGATAAGAAATTTTTATACGTACTTTAAATTCGTGGTCGGTTATACGCTTGGGACCTGCAAAGCCATGGATGAACTCACATACGTAGTATCCGCATAAATTATTCCCTAGATTCTATCTCAAAAACTGTATATGGTAAAAGAAGTTATGAAATATTTGTTGTGTTCAAGGAAGTGTCACGAGATGTGGAAATTCAACACATACTAGGAATTCTAGCTTGAAATCAAGTTCCTCCTTGAATTCAACTGCGTGATGTCGATGGAAGCGAGCACATATTTTGCTAAGAATGTCTATGAGGTTTTTGTATTGATATCTTGATTTACTCAAAGAGTCCATGATATAGACCGCGCTTCGATCAACCACAAAAGGAGTATCCAGTGAAAGTTGTATATATATGCATAGCCAAAGCTAGTTATTTCCCGGATTCTATCTCAAACACTATTATTTTTTTATATGCTTGATCTTGATAATGAATGATAACATCTGGTCTTGTCATACTTATTAGTTTGTATCACTATAATGTATTTTTAAGTTTTCACAATCAAAAATAGTTACAATATTTTTTAACACGTGCGTGCATTTTACTAGTTGATGGTAAAGATATAAAAGTTCCGCTGACAAGAATTTAAAAAAAAATAACTTACATTGTGCGTTGAAGGGAGTAGTTTATTACAATTCTAAACAATGATAGTGTAACAAATTTTTGGGTGTTAGATGCCCTAATAACATATTTTTTGTTAGTAAACTTTTTTGATATCATCCAAGCGGCAGATTTCAAATTTAATGGCTGAAAAATCAGGTGGCCGGGAGCCTTAAAACACAAAAAGTGTTATATAGACGACGCGCTCTGTTATCAATGGTCATAATTAAAAAATGGTTGCAGGTAGCCCAAAATGTACACTCACCTTTAGACAAAATTTTTAATTTATACTTGCCCATTTATCAAAATTGCCCCAGAACGAGCAATATCTAGTTTCTTTAGACAACTTCTAAGCTAGAGACCACCTTATAAAGGAACGAGGTAGCGATATAGGGTGCGATTGGCCGGGTGTCGCCCAGCATCGGCTCCGGCTCCTTGCTAGGTGAAGTTGTGCCAAAGAGACCCATATTCCCTCCGTTTCAATTCAAATAAGTTATTAATATATAGTAAATACTGTGTATCTAGAAAAACCAAAATAATTTATAATCTGGGATGAAGGAGATACTATTTTATCCAAAATTTGATACCTCTGTGAAGTAGTACTTGCTCAGTTTTTCAGCTGTGACTAAACATTACCTAGTAATATCCTACTGTAATGTTATTCTTTGAAAACTTCGAAGCCTCTCAACCCGGATACATTTGATCATCCGAGTCTAGAGATTCCAGAGAGATTGCAAACACTAAGAAGTTTGATACAAACTCACCTGGAATAAGAACTCACACGAATGCACGCGAGGAACTTGAATGGCAATAACAAGCTGCACACGCAGAAGCATACTACAAAGCGAAGTAAATAAAGTATTTAAAATGTGCATCAGATTATTTTGCTAACATAGAGATTCCAAATGATAAGGAGATATTGCAAATGCTAAGGAGGCTGCAACTTAGGTATGACAATTTTTGACTCTTAAGGCTCAACAGCATGGCATCTGCTGCAAGGCTCCAATATATTGTATTCAACTGTGGAGGGAACTTTTGGCTTGATGTAAGTTTGGGCAGCCAATAGTGCTCTTTGGGCTTCCACAAGCCTCTCCCTGCGCATCCCCAAGCATTTGGCAGATTTGTTGTCAGAGCATCTACGGATACCAAAGGTGGTGTCCAATGTAAGGTGCTCCAGTGAAGTAGTAGACTCGAGAATGTGGCATGCTAACTCAACCATGCTCTTGGCAGAAGAGAAGTTGATGATTGTCACACGCCTGAGTTTGACATGGCACTGCTCTGGCATCGTCCTTAGAACTGAGGGATCTTCGAAAACCGAGAGACACTCCACACGTAGTGGGAGTACCTAGAGAAAAAAAAAGTCAAATCTCAATCAACTGTTCCACCACAGTTACAAACATCTTTACCGGAAGATCAAGTGGTTACTCTCAAGACAAAAGTCTCCAACGAAGGAGAAGCTTCTAAAAAGGAAATCAGAGAAAAATAATCAAAGGTTCCTCCGTCAAGAACAATGTTCAAGAACTTGAGGTGGAGGAATTTGCTAGGCAGCATTGGTGTATCAACTGCCTGCAAAAGGAGGTCACGTCTTGTTATATTCCAAATGAATGCTTGCAGAAATATCATTTATATGCACTTCGCTACTCTAGTCACAAGAAGTTTAAGAGTATATACCTCATGTATAGAACAGGTAAGAGTTTCAAGATTTCGCATGCTGGATAATAGCTCAGTACGAGCATAAAATGCAACTTTGGAACAGGACATGTATAATTTCTTGATTCGTGATGTTTCTCCAAGAGAGAGTTGCATGCGGAGGTCAACTTTAAAGCTAAGACTGGAGAGATTTGTAGCTTTACTCTCTATCACTTGCAGATTAGCGCAACTTAACACCTCGAGGTGGTGGAGCTGCTGCAAGCAAGGTATCTTCAGGCAAATTATTTTACTACAATGATAGAGTTCTAACTGCTCCAAAGCAAAAGAATTGGAAAGAAGGCACCCTAGCTCTCCATCCGTAATGTGCACCTTATGGAGCCATAGTCTTGTTAAGCTTCTCAAGCAGCCAAGTTCAATTCCAGGGTGAAAGTTACAAGAGGCAAGGAAAAGGTACCGAAGCGATTCTCCAGATAAAAGTGAGCATGGGAAGTTGTACTTTGCACTCATTGAACGCAGATCTAGGAAGAGTACTTCAATCTGTGGTGTAACAGCAATCCGCAGCCAACTGTCTAAATTATCACGAGGTGCATACTTCATGTCATAAATCTGAAGCTTGAATGTCTTCAAGCCAATGCCTGAGTGATTTTTCAGAATGCCATCAACTCAGGTGATGAAATCTCGTGTTCTCTCATCCTCTGGTCGTGGAAATCGCTTTGAACCAAATACCTCATCAAAATTGCTGAAGGCAAGGCTTGGATGGGATCTCCAGGAACGCAGAAATGTCCGAGACACGCTGGCAACTCGAGCAGCATATCGCATTGGCATTAGAGAATGTATATGACACAAGATGTCCTGCATGCACAAGCGTGGAAGAAAATTCAACGTTGAAACTGTAAAGGTAAAGGATTACTTTATTTGCACAAGAAAAAGAAAGGAAACATAGACTCAACGTTCTACCGAGTTGCTCCGTGCATGATTGCACAGTGCACAGAATTATAAAGATGGGGCTGTGCACTGGAACGTGGCAGGTAGATTGAACACTAACATAATTGTTTTTACCCATATTTTATAAAGGAAGATTTTGTATTGTGCCTTCATTAAAAAGGGTTTACTGATTTTTACGAATCGATGAAGCATGCACTCAACAAACATGTGCTTTTGTGCCAGACAACATGCAGGGAACTATGTTCCATTTAACAATAGCATGCTAGATTTCTTGTAGCAGATAATCAGGAATAACTACATGTACAACTTCTGGATACATAACAAAATAACATTCTGAATATGTAAACAGACGAAAGGATGTAGTCAGATATATACAAAAGCCTTTGATGGGTTAGATCAAACAGACCAAACAAATGAATGGTGTCCTACAAGGTCAAGTGAAGCTGTACCTCAGGAAGGTATATTCCTGAATATCCCTGGATTTGAGCATCCTGGGAACTATCATCTCCCTGGCAGAGTGCTTCCCTTCTTCCAGCCTGTGGAGCAGCCGATCCATCTGCAACAATTCCTGCACGGTTATGAATGATATCCAGTGCGAGAAACAAGAACTCAGAGCTCACGCACAAGAATGCAAACATAAACCAAATCGATTTCTCTGATCAAAATTCCAGTTTCAATTTAATCGAAAATTAGGTTCAACTGGTTATGTATATTATTTTTTTCATGAGATATTGCAACACGCCCAAGCGGGACCCCATCTGCCTTTGCTCTCGTTCCTGATCGGCTCGTCGCTCATTGGTTCAGCCGTTCAGGCATTGGCGCTTGCTTGCTGCCTTTGCAAAGGGGCAAAGAAGGCCCTCTTTTTCAACAAATCTGCATTGAATCGGAAGGAAAAGTTGCACCGGACAATCTAAAACAGCAACAACTCCCTGTTGCGTTCGGTGGAGTGGAGGATCATGCTGAGCAAGCTACGGATGCAAGAAAATAGCAACGTATAGATGTGCAGGAGAGGACGAGGCGGCTTACTGTGCTCCTCCATCTCCCGCTGCATGGAGATTGGAGATGATCTGCTTCAACTCGGGATGACTCGGTGTCTCTCTCGTTCTGGCCCTCTGTACTTTAATCGAGGAGAGTCAGCAGGGGGCCGGGGGTAGGAAACCGGATCGGCGCCCGGGTGGGGCTTTTACCATTGCCACCGGAGGGATCGGGATTGGGTGGGACGACTTCTTGGTGCTGGAAACTGGGAAGTAGGCTGACAAGAACGCAGCAGGAAAGGAAAACGGACGCCAGTCGATAGAGAAAAGGCCCAGGCCAACTTCCGGATGGCACCCCTTTCGTATCCTCGCACGATTTTTTTTTTCCAAATACGAGTGCACCGCAGATACTTAGGCCATAGGGCCGGCTTTTGGTGAAGGACTACTAAAACTGCAATTTCAAAACGGATCCACCATCAAATTCGGGAAGAAGCCGCAAAACGATTTACACTAGAGAGGAGGAGCCAAAATAAGGTAGCTTTACTGACTTCTCTCTCCCAACATTAAACGATTATAAAATTACTCATATTACCATGAGAAACCGTTTTACCAAATATTTTGCAAAACGGCTACAGCTCCACTAGAGAAACCACTCCACGAGCTGGAGTCGAAGCTATTTTGGCAAGAGCCGGAGCTCTACCAAACGGGCAAATTATATGTCATATTAATAAGCATGTTTCCTACCCCTCTATCCTAAATTACTATTCGTTTTGACTTTTCTAGGTATATAGCTTTTGATATACACCTATACACACACTATGTCTAGATACATAGAAAAAGTTATGTATCTAAAAAAGCTAAAACGAATTGTAATTTAGCACGGAGGGAGTACTTACTAAAAGAATAATATCATTTTGTTAAAATAAATTTAAAAAATATGAACCCATATGTCGAGTCTAGCAAACATGTTTCTACCGTAAGGAACTAAGTTATACTGAATCCGTGTGGCGAGTGAGGTTCATTGGGAAATGAAAAAAAGAACTAATGAATTATAACATATTGTGTTTAATTTTTTTTCACAGAAAGGTCCAAAACAAAAGTAAAAGATAGATAAATCTTGCTTGCCTTCTTTTTCAAAAATCTCAACACCAATAGAAAGAATTCTCCACGATCACATATGGACCAACCACATAAAAAAGAGGAGCATTGACGGTTGCTTTCGTCGTTGGACCAGCATCACACACCCCGTAGGGTTACAACTTACAAGAATAAGACTGTCTGCAACAATTAGAGTCAATGTTAGATTTATCGTCTACGCGGCACCTCGATATTAAAAATAGATGATAAAAGATAATTCTTTCAATAGTCTAACTTTTATCAGATAACCCACAATATAAATGGCATCATGTATTGGTCTCACATGATCTGTAACTATGTGCATGAGTTGATGAGAGTGTGTCTTAGTCTTTCTCTCTCTTCCTTTTTTCTCTCTTCCAGCTAGACAAAAATATGAGGTGGTGGCAAACCGCTAACGGGGAAACACCTTATTGTTGGTTAATAGCTGGTTTGTTTGTTCCAAAGATAAACGAAGTTTGTATGGGTAGAGTTGTGTGTGTATTCATAGGGATGCGTATATGCATGAGCGGATCCAAAATGAGATGATAGGGGTGCTGACCCTCTTGTAGTTAAACTATCTTTCATGTTTTATAGGTGAATTTGAGAGCACGAAGATATAATCTACATGGACAAACAAGGCTGAGGGGTGCTGTAGCACCGCCAGCAACCTTGCAGATCCGTCCCTACGTATATGTGACTTGTGAGCGTCTGTATTTGTACTGTATTTTGCACAAAATAAAAAAAGATAAACAAAGTCCTTTCCACAATAGAAGATGAAACATGTGCCCCTGCAAAACCTTGATCACATCTACCCTTTCTACAACTCCTCTATGGCCAAGTTGTTGCAAAACCTTGATCACATCTACCCTTTCTACAACTCCTCTATGGCCAAGTTGTTGCTGGAACTTTACCAATGTATTCAAAAGCCGCATTACCAAAAAGACTAGAATTCTCATAAACATCGTTTCGAGAAGGGAGCAAGAGGGGCTGACTTACACCTTTCACCTCAATAATGCTACTATCTACAGAGAAATTAAGAGAAAGCCAAAATATAAACAAACTAGCTAGGATCTGACTTACATTACAAAATATAAACAACAACACCACATCCACCCACACGACAAAAGCAACTATAATGCAACCACTATAACAAAACCTGATGTATCCTAACAAAACCTACATGGAGGCGTCTTCAACTGACTATCGCTACCGAACCCCTGGTTGTCATGACTTTGCAGCTAGAAACCAAATCTCCTTATAATCATTTGTTAATTTTTCATCGAAGTGTCACGTGACGACGGCTGAAATTGGCCTACGGAGTCAACCGCAGGTGAATGTGACCGATCGATCGATGAGTTTTCCAAGCAAGAAATGTACTCCCTCCGTTCCAAATTATAGGTTTTGGTTTTTTAATGCATAGTTCCAAATTGTATGTCTAGATGCATAATAATATCTACGAACTTAGAAAAGTCAAAACGACCTACAGTTTGGAATGAGGGAGTAGAAGATTATTTCTTTTCAGCGAAGACTTACGAAAGAGCCCGTCCGGCCGCTAGCGTGACGATTAATCCAATCGGAAGATCCTCTCATGCTACTTGCTCGTTGTTGATGCAATGATGCATGAATCTCCTCTCTCTCTCTCTCTCTCGGTACGTCCGTGTCAGGCGTGAAGAAGCAGCGGGCGGCCAGGTTGGAGGTTTTTGGAAGTCGGTCAAGACGAGATGCGACACTTGTTGACTACGACTAGTTCCAAGACCAACTTTAATCGCGTTTTGTATCCAAAACTAACTCGCCGACTTCATGCAGTATTTGAATCGCTAACTGAGTAGATATAAATTCATCTTTTTTTTTTCAAAAAGAAAAAAAAATCAGATGCTGCTAGCAAAAGGCGGCCAAATATTCGGTGCAAGTAAATGGGCCGCTGCTTGAGCATCACGACTATTCACGGACGACGACAACCTCACTCACTCACGTGGCCGGCCTAAACCACCGCTCCACCTCCACCACCGCGCACGTTTCGTCAATCAAGAGGAAAAACGAAAGAAAGTGAGTGCGCCCGCCGATGCTGACATCGAGTCCAGGCGCACGCGGACAAACAGACCGTTTGCCGTTGCCGTTGCCGTTTGCCGCCGCCTCCGCGGGGTCTCACCGCCGCCATTGACCGCCCAGCCGGTCTCGCCTGGCCAGGTGCGCCACCACCGGCAAGCGCCTTGGCCGCCAAGCCAGCCCACGCAGCCGCAGGTGCAAGCGCGCCACAACTTCGCCGCGCCTTCTCCTCCCCCTCCCCCGTCGCGCTCTCCCCGTCGTCACGGCATCACTGGAACACTTCCGATTCCCTCCCTCCCTCCCCGTCCGGGATGGATATATATAAAGGTCCGAGCTCGCCAAGCTCGAGACTGCTCGCTCCATCGACAGTTCGACACACACACCCACGCTTGCTTGCCAGCCGGGGGTTCAATTCGATCGAGCAACGCACATGACGCAAGACTCCGACCAAGGTGCCGCCCGCGCCGCGTACTCGTCGTGGCCGAGCGGCGACGCCGCCGACACACCCGCGGCGCCCGTGGCGGCGGCCATGACGCTCGGCAGCATCCTCACCGTGGCGGGCATCCTCCTGCTCTTCGTCGTTTTCGCCTTCGGCCTCGTCTCGCTCCAGTACTGCTTCAGCTACTGGGACAGGGAGCGGCGCCAGCAGCAGCAGGGAGCTGCCCCGACGAGCGGGCGCCGGCGGGAGCGGCGCCGCGGCGGTAGCGGGATGGCGACCCGGAGGGCCAGCAGGGGCGGCGTCGACCCGGAGCTGCTGCGCTCGCTGCCCGTCACGGCGTACCGCGCGGCGGCGGCGCAGGGCTCGAAGGAGGAGGGCGCCGCGGCGGAGTGCGCCGTGTGCCTCGCGGAGCTCGAGGACGGCGAGGCGGCGCGGTTCCTGCCCCGCTGCGGCCACGGCTTCCACGCCGAGTGCGTCGACATGTGGCTGGCGTCACACACCACCTGCCCGCTCTGCCGCCTCACCGTCGCCAAGCCCGACGCGCCGCCGTGCCCCGCGGCCATGATCCATCCGGTCCCGCCGGAGCCCGCGAACTACGCCGCGACCCTGCCCGCCAGCGTGCTCCTCGGGGTGTCCGACCAGACCGCGGTCACCGCCGCGACCGTGACCACCGATGGAGACACGGGCGTCCTGGTGATCGATATCCCGGCGCCGACGCCGACCCCGCGTGACGCCGCCAAGTCGCCGGGCTCGGCGAGGTTGAGATCGTCGTTCAGAAGGCTGTGGAGCTTCGGAAGGCAAGGAGGGGCGGGGGCGAGCTCCTCCTGCTCCTGTGCCGGTGATGGCGAAGGAGCCGACTTGGAGCAGGGTGTCAGCGTTAGCACCGACCGGCGGGAGAGCACCACCAAATTTCCGAGCTCTCTGCAATAGTGCACATGCATATTCAATGTTACAAAATTGACCGGAGTAACATTTTATTTTAGTTTTAGAATATGTACATTCTTTCTATTCGTTCATAGATTTTAGCACTTCCATTTGATGTATTGTTCATTGTTCTCCGTTGAACAATCAAGGCAACGGAAAGGTCAAAGAAATGCCTATCTTTTTTCTTCTTTTGTAGAAAAAAAATCATTCAGCCGTTATGAAAATCAATAAGATGCATTCTGCTATATCCATGTGTTCTAATTTTTTGCCATTCCTTTCAACAAATCAGTAGAAATTGTCTAATTGAGAATCACGTGGGTTTTTTTTAAAAAAAACTCGCTATGCAACTCAATCGCTCAACTCCTTCAAAACCACCGAATCTTTGACCCGATGGTCTACTTGAAACCTTGGCCATGAACTGAGTCCATGATTGCAATCGGAATGGTACCCAATTTGAGTTGCCCTAAAGGTTGGGGGTGGATTCTTCTTTAGAAAAAAAAAAAATATTACCCAGCGTCAATTTATTTTTTTCCACGTCGTTTTATAGCTGCAGATGCATGTTCATCTTCCTCGGTCCGTCCATGTCAGCACAAGCAGCCAGATTGGAAGTCAAGCCGTGACTCGGCTGAATGCATTGCACGCGTCTCATGATTCTCGTGTACGTTAAGCTTTTTAGTTGCAGAAGTCGCTGTCTGTGTTAAAGTTTAAACCGGCCGATAAAGGCACAAATCACAGTTCAACTTGTCATGTTAGCTTCCAACCGGTCAAATGAAAACGACCATTTATTACTCATGGCAAAAGGAGAAAAACATTCAGATATTTTTTTAAAAAAAACATTCAAATAAAAAACCAGTCATTGCAACTGCTAGACGCCATCGGCTGTCACTCACGCGCGCGACAACGCCAGTAAACCGGTCGCGTTCGTGGAATCTCACGGTCTCTCGTGGCCGCCGCTGACCGGTCGGGCGGCCTAGCCTGGCCAGGCGCGCAAAACCTCAGCAGGAACTCGCCTTCCAAGTTCCAAGCTTAGCCGCAGCCGCACCTTCAAGGCGCCTTCTTCCTCCTCCGCGCATGCGCCCCGTCGCCTCAATGCTCGGACACTTCGTGCGTCCCGGAAATGTGTATATCTGTGCGACCTCTCCAGTGCTCGGGGCACACTTGCGCTTCGCCGCGCCGCTGAAGGGGTCCAAGCATGACGCACCAAGGCGCCAGCGACGACATGGACTCGTCATGGCCGAGCGGCGGCGGCGCCGCCGTCGCCGGCCCTCCCACGGCGCCCGTGGCGGCGGCCGCTGGGGGTGTCTTGACGGTCGGCAGCATCACCACAGTGGCCGGCACTCTCCTCATCTTCGTGGTCATCGCTGCCGGGCTCGTCTCCCTGCAGTACTTCTTCGACGCGCGGGACGACGACGACGACAGGGGAAGCAGCCACGGCGGCCAGGCGCCGCGGCGACGTGGCGGTGGCGGTGGGATCCGGGCCGCCAGGGGCGTCGACCGGGATGTGCTCCGCTCCTTGCCGATCACCGTGTACCGCGCGGCGGCGCCGGGTTCGGGGAAGGAGGAGGACGCGGTGGAGTGCGCGGTGTGCCTCGCCGAGCTTGAGGACGGCGAGGCGGCGCGGTTCCTGCCCCGATGTGGCCACGGCTTCCACGCCGAGTGCATCGATACGTGGCTGGCGTTCCACACCACCTGCCCGCTCTGCCGGCTCACCGTCTCCAAGCCCGACACGTCTCCGGCGCCTGCCCTGGCCGTCCTTCCGGTGCCGCCAGAGCCGGCGAACTACGCGGACCATGCCGCGACCGTGAACCTGCCGGCGAGCGTGCTCCTCGGGGTGTCCGGCCA
>NC_028450.1:27813560-27847753 GCF_000263155.2 Setaria italica | reverse complement strand
GGAGTTGGCCGTGCAGACGCCGACCCCGCGCGGCGCGGCCAAGTCGCCGGGCTCGGCGAGGCCTGAGATTGTCGTTCAGGAGGCTGTGGAGCTTCGGAAAGCAGGGGGCGGGGCCGAGCTGCTCCTGCTCCTGCTCATGCGCCGGCGCCGGCGAAGGAGCCGACGTGGAGCAGGGCGTCAGCGTTACTGTTGCCATAGCCGTCGCGGAAGCGCAACTGCCGCCATCGGAGGCTGCGGCCTGCCCAACCCACCAGGGATCAGCCGTATAGACGGAACAGGACATGTGGCGAGCCGACGGACCAGAGAGCAATTCCAATTTTCCAATCTCTATGCATATACGCCCTCAAAAACAAAAAACTGTGCATTGTAGCGCTGAATTGTATATACTGATTTTCGCTTATTTTTTGGCACATATACATTCTTTTACATGAGGTTTACACATTTGTTTCCAGGATGCCGCAACTTGCTCCAGCCATCAGAGTTGTCGCTTATGCCACCTCCTGAGTCCTGACACGCTCACACTAACCTCTTTGCTCCTCTCTTTCAATGTACCCTCTCCGTTCAGAAATGTACGTCATATTTTGAATGAAGAAAAATCTTCCAAAGGAAATTTTGACCCTCGATTTCTCTTACAGTACGATGTCCATTGCTAGAAATTCAAATTGATCTCAAAACCACTTTGAATACAAATATACTGATGCAAATTTTATGCACTAAATATACATATAATATGTTTGTCAAGATTTGTCAAGTTTGACTTTTCAATAATCAAATATGTCTTACATTTCTGAATGGAGGGAGTATTCTTCATCAAGTCTGGCCGAGCGAGCTCGCCATCATAGCCTCTTGCTCGGTTTCCATGCTAAGCCAAAGACTCAACTTAGTCAATTATATTTCATCGAAAGAAACTTGACCCATCGAGATATGCTTAATCTAAGATTGTTATATATAATATAAAGCTAACAAACATAATATTTCAAATGAACCCAAAATCCGATATATTTTAAATATTTCTAAAATGTGATAGATGTTACTAGAAAGTTACTTTTAATACATTTATTTATTATCATTAGAAATATAATAATTTCATAGAAATTAAATTACTATTCAAACGTCAATGCAACCAACGGCATTGTCATCGCCGAGGCAACTGCCGGCCGCCATCAGAGGTTGCGCCAAGTGGCCAGTGCAACCCATGAAGCCACGGTATAGCGCCGGCACTGGAGATGCTATCCGACTTTACAAGAATTGTGCATATATAATTCTTTGTAGCACTTTATTAGAATTGCCATTGAATTTTATAGAAACATTGAGACCAACATGCACAAGAAACCGAAAAGCTATTTCACACCGGTACAGTGCAGACTATATAAATGCCTATGGAAGAGGGGTAGAAGGTGGTTCCCCAGCATTAAACAACACAAGAAAATATATCATTCTTTATGTTGAAAAAGTGACGGGCACACATAGCACGTCACCCATAACAACAACACAAGCGATGCCATAAGACCTTAAGGTTCCTGACCAAGGTCCGTTACTAATAAGAGGTGACCGGCTAAAACAAAGCATGTCACCTTTAGCTAGATAAAAAGTGACGTGCTTTGCTTATAGCCTGTCTTTTACGTTTTCTCTAGTATATATATGGCACATTTATTTTGAAATTATCCAAGTCCATAATATTATCCACCTGCCCCACCCCGTGCCCCAACATTGCCTGTTTGCTGTCTCTGCTCGGACTCCTCCACTTGCATGAGTCTCGACGAATCCACAACTCGACCTCCACATCCTCTGTGGCGACCATGGCGCTAACCTCCTCCTCCCCAAGCTTGCACCAACAGCCTCTGCCTCCACCTCCTTCGTTGTTGCCACGTTGGCCTCTACATCCTTCATCGTCACTGTGGCACTGGGCTCCTCCCTCAAGGTCGTGGCGCTGGCCGCCTCTTCTCCCATGACTGTGAACCACCACCTCTTCCTCCTTCCTTGATGAGTTCTTCCATCCCTAGAATTTTGGTATAGCTTGGATCTCCTGAAATTCACTAAATGTTGTGGAAAAAAAAATGGGGATGAAAGAACTCACCATTTTTGTACGCAATTTTCTAGAAATTTGATCAAAGTTTGGTTTTCTTTAAGTTAATAAAAATGGATCGTATTAAATTGAATCGTGGGTATTTAAAATGTTCGGGTGTGGATTATGAATATCTTTTAATCCTACAAAGTTTCTTTGTTATTCATGTAATGTACATGATGCATAAGTCTTATAATATATATGAATCTAGAATTCTTGTTTATTAGAATTCTTGTTTATTAGATCTTTGAAAACACGTGTGCCACATGTGCATATTCACTGCATGATTAAATTATTGAATTTGTTCAATCGTGTATCCTAAACATATTGCTTAGGATATAAATATAAATGGTGTCATAAAGCTGCAAATTTTTTATAACATTCGCCGGTAGTAACGTACTAGCATATTTCCTGTTCTTTTAATCACGTGATTTTCTTTTAAACATATCCGCGCACGCGTGCACTCTCCTAGTACTGAGTAAAAAGGCTCAAAAGTCAATGCAGCGAGCACTTCACTCACGTCACAGGGCAAGTTCATGTCCTCAGGATGAGGTACTTGCGTGATTGCTTCATCGACCTGTCGGTGTACCAATTCCAGGAACCAATCAAAACAGTAGCCAAATCCCTAGGGCGCACACAAAAAATATCCCACATACCGATCCAGGTTCCAAGCATGAAGCATTGCAGCACGACAAGTCGTTCGTTGGACTTCAGTTCAGGTCGAGACAGAATTAATTAGGGTGCCCTGTTAAAGTTTAGCACCTGTCATGTTGGATGTTTGACGCTAATTAGGAGTATTAAATATAGGCTAATTATAAAACTAATTGCACAGATGGAGTTTAATTCGTGAGACGAATCTATTAAATCTAATTAGTCCATGATTTGATAATGTGGTGCTACAATAATTATTTGCTAATGATGGATTACTTAGGCTTAATAGATTCATCTCGCGAATTAGCAGAAGGGTTCTGTAATTATAAAAATAATTAGTTCATATTTAGTTCTCCTAATTAGCATCCAAACATTCGATGTGACACCGCTAAAGTTCGCACGCCAGAATCAATCGATCAATTAAAACCGGTGGCCATTGACCAGGGACATGGAACACTTCCTACATACAGTGTATATATGCGCGAACGCACGAGTGCTCTCGCTCCGCCAACAGACGTGCACGGCTGCACGCCTGCCTCGCGCGCGGCCTCTCCATACAGAACCAAGCATGACGCAAGATTCCGACCAGGGCGCCGCCATGCCGGTAGGCGGCATCCTCGTCGTGGCCGGTATCCTCATGCTCTTGATGACCTTCGCATTCGGGGTCGTCTCCCTGCAGTGCTGCTTCGGCGCGTGCCACCGCCGCCGCGCCGCCTTGGCGTCGTCGTCGCAGAGCGCGCGGTGGCGGCGTGGCGGCGTCGATCCGGAGGCGGCTCCGCGCTCGCCGCCGGCCACGGTGCACCGCGCGGCGGCGCGGTCGAAGGAGGAGGAGTGCGCGGTGTGCCTCGCGGGGCTCGAGGACGGCGAGGAGGCCCGGTTCATGCCGTGTTGCGGCCACGGGTTCCACGCCCAGTGCGTCGCCACGTGGCTGGCAATGGCGTCCCGCCCAACCTGCCCGCTCTGCCGCCGGATCAACGTCGCCAGGCCGCCGCCGGGCATGGCGCCGGCGCCCGTGTCGGCTCTGCCTCGGGTCCCGCCGGAACCCGCGAGCTACGCCGCCAACCTACCTGCCCGCGACCGCGAGAGTGTACGAACAGGGCGTCGCGACCGAGATCACTGGCAGATCGAGCCATCGATACATGAGTCATGATGATCCCATCCCAGCCCGCAGCATGGTGATCCTGGATTCCAGATCCCGGAATTGAGCGTGCCAACAGCGATACCACGCGATGCGGTCAAAGCACCGGGGCGGGCTCGGCGACTCCGAGGTCGATTGGGATTTGGGAGGCTGTGGGGCTTCGGGACGGCAGGGGCCGACTGCCTCTGCTGACCTGCTCATGCAGTGCCGTTGCCGTAGCCGCTGAAGGAGCCGACGTGGAGCAGGG
The DNA here is from genome assembly GCF_000263155.2 of Setaria italica. Taxonomy (NCBI): domain Eukaryota; kingdom Viridiplantae; phylum Streptophyta; class Magnoliopsida; order Poales; family Poaceae; genus Setaria; species Setaria italica. Next base: position 27,843,652 of record NC_028450.1, on the reverse strand, counting down.
GTACCAGTGTTACCAACGCCATTGCCACCAGAGGGTACGCCCAGTGGCCAGTGCAAACAGCAGGAAGCCACCGTATTGCGCAGGCACTAGAGATGCAGATGCTATCCAACTGTCAAAGAATTGTGCATGTATAATTCTCCGTACACTTTATTCAAATTACCATTAGTTTCTTTCTAGAAGCATGACGCAAGTACACCACCACCGCGCACATATACTCCGTCGGTCCCCAAGTCATTTTACGATTCAAAATATACTCAAAAAAGTCACTATACCCGGAGGAGGCCGGCAGGGGAGAAAAAAGAGAAAGAAAATAATTAAGTTACTGACGCATGGGTCCTACCTATCATAAGAAAAGTAGGGCTAAGATGTAGGAGCAGTTGCTCGAGTTGAGCGTAAAAAATCAAGCTCAGAAAGTTCGGGTAGTCTCTACTCAATAAAGTAGGATCTTAAAGTAAGAATTATCGTTGGAGTTGCTCTGAGCTTGACGAGTCATTTTCGGAGCATTACATTTTCCCTTCGTGCTGTAGCTTTCAAAAAAAATTAATAAAGCTATTGTCATATCATGAATCAAACACATACGTAAAAAATTACGGCGCACTTAAGAATTGACGTGACAAACTTCTCTTTTTGACAGAAAATATCTTATACATAATTTTTATTATGTAAATTAACACCCAATATAGAAAAGAACATATAAAAAAGGACAATTATACTTTGACAAAGTCTTTTTTTCCCCATCGCAACTATTACAATCATAACAGTTACCGTGGAGAGAAAAAAATTGTCAAATTTATTTGTAATTGCCCTTAAAACTTTTGCAATCATAACCACACTATGTGTTCGTCCTCTCAGGACCAACGTTGCATTGCTGGAAAAAAGAATACAGAGAACCAAGGTCCTGTGGCTAAACTTTAGTCCGCTAAAAATTTGCCCCTCATGATCCAAACAAGGGGCTAAAGGTAGGGTAAAAATTAGTTACCCCCAACTAAGGTTTAGCTAATAAGGACTGAGGGCTTGTTTGGTTTGGGGTTGCTAAACTTTAAAGTTTAATCCCTTTTAGTTCCAAATATGATAATTAGGGGTAGATATATTTTTTTCAACCGTTTTAATAGTCTTTAGTCACTCGAACCAAACAGGGTCAGTAAACAAGAGGGGACTAAAGTTTACTAGAGGAATCGGGGCCTAATTTTCAATCAGAAACGGCCAAAGATGATGATACCCCTCCACAAAACTCTTATCCTATTTATTTCTCCCGTACCCAGGGCTGCAGTCCCGTCGTTTTCTTTCCGCCGCCGTCATCTCACTCGTCCTCCTCCCAAACTTCTCCACCACGGTGTAGCTAGCGATGGAGCCACCTCGCGAGCACGACGACGACGGCCTCACTGACCTCTTCTCGACGCCCAACTCACAGCACCGGAATCAAGCCGGCATGGAGTTCTTCTCCCAGCCTATAGGGATTGATCTCAATTCGGAGGCGCTGGAATTCCCCAACCTATCATCGTATCAAAGCATACTCCAGTCGTCGGCCTTTGGTGCCGAGACTCCTGCTGGCCGCAGAGGCAGTGGCGTCCGTCGGTGCGGCAACTAAGCCACCAATACCCCCAATCGAGCCGCCGGAGATGCAAATGGGAATGCACCTGAGCCATTCCGTGCTCCTCGATCAGTAACAGCGCGGAACAGAGTGGGCCGTGGAGGTTACGTGTCCGCCGGCGCCGCAGGTCGGAGTGGTGCCCAACCACGAGGAGCCGCCGGTGGTACTGGGAGTGCAGGAACTCCTGGATTCAGTTCCTCAGAGGCGGCTGCTGGAGGGGATGGTATGGAAGACGATGAAGAACCTTTTGGCCATGATCCATCGATGAGAAGCAGATATATTCTTTTGCCTGCCTATGTGATGTTATTGTCTTTTATTCGATGATAATAGGTCTTTGCAATGTACGTCATTTAGTTGAATGGTAACGGAACATTTGATTTTAACTGAACGATTTCATGGTTGTTTGTTTTTGCATGTTCCATTGCAGTAATTTCCATGTCCAGAGTAATCTAAGTTTAAAATAAATATTTAATTATAAAAATAGATGATGAACATTCTTATCTGATGTCCATGTTAACCATCGCTGTTCTGATCGTTCATTTGTAGTTGGGATATGGTTGCCTGTCACTTTTAAGTATATGTTGTTCCATTGCAGTAATTTTCATGTCCAGAGGAATCTAAGTTTAACACAAATATTTAATTCCTGTTGGTGAGAGCTTTTCCGTGTAAGCATGGATGCAAATCAGTCTGTGCACCCTGTAAACATGATCATGTATGCTTATGTGATAGAATAGTGGGCTAACATACAGTTGACTGAAATGATCTAGTATTGCTGTGTGTGTTAGAATATGGAGAAAGCAAATTGGAGTCCAGAAAATACGTATGTGTTCTGTGATATTTGCTGTGAAGAAATAAGGGCAGGGAATACCAACAATGGATTCATCACCACCAGAGGGTACAAAAACGTAGCTCTGAGGTATCACAGTAGAGTCGGTCTGCGACACTCTAGGAAACAGTTGAGAAACAGATGGGACCAATTTGCGTCGGCGGAACCCAGTTATCTATTTGCGTCATGGGAACTTAGTTATCTATTTGTGTTGAGAGAACCTAGCTATTTGTGTCGTGAGAACCTAGTTAGCCATCTATTTTGTGTCCTTGAACCTCTATATCTATTTGGTGTGAACTTATTACCTGTTTGTGTCTCCAATATGAACTGAACCGGCCATTGCCAACTTGTTCTGTGTAGATCAATTTTTCTTCAAGTGATGAGGAGGATTCCACACTTGTGTTATGGATCATCAAAAGAGGAAATGACGATATGGTACCATTGCATGTATGATTGGTACATACTATTATGAATCTTTCATGAGCAAAGCAAAGAGGAGGGAACCTGAAGAGACTGGAATTGAGTGGATTATTAGAACCCTTAACAATCCAACATGTTTAGGATGAGTAGACAATTATTTGAGAGACTACATAACTTGCTAGTATCATCTTATGGGTTGAAGACGTCCAAAAAAATATCCTCAGTAGAGGCTTTAGACATATTTCTTTGGATGATTGGTCCCCCTCAATCCTTTAGACAAGCTGAGGATTGGTTAGCAAGGTCAACTGAGACGATTAGTCGGAAGTTTGGTGAAGTATTGCATAGTGTATTTAGAATTTAGGACAGTGCACCCTATAGATTACAAGCTCCAAGGTTTTCACCATATTTTGATAATTGCATTGGAGCAATTGATGGGACGCATGTGCATGTCATGGTGCCAGCTTCAAAGGTTGTGCAGTATGTGGGTCGTCATGAATACTCCACTCAGAATGTGTTGGCTATATGCGACTTTGACGTGAGGTTTACCTTTGTTGTCGTGGGATGGCTAGGATCGGTACATAACATGAGAGTGTTTAATGATGCTATCAACAAATATGGCGACAAGTTTCCACACCCACCTCCACGTAAATATCCTTGTTGCCACCTTGTCTCACTTGTTCGCAGAGTATTTGTTGACATGCCTATGCCGTTCCATATAAAATAATATTTTACTTTTTAGGTAAATTTTATCTTATCGACTCGGGCTACCATAACCGTGCGGGTTATCTTGCACCGTACAAGGATACAAAGTATCATTTACCGAAGTTTCGACAAGATCCAATACCAAAAGGTAAAAGGGAGTTATTCAATTTTGCACATTCATCTCTTCAAAGTATCATCGAGTGTTCCTTTGGAGTTTTGAAGATGAAGTGGAAGATTTTGTTGGACTTACCTAGTTACCCAATGTCAAAGCAAAGCAAAATAATACTCACATGTATGGCTATTCATAACTTCATCCGAGAGAGTGCAATGGCGGATGCCGACTTTGCCATGTGTGACGGCAATGAAAACTACATGCCATTTGTAGATGCGTCTTCATCTCAACCAAGTGGTGCAAATAACAATTTAGAAGACAAAGATCAAAACATGAATGTCTTCCGTGATAATATCGCCAACGCGTTGTTTGCAAGGAGAGAGTGATCGTAGAAGGCTACTTGTTTGATAAATACATGTTCTATGGACAATTAATATTGTACTATTTTTTATTCAAGAGATTTCCATGCATGAGTTTAGGAAATCAGTATTTTGCTAGCATTCAATGACCAACGAGCTGCATTGCGGTACATGTGTCGAACCGAGCAAACAGCAAAGCAGCAGGAAGCAGAGGCAGCGACCAGCCAGCAGCACGCGCTAGAAAAAAAAAACTAGCGCGGGAAAAAAATCAGCAAGCGCGCGCAGGAAAAAAGAGTAGCAGCGCGCCGAAAGAGAAGCGGCGCACAGGATGCGTTTCGCAGGCCCCACCATGGGTATAATGATCTTCCATTAACAGATGGACTAAAAATTAGTTCCGGATTCAAACAGAACATAGTTATTTTTAGCCAACTAAAATTTAAACGTCTAAATTTTAGCTACAGCATCAATGATTCCACGAGCATCGTCAATTCCCGAAGAAGTGAGCGGAGGCCCGGAATCAAACTCTGTTCCAGTTTGTCCGGAGTGAAGCCTGTGCGGTCGGGGAGCTCGCTGATGCACCAACCGATCAGATAGTCAAATCCTCCCGTCATCCTTTGACTGCTTTCGATCGGCGTGGCCGCGTCGGGGCCGCGCGGTGGTCGTCCGTCGCGTACCTTGACTAGCTTTCTTCTTCCGCACGGCCTGCCTGTGGCTGGCGTCACTGCTGCCGTCGATGGCTGCCAGCCACCTGTGCGCCCACGCGGAACCGGAGATGAATCGGCCACCGGCGGCCGAGCGCCGACGCCACCCGACACGGCCGTTGGAGAGGAGGCGCGTGTGCCTCCGTGGCAGAACACGTGGCGGCAGGTGGTGACCTGGCTCACGGCACGTGTGCCAACCTGGCCAGCTCCGATTGAATCAATACGATGACGCACGTGGGCTCGGGACGGTTGTAGAGCACGAGTCCTTCTATAAGTACAGGCGCATGGCCACAGGAGGAGGGCCAACAAGAAAGGGGATCGTCATGGCGGAGGCGGAGTCTCACGGCATCGTCATCGTCGGCGGCGGCATCTGCGGCCTCGCCACCGCTCTTGGTCTCCACCGGTGAGCTCACCAGCCCACGTGCCGGCTGGTCTTTTCTTGGTCTTGGCCTTCGCCTAAGCGATCGAGCTAGTGCCGGGAGTGAGTTGCTTTGCTGTTCCACTTCAGAAAGATTAACCTGCTGCTGGCTTTTGCATCATCTAGGAAAGGGATTGCGAGCCTTGTGCTGGAGAAGTCTGAAGTCTTGCGGGCAGAGGGCGCGGGCATCGGTGTCCAGGCCAACGGGTGGCGAGCTCTGGAGCAGCTTGGCGTTGCCGCAGAGCTCAGGAAGACTGCCGGTCTCATCACTGCGTATGTTCCTAGCCTCACTACTAATTAATTTGTACTGCCTGATCTACTAGTAGTATAAGAAAACAAGCAGTATAACACGCAGGTAGAAAATCGTTTCAGGTATCATGACGTGTGGCTGCAGGGGGGTAAGAGTACCCGGGACCGGTATCCAGTCAGGTTAGTAAGGACTCCATGCGTTTCAAAATGTAGGATGTTTCAGTTTTGTTGGGTCGAATTTTTCGTAGAAAATTAATATCTACAGTACCAAATAATGTATACATTAGGATATATTTAATGAAACCAGTTTGATTTGCATTTTTTTCAATTTTCAATAAACTATATCAAAAATAAAAGAATGTCTGACATATTGGAACATTGAGATGTACTGACTACAAATTCACAAACATATCATAAAACCAAGCAATGATCTTATTGATTCGGCTAGGACGGAGCTCCGGTGCTTGAACAGAAAGGATCTGATCGAGGCACTGGCCAAGGACCTACCTGCCGGGGCGATCCGATTCGGCTGCCGCATCGCTGCCGTCCACGCGGATCCCGGCGGCCACGGCGCCGTTCTTACGATGGCGGACGGCGCTACCATGAAGGCCAAGGTAATGCGGCAGCTCTCAGATCTTATACCGAATTCAAAGCTCCGATTCGTCTTCGTTCTCGAGTTGTAAACCTGTAATCACGCATCCAGCAGCATCAGTGACTCCGTCCGTCCTCACTCTGTCTGAAACTCTCTGTCAAAAATGCAGGTCCTGATCGGGTGCGACGGCGGCACGAACTCGGTGGTGGCCAAGTATCTCGGGCTGCCGCCGGTGAGGACGATCCCTCGCCCGGTGCTCCGGGGGTTCACGAGCTACCCGCACGGGCATCCGTTCGAGAACGAGTTCCTGCGCCTGAGGGTCGGAGATTTCTTCATCGGGCGGCTGCCGATCACCGACAACCTCGTCCATTTCTTCGTCACCATGGCCAAACCTGCGGCAGATGAAGGGCTCACCGGCGGGGACTTGAGGGGCGTGAGGGACCTCGTGCTGCGGGACCTGGAGGAGCTCCAGTGCCCCACGGAGATCACCGAGGTGGTCCGGCGGTCGGACCCGGAGTCGCTCAACCTGGTGACCAACTTCTGGTACCGGCCGCCGTGGGAGGTGGCGCTCCGGGGATTCCGGAGGGGCGTTGTGACGGTGGCCGGCGACGCCATGCACGCCATGGGCCCGTTCATCGGCCAGGGCGGCTCCGCGGGGCTGGAGGACGCCGTCGTGCTCGCCCGGTCGCTGGCGCGGGCCGTGGGCGCCGCCGCCGCCGCTGGTGATGACAGCAAGCCCCCGCGGGAGGAGGATGCGGTGGTCGGCGAGGCGCTCGGGGCGTACGTCAGGGAGAGGCGGCTGCGGCTGACGCTGCTGTCGCTGGAGTCCTTCATCATGGGGGTGCTGCTGGTGCGCTCGCCGTCACCGGCCGTGAAGCTCGCCTGCGTGGCCGTGCTGGTCCTCCTGGGCAGCAAGTCGCTCAGGCATGCCAACTTTGACTGCGGTCGCCTCTAGACTACTCAAGCTGCCGCTCTCATGTGAATGATCTGGATTTGTATTTGCTTCCGAAAGATAGTGGATTTCAATAAATCTCAGCTTTTGGGTTTCCTCTCTATAAATGATTTAATTGCAAAACCATAAGATTTGCAACCTTGTTCAGAAACCATGAGATTTTTGCAATTTTGTTCGGAAACCATGATTTAAGCGCGCGCATGGATGTAGCATTTTCTTGAGAAACCATGAGATTTTGTTCAGAACTCCAAGTAATCCAGATCTGCTTATATAAGAAAAAAAAAATACTCCCTCCATCCCAAATTATAAGTCATTCCAAGAATCTTGGAGAGTCAAAGTATCTCAAGTTTGATCAAATTTATATGATAATATAATAATATTTATGATGTCAACTAAGTATCATTAGATTCTTCATCAATTATATTTTCATAGTATACCTATTTGATGTCATAAATCTTTATAATTTTTTATATAATTTTGATCAAACTTGAGATGCTTTGACTCTACAAGATTCTTAGAATGACTTATAATTTAAAATGGAGGGAGTAATCCAGATCGAAATCCACTTACCAAAGGCGTGTTAGGCCCGCATCATTCCGACTCAATCATCTATGTGAACGCAAGCTAAAAAGTAGGCTGCCTACGCGGGCCTGCTTTTCCCCTATTCCCGGGTTAATCTTGGGCTCCAGGCCTGCTAGTTTACTGCTCACATCTATTGGGCCAAGTTGGGCTTTGGCTACCCCATGCTCAGTGTGCTCCTGTGCGCGCGCGCTTGTGCTGCGGGCGGGGAGAGTGGCGCGAACGGCGCCTCCATCTTGGCGCGAACTAACGTCCCCGCGCTCCCGCCCCACCCCACGTGGCCCTCGCACATGCCTTGGCGCCATCTCCTGTTCCCGCCAAATTCTGGCGCCATCACCCGGTAACCCGCGCCATATATAGCATCTCTCCCAAACCCGTTTCACCGCAGGTAATCCTCCCACTCAAACCCTTTACCCTTCCACACCGGCGCCGCAATCCTCCCCCCTCCCCGAGATGGAGACGGACTCCGCCTCGCCATCCAAGAAGGCCAAGACATCGGCGGCGGCCGCTGGCGCCACGCCGCAGAAGCCGTGGAAGGCCGCTCCGGCCGACCAGATCCTGACGCCAGAGAAGCTGGCGCAGAGGGTTACGGCTGCTGCTGCGGCGGCGGCCGAGCAGATCTGGACGCCGGAGAAGCCGGAGGAGAGGCCGAGGGCACGCGGCCGCAGCGTGGCGCTCTCCGTAAAGGAGGTCCGCCGGGCGGCGCTCGCGCTGCGCCGGCCGGAGAAGGGAACGCCGGCGGCGGCCGAGGAGGCGGACGAGCTCGAGTCCATCGAGCGGGAGCTCGGTGTTGGCGCCGGGGCCAGCCAGAGCCCCGTCAAGCGCAAGGCTGAAGTCAAGCTGCCGGAAAGGTGAAGATCTGCAGTTTTTTTTTATATAATTCCAGATCCAGTTTCATCCTTCAATACCCCCAAAATCGAAACTTCGAGGATAGCTCTAGAATTCCGAGCGAAATTTTCCCTGTGGTGGTACAAATCTCATTTTTATGTTCTTTGGTTCCTGCTTCGACCAGTTATGAGATGCTTTGCGAGTTCTTCAACTGCCTGGAGAGCTCCACTCGGCTGCTCCGTATGAAGGGATCCAAGGCGTCTTTCCCCAACATCTGCGCTAGCATCCAGCATCTGTCTGAACGGTAAAAATCTCGTTTCACTAGTCATTGAATTACTGCCGCGTTGGATTGTGTCAATTCAATATCTTATTCTCGTATTGCTGTCTGCAGGAGGTTTACCTACAGCCATCTTGCGCAGCTCAAGTACATGATGCCCGAGGCAATTGTCATCAATAAGATTCTTTTGCGCGATGACACAACATGCTGTATGAAGCCGGATCTTCAGGTGAACCTCGTGGTTGGTGCTGTTGAGAGCGTCAAGAAGCAAAAGGGGGAAACTGCATACTCAGCATTGAGAAGGATCTTCAGGCAGAGGCTAGTTGATTTCTTCAGGGACCATCCTGAGGTATGAAAATCTTGTTTATTTCACACTAGAATACTAGATTACTGCTTATCAGGAAATCCTGAGGAAGGATAGAGTCATGGTTCCTCTGTTAATTTCAGGGAGATGACATTCCAGAGCATGAGTTGCCACACCCATTTAATCAAACAAGATTGAGCGTACCCCAGGCTGCCCCAAGAATTGTTCCTGAACCGTCATCTCCAATCGAGTGTTCTGATCTCAATGGACAACAGGCTGCTACGATGTCACACATGTCACAGTCATTCAAGAGAAGGTTTTCGCAGAGATCTCCAGTCAGTTCTGCAACAGCTAGCACAACCAGTCCACTGGCGAAGGTTGAGTCCACTGTTCTGTCACCATTGAGCAGGAATTCCCTCTCCAGTAGCTATATTTCTGGTTCTAAAGAAGCTCAGCTAGAGGAGGATGGCAAGGTTGTTGTATCCTCGACTAAAGTTTCAGAGGGCACCCCTGCTAAATATGCATCTACACCAGTGAGGTTAATGGCATCCACACCAGACCTTAAGACACCAAAGAGACCAATCTCTGCTGCAGGTTATGGCTCACCACCTCTGAAAATGGCAAAGAGATCAGCTCGTGCTAAGTTATTTACCACTCCGACAAAGGGTGCAAGTAGCATGGACAGAGAGAACCAAAATGCAGCTATTTCTTCTGCTGATAGTGACGATGAATTACTCAGTTTTCTTCCACAATCCCTCCTCCAGTCGGTAAGTCCTTGCCAATAACAGCATCAATTAGCTCAGTTGACAATTTACTCAATTGCAAACAAACAATTAACATATTTGTTTCTTCCAGGTAAAGCAGAAGGAACAGAGGGCTATGGAGGAGAAGGAAACTGGTTTTGCTGATCAGGTTAAAAGGCACAAGTTGATTGCTTCCCTGCCAAGTATCTTTGATATTATATTTCTTATCTACCAGTCAAGACAGCGGTCTGTGATGACAAAGCAGGAGCTGATTCATAAGATAGTTGCAAGCAGTCCAAAGATTGTGGACAGAAGTATGTGTGAACTAATAATCTCTATCTCCTTGATGTTGCTTAACTGGTGTCTGCAATGTGGATTTTGACATTGAGTGGTTACATCTACAGGTGAAGTCGAGGAGCAGCTAACACTGTTGAAAGAGCTTGTTCCAGAGTGGATCTCTGAGAAGACTGCACGAAGTGGAGATGTTCTATGCTGGTAAACACTCATCCTTTTCTTTTTACAACTGTGGAACTCATGTTTGATATTTCATTATTGTTATTGTACATTTTGCCTTATATCTGCGATGCAAGATACCATAATACCCGTATCAGTCTAATACCCGTATCAGTCTTGAACTAATCCTAATTCTCCACATTGCTGATTTTCAGTGTTGATGCAACTTTGAGCCAAGCGGAGCTTCGCCAAAGACTGTATGCTGCTGAGTAGGATAGATATACTAAATTCTACAATCACCTTGTTTGGGAACATCAAACGCAAATCAGAGGATTCACTCGGCCATGTGTTTGCCTGAGATGTGGTGCATGTACTCTTGGTGTCTGTTGTATTCTGATAGGTACCTTGACTATATGAAATGAATGACATGTATAGCAATACCATTCTAACAACTGATTGTCACCATTCCTTTTTTTCTCCCCTCATGTGTAAATTCCATTGTCTGAAATACCTCTGAAGTTAAAAATGTCCCGTTCTGTATTCTACCGCCTTACAAGTTTTGGGTACATGTAAATTGCCAAAGAAACAATAGCAAAGATGTGCGACCTCCCTCAGCTCGGGTTTTCATGGTATTGAAGTATTCTCATAGAGACTGATTTAGATTAGGCTCTGTTGCATTTCTTAACTCATGGTGAAAGAGGGATTATGTTGATCATATGCAGTTGCCACTGAAACTGCAACCATTCAAGAATCATCCAACCTGCCGGGGCTGCCCTTTTTGGCCCTAGGACCTGCTAGGGGGAGCTGACACCGTGGAGCCGTGCATTATCCACTGCTCTTTGGAGCTGTTGTGCTAAATGATGTCGAAATATGCCCATGAATTCACTAGGACCTTGCAAAAGATTTGGACAGAATTACTTAGCTTTGCGAGATTTCTTTGACGATAGGGACATGTGAGAAGGGAAGTCATTGCTCAAGCCTGGCATGGAAACTAGATAAGACACCGCAACCTGGAGACCTCCAACGTTTAGCTACAGTATCCTGACATTCCTATTCATGGAGGCATGGAATAGAATGGCGGGGCACGGGAACAGGGGTGGACCATGAGCCAAGTGGGTGAACCTGGCTGGATAGAGGAGTACAAAGGGATGAAGCGTTGAGGTAAGTGCACGCTAGGCGTCCTTGAGAAATAACTCACTTTCACGAAATGGATTACAAGGATGTTTTAAATAGTTTTCAGTGCAAGAATATTGTGGATGAAGTTAAGAGTCAGAAACGAGTAAAAGTTTATAGAAGTATATACAAAATCTTTTATAGAAACACTCCAGGCCAAACCTAAAGTTGCTATCATTCAGCGTTGCTATGTAGGGGTGAAAAAAAACAAGCTCAAATAAGCATATCGCATACAGTATCTTTTACGAGCAGTGGAGCTAGAAATCACCGCTGCCCCAAGATGAGCTCTTCACCTCCACCAAGACCATAGCAGAAGCTAGCAATCTGCAATACTTTAGAGCCCGATTTGATTCCCAAAACCATTCAAGATCTCAAAGCTACCAGGATTGAAGACGCAGCAAGCATATTAGAGCATCAAATTGTGCCACAAAATTTCATCCAGACAGAATTTTAAGCTCACAGGCGGGAAAAACATTGGGGAGTCTAGCTTAACGGTGCTTTTCTTCTAAAACCTTTCATCCAAACAGAACAGGCCCTAAGATTTGTATTCTACAGAATATGACGTAACTTTCAAGAAAATGAGCAGAGTTACAGATAAGAGAAAGGCAGTCATACAACACGGGAATAGAGCTCAGTCAGATGAGAAAAAGCGACTGGCCACTAATCATTTGGAAGCAGCGCTGCAAAATATATGCAAGGAAAGGAAAATATGAAACCTCAGCAACTGTAACAGAACTGCTGCTATGTCAGATCCAAGTCGTCGGGTATAGAATTCCTCAACAAAAGGATATGGTACAAATCAACTGCATGCTTGACTCATCTGCGGTGGTGGTGGTGCCTGCTCTCATGCCTGTCTCTGTCTCTGTCTCTTTCTCTGGAATGGCGCGACGACATCTCGGAGCTCGAGCTGTAATGGCCCGAGTACTGCCTGCTAGGGTATGAGTGTGGGGTCCAAGCACTGTCATCTGCTGGCAGATTCTCATAACGAGGTGGGCTTCTCCACCCCCTGTCTGAGTGCGACCTCCCTAAGCTCGGGCTCAACTGCCCATAGTCATGGGAAAGGTATCTCGATGAATAATGATCGGTACCAGGAGGACCTCTATCCCGGTAATCCCTTGAATCCGATGAGTGATGGCGGCCAGATGACTGGGGTGGGGCGCTGCCCCACAGCCAGCGGTCTCCATTCTCTGGGATGGGGGCATTTATTCCAGGGAATTCCACTGTCATCCTTTTCCGAGGCGGGGATAGTTCACCTTGCTCTGGAAGCTCTCCCTCCTCGTAGTCTAGTTTCACCTCGCTGTCTCCAAATATGGTGATACCAGAAGGTTTGTCTTCATCATCGACCACATCTAAAAATCACAATCAGTAGATCAAGATCCTGATAGAAACATCTGTTATAGAACTTAAGTAATGCCTAATGTAAACAAATATACAAAAAAAAGTCCACATGCAATCCTGATGGTGATGTCCACTGTCCAACTTCCATAGAGGAGTGAAGCAAAGTCAGATTGCATGTGTAAGATGAAAGGATGTATGTAGAATTGTAGATCAGAGTCAAACCAGCCTACTCAAGAATATGGTTTAAAGAACTAACCCAATGAAACTTTTTGATTTTTTTTAACTTAAGTCCACCGAGAAAACTATGAATACAGAAATAAATGTTTGCGTACTTTGCATGGAAATATTCAAATGCATACTGAAGTTCTCAGCTTACCTAGGTAGCCTGGAGGATAACCTAACTCACGCATTCTATGCAGCCAAGGAGGGGGATCATTTTCCTGCAAAACATCATTATACTCAGAAACTGACTACAGGAAAAGCTTATTCAAATATTGTGCCAGCAACACATCAAATGCATTTATTGGAGTAAACATGATTTAATCTTATATAAGTATGGCCACGGAAATCTATTAATCATGGATGATAACAAATGAGACAAGGGTATTGCACTCGAGACAAAATTACTTAACCTTAAACAACAACAGGAATATCATGTGCTCGTGCACACAATAAACACGATACTTGAATAGACAAAAGTTGCTATTTCGACACGTAGCTACTTGATTAAGATAAGAACAAACATTACTAGGGTAATAAACTAATGCTTCTTGTTTCATGAATGCAAGTGTGCGGAGTAGTATTTCAGTAAGCTAATAGGAGGTACAGATAAATGTCATTTTATCTCACTGCAAGCACATCAGAAGAAGATTGATCTATGATGGTAAACATAAACATTTTGTCAATAAAATCAGGATGGTTCAAGCTTTGACTGCAATTAATATAGTCATTACCCCAATCCCCAAGCACTCTCTAGTTTCAGGTCCCAGTACTCCAGCTTTCAGATCATCAAATTTGCCAGGTGTTTTCTGGTAATATCGATTCTGTACACGGTGAGCATTAGATTGGTTTCTTTTCAAATTATGCTGCTTCCGGGCATTGCTAATTGCAACATTGTCCCGAGGCTTTGGGCAATCCTTCAGAGCATGGCTATAAGAACCGCAATTGAAGCAGCGAGAATCATCCTTATCTGCCCGGCTGTCAGAGAAACAAGGTACCTCAGTTGTTGGTCCATGTGAAAAATATAATTACAATATTAACAATGAGAACAAACATCAAAAGCCAAACATTAGTCTGTCTTTGGAAACAGAATAACAGAATGCCACAATAAATTTTCTCAGACAGTTGAAGGTCTTAAAATTTGATCAAAGATAAGCACATGAGCTTTTCCTATCTAAAAAAGGTACAGGAGTTTTTAGAATTATAATCAGACAATGGGAGTAACATAATGCCACATTATCAGCTATTGAAGCATCATTTCAGACATAACTTTGTAATTTATATAGTAATGAGATATGTTGAGTATCAAAATGTCACACAAAAAGAAAAATTATCCATTCACACTCAGAACTACCACAAGATAAGAACATGAGGGATAGAAATTATCCATTAGCCAATTGAGTCTTGAGTGCATATACATTAATGCCCCAAGATTTCTAAATAACTGTAGGATAAATTTTGGCACTACATTAGCATAAGCAGATAGATTAAGGTGCAATCATATTAACACGTCAGATGGTGAAGTATACTGACTACTGAGACACTACATATCTAAAAAAGTGACAACCACTGAAGCCCCCAATGGAATGCGGTAAGTTCCCAGATTCCTGCACAAGTTGAACAGTTTCACGAACTTGCAGAATCCTGTCAAATTCAATGTTCCAAACAGGTCCTAAGTGATCAAGAAAAATAGTGATTTATTCATAGCTAGTGACACTAAATGAACATAAGGAAGCTGACGGGCTCCAAAGTTTTCTTTACACATCAGTCAATGCTAGCAACATGACTAAGGACAGCAAAGATATACACTAAGCAGTTAATAATAATAACTTCTACCTTTCAGTGTTTGATGAATCGCCCAGAGGAGTTGAGCCCAAGGTAAACTCTCGATCATACAGTGGAACAGAATCATCATCCATGGTAGTATTCTCCCTTGCTTGGTTATCCACCCAAAATGACTTGTCAGGGTAAAAAACAGCAGGGTGAATTATTATATTTCAGTTAAGTATGCTTTGGAAAGTACAGACAAATCATAATATTAGATGCATATTATCAGTAATACAGTAATGAAGGACACGAAACCCATGCCCACAGTACAAAGTGTACGACCAAAATGAGATACTTCAAAGGAAAAGAATAAAAATGTATAGTTGCAAGTGGGAACTAACACTGCATTCCACAATTTACTTATGTTGAATAGGGACACTGTTGGTAGCATATTTGCCACTCTGAGAAGTGATAAGATTGATTTTATTTCCAGCATGTCCTTAAAGGCATAAAGCGAATCTAAAGGAAGAGGTCAATGTCACCAAACAAATGGAAAGACAGAGCAAGGAGCAAAGACATTACGGGAGTCCCTAATGCAAACACATTAACACAACCAGATTGCACTACTGGGTGCCAGTAAGAAACATGCTCATGTTAGCAGGCAGCTAAAGCAAGTTTGATAGTGTAAGATTGTGTATAATGCGTGGGATGTATTACTTGAGCCCCTTGGGCTGATTATATAGGAGTACATGGCTTGGAGGGCAAGTAGACTCTCCTAGAGATAAGGAAGGTTATCCTGGGATTACAATCAATCCTAAACTAACCATATCTGTAGTTGCCTAATATACTCTAACATCCCCCGCAGTCACAGCGGGAGCGCGCAAACGATGAGACTGGAGAATAAGCCGAAGAGCTGACATCCCCCCGCAGTCACAACCGTCGATGCGCTGCAGATGCTGTGGCTGGAATAGGAGCTGACGAGGCTTGTCAAGTAGATGATAGCCCCTTAGTGCCGAAGTAGCCTATGTCGAGGTGGACGTGATCGAAGCCGTGGAGGAGGGTGCAGGTCCGAAGCGTCAGCGAAGGCGCCCGATACACAAAATCAGCAGCTTCTTGCCAACAGGTTCAGTAGGACGATGAGCCGACTGCGATAGTAGATGGTGCAGCTAAAGAGCGCAAATGCATCTTCCTTCAGCAACATCGGCAGTGGTGTCGCGAGCATGCGGCAATAGGCATGGACTTAGACCGAGAGCCAGCTTGATGAGGACCAGCAGCATGGGTGGCGCCACCGCCTGAAAAGGCGGTGACGCCGGCGATGATGGCTTGATCACAAGCGTTGCCGCTGCAGCCTAGGAGGATGCAACGACAACCTCGTCCTCGGGAGTGTTGACGAGGGAGCGGTGATGAATGGCTGCGTGATGCAAACGAGATCGGGGAAAACAAACAGCAGCAGCAAGAAGAGGCCCGCGGGTACAATCTCGGGTGCACCTAGCAGTTTCCCCTCCTCTCTTATCTCTTCCCCACCGTGGTCAACCACAGGCAAAGGAAAAAAGAAAGGAGGAGAGAAGCAGAGGCCCGCCCAACGAGCGAGGTCGACGGTGCGGGGTGCACCCTGAGTGGCTCCTCCGCTCCAGCAGCACGGCAGGCCGGTAGCCCCATGAGCCGCCCCTGCAACCTCGTCCTCGCACTCAAGGCAGCAGCAGAGGCGGTGCTGGGGGAGGAAGGGGACGACGCGGGGGAGAGGACCGGCGAGGGAGGGCAGGAAGGGCGGAGCCCCACGGCGCTGCGGCCCGACGATGAGGTCAACCGACGGTGCAGTGGCCCAACAGCCCCAACGGCACGGTGGCCTAGCGTCCCCACGGGCGTCTTCCGCAGCCACGTACTCACACTCAAAGGCAGCGGTGTGGCGGTGCAAGTAGGAAGGGGGGGCGCCTGGGCTGGTGCGCAGAGGGAGCGGCGGATCCAGATGCAAAGCCGGAGGAAACGACGACGCGGAGGCATGGCAGGCCCGACGGCGGCCCCATGGCGGCGCGGCCATGGATCCGAGCAGCCATGGGTACAGGTAGGCCCCTCTGCTGCTGGTTGACCACGACGGCACGGTGGATCAGATGGATCGGCCGCGCATCCTACGAGGGTGCTACCCCCAGCGGAGATCGATCTCCCCGGGGGCGGCGCGAGGGTAGCGGAAGCCGGAGGCCTAGGGTTTGAACCAAGACTCGTGATACCATGTAAGATTGTGTATAATGCGTGGGATGTATTGCTTGAGCCCCTTGGGCTGGTTATATAGGAGTACATGGCTTGGAGGGCAAGTAGCCTCTCCTAGAGATAAGGAAAGTTATCCTGGGATTACAATCAATCCTAAACTCACCATATCCGAAGTTGCCTAATATACTCTAACAGATAGCAAGAAGCAAAATACCTCAGCAATGAAAGGAATAAATCTAAATAGAAAAAATCAAATGAGAAAATGAAACTAGAAGGCAAGAATACATTACTTCACACATGATCAATCAATTAGGATTTTTTTAGTAAATTTAAAACCTATGACACATAATGCAAGAAACTACAACTTCCGGATCCCACTGTTAGAAACCTATAACTATTTTGACATTTGATGCCAAAAAATCTACAACTCTTTCACCAGATTCATTGAAACCATGGACTTCCTATTATGTGCTATAGAGGCCAATGTGCGGGTCCATGGTAAGAAAGTTACAGTTTCTTTGCAACAAAGTGTCAAAACAGCTGTAGGTTTCTGCAATGGGCACCAGAAGTTGTAATTTTCTGCACCACATGTTAAAATAGTTGCATATTTTTTGAAATTCACTCTATTTTGAAAGGACAATAAATTTATAGAATTTGAGATTGCTCATCATTTCAGGAAAACAAAATAGATCCTAAAATGCACGCAGTCTTTAATAGTCTGACCTATGTACGCAGTCTTTAATAGTCTGACCTATGTACATTTAATTTCTTAGATTACAAGTAACTAAGATTAGCAGATGTTCAACATAAACTAGTTACACTACAATTTTTTAACTTTAACAAGACAGCAGTAAAATTAAGGACAAAATATTAAAGATGCATGTTGAAGGTCGTGCCAATGTCCAAATTTTGATACTAAAGCATAAAAAAAGGAGGAAGCCAGCACAAAATAAATCACCAATGAAATATTTAAAGTATCCATATACTATTGGTCCTGAAAATTGCCAAGTCAATTTCAATATAATGACATACATACCACAGCACAAGACTTCTCAGAACCAACATGTAATGCTGGATAATAAGTCTCTTCGCCACTTTCTAAGATCTCTTCCGCAGCTTCCTGTTATTTCCAGAAGGAAAATAAACATCACAAAAAGAAACTTCAATTATATCATTTTTACACATAATTCTTTCTGAATACATTGTCTTCTTGTACTGATAGGTTATAAGGACGATACTGAATCGCTGCCAAGCCATAATGGATTCACTATTGAGTATCGAGGGAAGATGAAAGTTTCAGAATGATACGAACTGGAATGAGTTCTGTAGTGTTACTTTTTCTCCATATCCCCAGAGTTGAAACAGCTAGCACTCATTTATTGCACTGTCTAAGACTAATGACATACAAATAAAAATGAATGAGGCACATACATCAGAAACATGCATAATTGTGTGGAACAGTACCTTCGATTTGTGCTGCCTTCTGGCCTGCCACTGAGACCACTGTTGCATCAGTTCCATAAGCTTTCTTTTGCTTTCCCTGAGATATTAAATACACAATACCATTAGAAATAACCAAATGGTTTTAAAAACTTTTCTGGAGCATGAAAGTGTCTACCACAAAACACCATGTGCTACAATGGATATTAGTGAGAATGGAAAACATCTTTAATTAACCTTGTCAAGTCACTGAAGATGACACGAACTGAAGGCTCCTTTGATTCCACACGAGCTCTTTTAACTCCTCTTGCTGCTAAAAATGTGATATCAAGGAACAACAGCTAGAAACTGCCCAAATTGCAATACATGTTTGGGGTCCCAGGAGGACAAGTAACAGTCAGCACTTCTTATGCGAGCACAGTTCCCAGGATTCAATTGAAACAGATGAATCTTCAGAAAACATAGACAGGCTTGCAGTTGCAGAAGTATGTTAGCAGAAATATATAAATATTCCATTTGAGAGGATACGGCTTTCTTCAAGAGAGATGCTGTTTGACTCAAAAACTGATGCATTTTCAGCCCCACCACCCTTGTCCAGCTTGACCTCAAAACCAATTACAGTCTGTACAGCTGCAACACTGACCTCGGGCTGAATGGAAGCATCTAATAGCTCATCCTTTACAACCACATCATCATCATCTGCGAGGTCCATATCTTCCACTTGCCCCTCTTCAAGATCTATGTTCCCATCAGACGGCTTGGGACTACTAGTACTACCCACAGCACAAGCTTCCACTTCTGGTTGGAGTTCAGATGCCAGAGGCTCCGCCCCGTTCACACCAGGAGCTTCAACCTGAGGGTCTCCCCCTTCACCCTTCGCATCAGCCTCGCAAGGTGCCTCAAGGCTGATGAACTCGTCTGATGCCATCTTTTCGCGGGGAAATTACACTATTTATATTCACATTACGAGTCGAATCTGCAGCAAACACCACTATGTAATTGGGTCAGAATCAGATCCGAATACAAATAGCTTGCGTTAGGGTTTGGGTGCTCGGTTTCGCACAGCAGGAACCAGGAAGGGAAGGGAAGGGAAGAGAAGGGGTGAGCGTACCTCGTGGGTGCTCGTTGCCGGCGAAGGGCAAGACGAAGACGGCGGCGGCGGCGCTCGCCAGTCGTCGCCGCCGGGAAAGGAAGGCAGAGCGGGGGTGAACCGTGAACGGGAGGAGAAGAGCAGAAGGCAAGATCGCAAGAGAGAGGGTGAACGCAATGGCCGACGGTCTGAATTCTGAAACTGCAAATGGGCTGAACCAAGCAGTCTTGTCATCGTTTTTATGGGCCGGCCGACCGGAGGCACATTTCATCAGCAAACCCATTTCATCGAATTCACCGTCGGATGACCGGCCCACCGTTTCAGGAAAAAAGGGCGACCGGCCCACCGCAGAACGTCCAGGCCCGGGGGAACGCACGCCAAGTGCTCGACGTCGGGTCCCGTCTGTGGCGCCCCCGTCCCGACGTCCGGGAACTTCCTCGCCGCGGCTCCTGTTTCGCTCACCATTTGGATTTGGGCACCAATCCCATCCACGGCGCCCTTCCCATCATGTTGAAGGTGCAGCCGGCGGCCCCCATCCGCACAACCGACCTCGATCACCACGATCGCGTGGTGTTCGAGGTCGACAATGTGATCCGGCCACAGGGCTGGCGTTGCGACGCCTAGCGCTCCTGCCACCGCCCCCAAGATCGTCCACGATCAGCTCCAAGCCTTATAGTACCGGGGACACTTTAACGCCACGCCTCCACTCCGCCAAAGCGGCTGCGTGTGCGACCCTGACGCGCACAGGGTGTTCGAGGAAATGCCTCTGGGCCATGATGTTTGCTCAAGGATGATCCAGCCGTTGAGGGCGCACATGAATAAATGGCGACCATTGCTGTAGTCATGTGGGCGTCGAGGCTGATCCAGCCGTGTTCCGCCTAGCTTGAACATCAGAGGTTCCGCTTTGTGTGCTCCCATCTACGGTCCCTTGTTGGCATCCTAGCTTGAACATCAGAGGTTCCGCTTTGCGAGAGAAGGAAAAATACCTTGTCTTTGGATTACCGGTAGTGCAAGCAGAGAAGTTGCTTGGTGGTTTGAGTTCTGGAGTGGTCAGGTTTTTTTTCCCCCGAAACCTGACTGCTACAGTGACTTGGCCCCTATATAGAGTATGCATGTGGTCTTACTTTTATCTCACGATGCTGTTAAATTGTTGTGTTGGCAAATTTCTGTTCATATATGTTGAAATGTATCATAATTTTGCTAGCAAATTTCTATTTATTTATGCTGAAATGTTGTCTAAATATATCTAGTCAAACAGGGGTAAAATCACAAAATTCTCTAGAAAGTAGGGGCATATTCACAAGAGCAAACTTGTCTTCCTTAAGCTCATTTGACACCGTTATACGGTGATCACGGAGTAGGGGCAAACATGAAGTTCGTTTTCAAAAAGTAGAGGTAAAATCACAAAGTGGATGAACACAAAGGTAAAATCACAATTGGAGTTCAAAATAGGGAAAAAACGCAATAGCCCCAAAACTATTTTGTTAGTGTGGTGGTGGATTCACGGGTTTATGAATCCAGGTCTCCGATCATCAGGTACAAATCATATTGTATCCTTTCGGTTACATATATATATATATATATATATATATATATATATATATATATATATATAATATGTGTGTGTAATTGATGGTCATATATGCATAGGCAGTTGGTGTAGAGATCATAAGTTTACTTTTTAGAATTCACCGAGATTCGGCTTCAGGCATCTCAGCTAGTTGATGCAGAGATTTCCTCCATCCTAAATTACTATTTATTTTATTTTTTTTAATTTTTAATACATAGTACTTAGATATATATTATGTCTAGATACGTAGCAAAAGTTATGTACCTAAAAAAGTAAAAGAAAAAATTAGTAATTAAGATTTACTCCTCTTCAATCAACTGATTTCTTACTTATCTATCAATCACTCAAAAGTGTACTAGAAATTGAATTGGCAATGGAGCTTTGTGGTTAGAGTTTGGGGTTGGAGCCTACCTGTGGCCTGCAGGCCTAGAAGGATCTTGGGGGCGGCTCGTCGGCCGGCAGTGGAGGTGAAAGAGACGGCGGCGGAGTAGAGGTAGCAAGGGCGCCTTCGGAGCTGGGCGGTGGGAGATCCCCAATGGGTAGTGGAGGCAGCGGGGGCATCAGACCCCAACAGGTTAGCGTCGGCGGTGGCGGAGTGCGGCTATGGAGGCGGCAGAGGCCGCCGAAGTAGGAAGGAGGTGGGGGACGATGGGAGCGTTGCGTCGAGGATCTTGCGTGGCTCGAGCTATCGGGAGGAACTAAGGAAGATGAAGATCGGAGGAAGAGAAGGATAACAGAGAAGAGGGTGTGATTTTGATAGTTGAATCTACATCCAATGGATTGATGGAAAATGGAGGCGTGGGAGCCCCGATGGATTTAATTCTGGATACGCTGCCGCCTGCCGGAACGTCCTGCAGAGATCAGCGAGATGTCCGGAGCTCCGATCCGGGGTCCCTGAAGGCCTGAACGTCGTGGCCAGCGTCTGGTACTGGCCGCCGTGGCAGGCGATGTCCGGCGGTTTCCAGAGGAGCAGTACTAGTATGACATGCAGAATCTTCTCTCAATTGGCTTTCTTTGATTCTCATAACATCCATGATCCATTCATAGGAATGGAAAGTGAAAGTTCAGTGAAATTAAAGAAAATGCTCTTGAGGAAGAATTTCCTAATAATCAAATACCATCAGAAATCAGCAGCGTTTACTTAATTCGCGCCTGTCATTTCAGGTGTCACGACCTGTGGCAGCAGGAGCAAGGAAACAAGAGCGTCGTGGTACCTGTCAGGTACCAACTGTCACGAAACAATCTCGTAAAACCCGAGCCCTTTAATTATGTGAAAAATTAAGGTACCAATAGCAACTCTAAAAACTTCCTTAAAATTACCTCAAAATCTTGTTTAGGGAAAACCAAAAAAACTTACCTCCAACAGCTCCCTGATACTTCCCGTAAAAATACGCGGACGCTAAATAACCTCGTCCTCGGAATTTCCAGCGCAGGGGAGGAGCCACCACCGTCCCGTCTACCCATGCTGCCCGATCGCCACCCTTGTCTCGTCCAACGCCGCAACCCACTCAGCCACCGTGTGGCCTCCGTCGACCCCGCGCGCAGTAGCTTCCCAGGCAGCGGGCCGCTGCGGTCAAGCACGAGCTCGCCTCGCTTGTGACCCGCCCTGCTCCTTCTTCCTTGCGATGGCCAAGTACGGACCTCGAGCTCCGGCCATGGCCGCTCCGTCCTACCCCCGCTCCTTCCTCCCCGCCCAGACTCCAATCGAACCTGCGCCCGACCTCGCGCTGCCTATACTTGGCCGACGCTCCGCCGCTGCGCGGCCCCATGCGAAGCCTCTGCAACTTTCCACAACCAACCCACCTCTCTCTCTGTGTGCAATGAACTGATGATAGCTGTTGGGGAGAAATATTGACGACCTCCTAATGCCCCTTAAAGTAACAATCATGAAGGCCCAAGCCCACCTGCAGTAATAACGATTACCGCCGACCCAGCAGAGGAGAGAACATCCTACTCCGTCTTGCCGATCCAGGGCCCCGGGGTCGGACACTCCCAACCCCTCGATGGAAGAACTCCGCCTTGCCCGACCCGTGGTCCCCGGGTCGGGAGCGCCCGACCCCTCGCCGCAAGACTCCACCTCGCCCGACCCTGGGCGTGGGGGGTCGGACTCATCTGGGCCCACAGGATAAGTATCCGCCTCGGGCGCAGATCGCCAGACGAGGGCGCGGATCTCGTGGGCCCCTCACCGATCTTGCCATAAATGCGTCGCGGCTCTGGCGCGCAGAAAGGCGCCCACGCCCCTCGACGTGACTGCCACAAGTACCCGGGCGGAACACTGTAGCCACGACCGCTCAGGCTACTATGGTCGCGGCTCCCTCTGATTTGTCGTAAGGCACTCATGGCATGCGCCGCCCGGCACAGGAGGAAGCTCCGCCCGTTCTTGCGCCCCGCGTATCCGGTGATAGGGACGCGACGCCCGTGTCCCACGAGCCATGAGCAGGACAACAGGATCAGCCATCTCCCCCCAACATGCACAGTTGCCGCGGTCGAACACCATCATCATGCATGGCGGCAGCGGTCGCTAGGGAGATCGTCGACAGGATCCAAAGACAGCCGCCCTCCTCCGGTGGGCGCGCTGATAGGAGCGGAAGGCCGGAGCAGGAGGCGGCGACCTGAGGACTCGGAAGCCAACAGAACTCACACACACTCTCCTCTAGAGCTTTAGTGAACACCCAAGAGACTTGGGACCGGCTCCCTCTCTCGCTTGCCTGTAACCCCTACTACAGACCCCGCGTGGGCAACACGAGCAGCTCCTCATACTGGACGTAGGGCTTTCCTTGCCCGAACTAGTCTAACCCCGTGTCCTCCCATGCCACCATCCGAAGCCTTACGCGCATAAAAGAAATTTACTTGCCATAGTCTTGATCCGCAAATCTTGACAACGACAATAGCTTATCTGGAGGCTAAAACAAACACTCGTCAACAAGCTCAGCTTGTATATAAAAGCAGTTGTTGCACCTGCACGGACGAACCAAAGATAAAAGAAGCTCTTGGCCTCGTCGTACCGCCCGGCGAGCAAGCAGCATGGCCCCCGACGCTTGTCGCGGTCGTGGGCGGCCTGGCGGTGCTCATTGTCGCCGCCTCCGTGGCGCCAGCGATGAATCGAACAGAGGCAGCTAGGATATGGTGGATTTGACCGGTGGCGAGCTCTGCTCGAAGAAGTGATGGAGCTCTGTTCTGAGGTAGAGAGGCTTCGTTCTGCAAGTAGGCCCAATTATGATGACGTGGCAAATATGGGGAGTAGTTTTTAGCGTTCTGCTGTGGTCTGATATGTTTTTGGGGGAAAATTTTTTTAGCATAACCCCCAATACCTTGCTTTGGGGAAGAATTTTTTAAGGAACTCTTGGAGTTGCTCTAAAACAGAGCAATCTTCTCTCCATCATTTGGCCGGGGGAGCTCCAATTGTTGAAAAGGAAGGATCCGATGGAGACAATGGCCAAGAACATATCTTCGGGAGCAATCCGCTTCAGCTGTCACATTGCTGCGATACATCTAGTAAATCCCAGGAATCATGGAGGGAGTTCCATGAAGAGTTTCATGAGCATTAAATTCCATGCTAAATCAGCAATTTTGCTGACTTGGCAAGATCTTTATGAGGAGAGAGATAGATGATTTTATCATATGTGAGAGGAGTTTCATCCCCATGACACTCAACTAGCACAGTTACCTAATTTCTAGTCTTGGTAATAGTGCAATGAAATTGTGCGCTGAGACTGGCCTTAGGCCAATCCCAATTGCAAGTTCCATTTTGATGTTTCCAATGCTGCCATGTCAGCAAATGACAATTAATTGATGGATGAAACACCCCTCTCCAGTGCACAGTTTCAGTTTTGATGTTTTATATGTGCTTATTGCATTCAATTGTAAGACATATTGTGACTTGGAAACAGTGCACATACTCCCTCCGTATCGCAATTAGAAGTCGTTTAGGACAAGATTACGCTTACCAAGGAGTGCCAAAGAGTGATTAATTAGGGGGGAGTTTTCCTTCTTTGCCCTTATTAAATAGGAATGCGGGTGTCTCCTATACAACAACTCCTCATAGTCCGAGTGGTAAGCGATCCGCGGACCGAGGCTGGAGGTCCAGCGTTCGAATCCCTTGGCCGCACTATTTTTTTGGACGCTCGCGGGAATTTGCATGGCGCTGTGCACGCTCGCTGCTTGCTCTCGCATGCACGCTGGTTGCGCTCTATGCCGCGCGAATTTTTTCAGTTGCCGCGTGTGTAGACTTTTTCGTTCACTCTTTGTTTCGCCTGGGCGCGTTTTTTTGTTCGCTCAGCAGGACAGCAGGTCGAACGGTTCGGCTGCCTGCAGTATTAAAACGCCGGCATCGGTTCGACTGCCTGGAGTACTACTGCCTTGCCTTGCTTGTTCATCTAGCTATGGCTTAGCTTCTTCTCTTTCTACCAACTCCTTCCACAGCAATCCGTACGGCGCAATGGCTCATGTCCTCCATGGCTTTGATCTGAACGTTCGTATGGAGGAAGATGACGACGGCTATCTCCCCTTCAATCTCAACGAGCCTATACTGGAGGACCACAACAACAATGGTAACGTGCTGATTCATTCTCACTCATTTTTTTCATTTATTTTTTGATATTCACAGTATGTTTGTGTGGTGGTCTCAACGTTCCGGCATCAGAAGATGACGTTCCCAACGACGTGTTTGATCTCCAAGAGCAACAAGACGACGACGCCAATGACTTGTTCAATCTGGACGAGGCAGAAGATCACCACGACGGTAAATGCATCACTTCGACGTATCTATTCGTTGCTTGTTCATATTATTTCGGTTCTCATTATTGTTTCTTTTTTTTACAGTACTGGATTTGAACTTACCACTTGATGAGTTCGGTGCAGTTGATTTCGACTTTGTACAAAATCTTGCTGGTAACTTTTTTTTTGTCACAATCACATTCTTCTACTAGATCATGCTCATGATGCTACTCCATGAAAGTGTTTGTTTTTTCCCTATAATTAGAACATGCCTTGAATGTGTTTGTTTTTTTCCTAAAAATACAACATGCCATGTCTAGTTACTCCATGAATGTGTTTATTTTTTTCCCTATAATTAGAACATGCCGTGAGTAAGTATTGCATGAATTTGTTTGTTTTTTCTCCTATGAAGCATGAACATGCAGAACATGCTTTTTTTCTCTCCTATAATTAGAACATGCCGTGAGTAAGCTTCAACATGCATTTTTCTTTTAACAGAACATGCTGTGGACAACCCAACCGTGGAAGAACAAGTTCAACCACCCAACCGAAGGGTCCGAAGGAAAGAAATGAGTGAAGAGCTCTGAAAACAAGTTTATCAAGCTTTGTTGTGTAAAAGCAATGATGGTATACTGCATCTGAAAGATACTGCATCTGTTGCTGCTCAATTTGACCTTAACATTCGGACAGTTCAGCGTGTTTGGAACCGAGGTAAAACACAACTTAGAAACTCTATTCCGGTTGTGGTTGATAGTCTAAAGAAGGGTAGAGTTGGCCGTAAAGCAATCCCTGTTGATTTGGACGCATTGAGAAACATTCCTCTAAAGGAAAGAATGACTATAGAGGATGTGTGCGCCAAACTAAACTTGAGCAAATGGAAGATTCAAAGGTATTTGAAAAAAGGATTGATTAGGCGCCACTCTAGTAGCATCAAACCATATCTCACTCAAGCTAACAAGAGGTCTAGGTTACAGTGGTGTGTTGACATGGTTAACAGGGAATTGCTTGATGATCCAAGGTTCAAGGAGTTGTTTGACTTTGTGTTCATTGATGAGAAATGGTTTTACCTATCTCAAAAATCTGAAAAATATTATTTGCTACCCGAAGAAGATGATCCCCATCGGACTTGTAAGAATAAGAACTACATCCCTAGGCTCATGTTCTTGTGTGTTTGCGCTCGGCCAAGGTTTAGGGATGGGAATTGTATTTTTGATGGTAGGATTGGTTGTTTTCCACTTGTTCGTTATGAACCGGCTCAAAGAGGTAATGAGAGAACCGGCCGTGTCCGTGGAGACTTGGTTCTGAAGCCTATTACTTCGATCACTAGAGAAGTGATTAGAGATTTTATGATCAACCAAGTGTTGCCTGCCATTCGAGCTAAGTAGCCAAGAGAAGATGTGGGCAAACCAATCTTCATTCAACAGGACAATGCACCTTCCCACTTGAAATTGGATGATCCAGATTTTTGTGAGGCCGGTAAGCTAGGAGGATTCGATATTCGCCTAATATGTCAACCACCAAACTCTCCGGATTTCAACATTCTTGACTTGGGTTTTTTTGAGCTATACAAGCAATTCAATATAAGAAGAATGCAAAAACAATAGAGGCTCTAGTTCCTGCCGTGCAAGAGGTAATTTGCTCAAATTGATCACACATGTTTCAATGTTTTCTTCCACAAAAAAATTGCTCATTCATTCATTTCTTGCACACTTGTTTTGTAGGCATTCATGGAGTACTCGACACGCAAAACAAACCGAATATTTCTAACACTACAAGGTGTTTTGATGGAAGCTATGAAGAAGAAAGGTTGCAACAACTTCAAGATACCTCACATGAAAAAAGAAACATTGGAAAGAGAAGAACGTCTGCCAACTTGCATCCCTTGTGATCCATCATTGCTACATGAAGCTGAGGCTACTCTTGCTACATGAAAAAATTAGAATGATGCTAGTTAGCTTAAGTAGTAGAGTCATTCTCTTGTAACAATTAATTAGAACTAAATTTAGCCTGTGCGACTCTTGCTGCATGTAACAATCAAACCATATCTTACCGATGCTTTGGCATCATCCTTTCTGGGCAGCAACCAACCGTAATGCTCGATGAAAAGGTCGCAGTCCACCTCGACGCGACCGGCAATGGCGTCACTCATGTAGTCCGCGTGGACGAGACCGCAGCGACGGCATGGCCTGAACCGCGAGTGTGCACGATTCCATGCTTCGCGGTCCTCATGGACAAGACCGCAGCGACCGCAAAGAAAAGCGCCCGGCGGCAAGGAATCCGGCACGATGGAGTCCGTCGCGATGGAGTCGGGCGCCATCTGCAAGTCCGGCATGGAGTCCGTCGTGATGGAGTTCAGCATGGTGGAGTCGGGCGCCATCTGCAACTCCGGCGTGATGGAGTCCGGCACCGCCTCCATCTGCGAGTCCGGCACCACCTCCATCTCCAAGTCCAGCGTGACGACCTCCTCCGGTTCCTGCGACTCCAGCGCGATGACCTCCAGCGACTCCGGCGCGATGACCTCCAGCGACTCCAGCACGATCTCCTGCGACTCCTCCGCAGCGAACGTCGGACTCTGCGGCGAGGCGCACCCGTGCCGCCAGACTCCATGGCGAGCACCACCAGCGCCGCCGAACTCCATGGCCGAGCGTGAGACAGCACCTGCGCGATGGCGGCGCCCTAAAGCCTAAGCCACGGACGAGCGTGAGACAGCGAGTAAGCGATGGCGGCGTGCTGGGCGAGTCGAAGCGAGAGACGAGCGGTGTTTACTGCTTGACGCTAGAGACGGCGGCAGCTGAACGGGCTAGATGCGACTGGAAGCGAGGCAATGAATAAATGACGTCTGGGAAACCGGGAGGCAAACGAAGCAGCGCATGCGCATGTAGGGGCAAATGCGTCAACAATCAGCCCCGTCGCCTAGAGCGACTTCCTTTGGCAAAAACGCTTCCATGCCCAGAACGACTTGTTAAAGCTATACGGAGGGAGTAGGGTTTTATCTAGATGAAACTCTTTCCTTCTCTCTCTTCTTAAAAGTTTTGCCACATCATCCAAATTACTTACGTGGCACCATATTAAATGAGAATTAAACCCTTATAAAACTCCACTGGGATTAGCCTTACAGCACTGGGATGGCAGTATCATCAAAGCCATGGTAACGCGGCCTGCCAACAACATCGATAAGGTGCTGTTTCAACTCTATTTAGTCCAAATTACCCCCTTATTTTTGAGTTCTTTCAAATGAAGGTAGGTAAGGCCTAGTCCCCGATCCCACCCCACCCCCCCAAATGTTTCGAAAAAGAAAAATACTCCATTCAGCCAAATTTGTCATGACCCCTCAAACTTTTTTCCCAGTTTTACCTACACAACTATATGTTCATTGATCTGATTAACCCTATTATAAGGTTTATTTTTTTCTTCAAGCATAAGTGGAGTTTTAAACTAAAATTTTGTAGGAGGATAGTGGACATCATAAATTATATTAGGAAAATATATTATGATTTTTTTCATCAATCTCTGCAATTATTTATCCCAAGGACCAATTTATTATTAAATACCCTAACCAGATAAAAAATCATAATGTGTTTTAAACTTACTAATGATATATGTAATCACCTTGCAAATTTTGAACTTAAAACTCCACTGAAGGAAAAAAAAAGAAGACAAATATGAGTAAATTGGTAAATTGACATGGTTGTGTGGTATTTTTTTTTAAA
Source organism: Setaria italica (assembly GCF_000263155.2). NCBI lineage: Eukaryota > Viridiplantae > Streptophyta > Magnoliopsida > Poales > Poaceae > Setaria > Setaria italica. Next base: position 27,814,318 of record NC_028450.1, on the reverse strand, counting down.
AATAGTTTAATAAGTTATTTGAAATTTGGGAATAAAATGAACTTTTTTTAGAGTTTTTTTACTGCCCAGGTACAAAATGCTACCATGTTGATCATGTTATCTCCTTTTTAGGAAGGTAGCTCATATATCTTTCCCTCGAAATATAGTACATACATGCTCAAATACATGCACACAATTCTACCTATATAAGCACCTTCCAGAGACTAAGCTGGTAGATTTTAAAATTGATGAAGTCACCACAAGAGCCTCACAGGCACGTCGGCTACCACTAGAAGAATAGCGCCGGTTGATTGCTAATTATTAAAATAAATTCAGAAAAATACGAGCTCATGAACTGAGTCGAGGAAGCTTTTCAATCGAGCTACGCTCTCAGGCGTTTGGTTCCCTGACTTATTTTTAGTACCCGTCACATCGAATGTTTAGATAATAATTAGAAGTATTAAACGTAGACTATTTACGAGGTCGCCGACGTGCCTGTGAGGAATACCCATGTCCTCGTCTTTTGATTGAAGAGGAAAATCCATCATGAGGGGCACCGGACCACTTGCCTCGACGGGTGTCACCGTACATTTCCTGGGCCCCAATCTTCAACAGCTGGGGAGATCGACGGTCAGTACCGTGAGGAGTCCTGTCAGCTAAACAATTGGATCGACCTTCTGCATGCGGGGGCGCGTCCGCTTTAATATAACACAACCCTGATCCTCCGGTACTAAGCACATAATAATAATATCATTATCAATATTATCTACACGCTTGAC